>NC_133452.1:31774172-32074172 GCF_048565385.1 Saimiri boliviensis | reverse complement strand
ATCCCTGAAATGAGGGGGTTGTGTTGTATGATGCTGAGAAATGTTACGATCAGATAAGATGATGAAAAACTGTTCCTCCTCTGTGTTCCCAGATGCCTTAACCAGAAACCACGGAGTCATGGGAGATGCCTCACTACTGTTTCTACCTCCTAAACCCACCCCTTCCTCTTCTCCCAATTGTCCCCCCTTGTGTCATGCTGTCCCGTTGTCTCACCTGGATAAACAGACTCCCAGTGTCTCACTTGACCCTCCTTTTCTGCATCACTTGCACCGTCTCCTCACTCCATCGTTAAACAGTGAGAAGGCATTCTGTCTTTTCTCTCTGCGTCACCAGTGTCAAGCACAGTCATATGGAATAAGCTCCCCTCAAAATGTCTGATGGATGAATAACTAGGTAGAGGAATGAATTAATTTAACCTTCTGTGCAAGTATCTTTTATAATTTACTTTTAAATATTTATTTATTTATTTGAGACAGGGTCTCACTCTGTCACCAGGCTGGAGTGCAGTGGTGATCTCAGCTCACTGCAACCTCTGTCTCGAGTTCAAGTGATTCTCCTGCCTAAGCCTCCCAAGTAGCTGGGAATACAGGTGTGCACCACCACGTCCAGCTAATTTTTTGTATTTTTGCTAGAGACAGGGCTTCACCATGTTGGCCAGGCTGGTCTCAAACCCCTGACCTCTTGATTCACTCACCTTGGTTACCCAAAGTGCTGAGATTACAGGCGTGAGCCACTGCGCCCGTCCTGCAAGTACCACTTTTATAAAATAGTGTCTGAATGTGAGCCGCTATTCTCTGCAGTTCAATAAGCATGAATATTTGCTATAGATTTGGCATTGTGCTAGGTACCAGGGATGTGAAGTTGAGTTAGATACAGTTCCTGATATTCAATTACTACACAGGGAGCAAGGTGGGCTGAATTAGTTAGAGTTCGCTAGCGAAACAGAGCCAACAGGACAGACAGATAAATAGGTAAATAGGAATTTATTTTAAGGAATTGTCTCACGCAATTTTGGGGGCAGGCAAGTCAAAATTTGCAGAGATCAGCAGGCTAGAGACTCAGAGAAGAACTGATGTTGCAGCTCTAGTCTGAAGACAGACTAGAGGCAGAGTTCCTCCTTCCCTGGGGGAACCTCAGTTTTTTGTTTTTGTTTTTTTTTTTTTTTTTCTTTTTAAGGCCTTCAACTGATTAGATGAAACTCACTCTCATTATGGAGAGTAATCTGCTTTGCTTAAAGTCTGCTGATTGAACTGTTAGTCATAACTAAAAAATGCCTTCACAACCACCTCTAGACTGCTGTTGACCAAACATCTGAGCCTAGCCAAGTTGACACATAAAAACTATCACACAGGCATATAGGCAGATGACGGTAACATCGTGCATACGATTGCATTTCTGCAAAGTAAACTGCGTCTTCCGTTTGCAAGAAGCTCTGTACACATTTCGGCATTCCAAAACTAACATTTGCGAACCGCTTTCTCTGTGTATGTCATCGCTCTACAGGGTGCATTCATAAGCATGGCTTCGATCCTTACAACAATCTGTGATGTGGGTATTGCGCTCGCCTTTTAAAAGAGAAAGAGGTTCAAGTAGCATGCACGAGGTTCCACTGCTGATGTGTAGCGGAGCTGAGATTTGAAGCCAACCCTCTGCACTACTCCAAATTCAATAATCTTCGTTCTACATCATGAGACCTTTAACAAACAAATCTAGCTTGAAGCTTAGCTTTTCCTAAAAGAAGCACTTCTTTAGCCATGAATACTACAAAATCACTAGATTTTGTAACAGGAATCCCTATGCCCCACACCAAACCCCACCACACACACACTTAAGGAAGTGAATCGGTGCTCCCAGCTCATTTCCTATTGGCTCTGAAGCTCGGAGAGGAGCATGACTAGCCCTGATCCTATTGGGTCATGTTGAATCAATAAGCTGAAAAGGAAGCTTCTCAAATGTCACTATTATGACTGAGTTTTTGTCACACATACTTAAATACTTTCTCTTTAACTCCAAGCCAGACATAGACCACATAGCCGCTAGTCTTTCTCAATAGACAAGACAGAATTGTTAGTACTAGATTTCTCTGTTAACTGCTCAGTATATAAAGAATATTCAGCTTTAAACTTGCCAGAATTATGTAGGAAATGAATTGCAAATGAAAAATTGCATTATCTGGAGTGCTAACTTTCAACATGAAAACAGACAGATGATACGAGTGCAGTAATTATTTATTGATCACCTACTAGGCGTCAAACACTGTAGGCCTTCCAAGGAAACCAAATGAGTAGGGATAATCTCATACCTCAGGGATACACAGAATGGGGAAAAAGAGAAGAAATATTTACTGAAGGGCTTTCATATGGCAGTCATTTTATCATCTCATTTAATCCTAACAATCCCATGAGATTGATAGCATCAGCCCTTTATACAAAGGAGGAAACGTAGTGTAGAAAGTAGAAAAGTTCCTCTTTAAAGTCTTCTTTCTTGTTAAATAATAAGTCCTACGTGTGCTAATAACTCTTTGTTAAGCCCTATCCTATGTAGCTATTAGACATGCCATGCTTCAGGCACGTAGTACATTCTATGTCCTTGTACTTTAACTGAGATATCTGTGCTGGATGTGCTCACAGGCATGTCCCAGCTTGCCACTGCTTTTACCTGTTTAGAAAAGTTTTAAGTTGTTAGCCAATCGGGTTTTAGTTTAAATCATGGCAAAATGGCTAGCACGAGTACGCTTCCTGCAGCCCAGGAAGTAAAAATTGCTTTGCTGAGAGATCCGTTGTCTCAGTGCTGATTTTTCTTTGTGACCACTGAGCATCTGTCTCCAACACTTAATCTTAGCAAAACGGAGTGACTTGCCCAAGATGACACATCTGGTAAATACCGATAACTTAAACCAGATCTCTCTCTAAATCCAGAGCTCATCAACCTTCCACTGATTACAGTGCAGAGGAGAGAAAACAAAAATATAAACCATTATAGCGAGGATGGGCACCAAGAAGGGGTCAAGCAAAGTTTGAGGAATCCGAAGATGTTATTTGAGATGGTCTTTAGAAAGAACAGATGGGATTTTTCAGGCAGAGATGAGAAAGAGCACTTCAAAGGAGAGGAAAGAGCTTGAGTGAGACTTGGAGCAAGAAGTAGAAGGGCTTTGGAGGGTAAGAGCTGGAAAAGCGTTCTTGGATTTGCAAAAGCAGGATGATCCTCCTAAACTAATATAGATTAGAGCAGAGCAGATTGGAAGATCCGGAGACGAGGTGGGAGATCCTTGCAAGTGTCTTAGAGAGCACCTGGAGGAACAGGAGAGAAGACAGATTTGAGAGACAGCACGAAAAAGGATGGCAGGGTGACCCTGAACTGAATGATGGACCGGTGAGTTCGGACTGATGTCGGAGAATGGAGCCAAATGCAGTGTTGGAGTAGGTGGCCAGGTAAGGGCCATGCAGTAGAAGTCAAGAAAGACGAAAAGCAAAAGCATAGCAGAAAGAGGGAAGGAGGGAGTCAGAAAAGAAAGGGATTTCCGAATGTGCCATCCTGAAAAACGGAGTGGATCTGAGTTGTGGCCGAGCCTCCTGGGGAGTGGTTGAGAACAAATGAAGACAGAGCTTATCCAGATGGAAGACACCAGAAGATTAAGTACCTGGAAGTCACTGGGAAAGCTGGCAGTGAATTATATGGAAAGAAAGTCAGTGCTCCAGAGACTGAAACCATGGAAGAATGTGAGAAAAAGTCCTCAGAAATAGAAGTAATTAGGCAGTGAAGGGCAGAAAAGTCACAAGTTTACATCAAATTAGAAAAAATCACTTGTCTACAAAATGGGTGGTGCATTATCCTGCAACCACAGAGGGCATTTCCACTGGAAAACTTAATAATAAGGGATCTCACTTCTCACGTCTTAGGGGAAAGGACAGGACAGAGTAGGCACATTCACAGGGGGTGTCACATTTTCACATTTGCTAGCAAGGAATGTCAAGGGAGGCAACTAGTGCTATCAGATAACATTGAAATGCCTCACCCTCACCTTTCCTCACCTGTCCTTTGACCCACCTAGCCTGCATAAACCCAGTGAAGAAGAGAAAGATCAAAGCTGAGCAAGTTCTCTTCCATTTTTGCCGAGTCAACCACTTGCTATCGCAGGAACAGGCATGCATGTTTGAGGACACCCCGCCCGTCTGTATCACTTGTGCTGTCAAGTTGGATGGGCAAAGTGTTAGTTCATGTGATGTGCAAGAAGACTTGCAGCCTGAGTAACTTCTAATCACCATGAAGTAGAAGAGAAAAGCCTTTCCAGTATGGAACTGAGCTGCATTCCAGCCCCATGACTTGGCATCAGGTTTAGCGACTGGGTCAGCAATTGTGCTCCGCTTGTTGCTTCTATTTTCTACAGGGTGTTGCAAGCCTGGAACTTCCAACCACCCAAAGCGGACCGCCAGAGCTTATCTGGCGTTTGTTAGTGCAGAACTCATTGTGTTGCCATGCACTGTCTAGTTTAGGCTTGATTCAACTGTCACATAATCCAAGGGAAAATGAAGAGCTCTGTGGACTAATCTCCATTCATTTTCAATTTTCTATTGTTAGTGCTCTGCCTGCTAGGGAATTCCAGAAAGTGTTCCTTAATAATTACAAGGTAGGTTGTAGCAAAGAAATGAATGATGTCGCTGCCAGTCATAAGGGAAGACTGGGGAAAACAGCCCTGGTTGCCAGCAACTGACTAGATGCATTTGCTTTGTGCTGACATTAGAATCTCATTCGGAAGCATCCTGGGAGGTCCAAGAATCCATCTGCTCTCTCAGAGCAGCAGCGTTGGAATATGGTCTTTTGTTTTTCTCTTGCACTGTCGCCCAGGCTGGAATGCAGTGGCACAGTCTCAGCTCACTGCAACCTCCACCTCCCAGGTTCCAGCAATTATCATGCCTCAGCCTCTTGAGTATCTGGGACCACAGGTGTGTGCCACCACACCCAGCTAATTTTTCGCATTTTTAGTAAAGATGGAGTTTTTCCACGTTAGCCAGGCTAGTCTCAAACCCCTGGCCTCAAATCATCCCCCGGCTCAGCCTCCCCAAGTGCTAGGATTGCAGGTGTGAGCCACTATGCCTGGCCCTGGAATATGGTCTTTTGGGCTCAGAGAGCTGACTCCCTCATTACCAAGATGGCCTTGCATTTTCTCCCCATTGGGTTTAGTTTTCCTAACTCTATTAAGAGCTAACATTTAGTGAGTGCCCATGACGTGCTATGCACGGAGCAAGTGCATTAAATACATTATCTCAAATAGTCCTTGGAATAAACCCGTAAGATAGACACTTTTATTCACATTTTTCCAGAGGGATACAGACTCAAGCCCCATGGAGTCCGGATTTGAACACACATATGCAGGCCTGGAGGACAATTGAACCCATCTTGTCTTCACTCATGTCCCATGCTGGTCCCCAGGGCTCCAGCAGTACACTCCAGGATGCAATCAAGATTCATCTGGCATTCTCTAAAGTGCTCCAGCCGACCTTGTGCAACTCAAATGTTCTGTCAGCTCCTGGCTGGGGATGACATAAATCAACAGCTTCTTTCACAATAATACTAGTAACAACAACAACGACAGGTTTTTAAATAATTTGTGTATGGATTCTTTTATCATCACGAAAGTCTTATAAAATGAGAAGAACAGGTAGTTTACAGTTCAGTTTACAAATCAGAAACCAAGACTCAGGTAAGTAATTTAAATTCCCTAAGTTATAGCTAGCAAACTGTGGAATCCAGAAATCAAACCCACATCTTCTAAGCTCAAGGCCAGCGGGTCTCAGAGTGTGGCAACTGAACCAGTAGCATCCAGGAATTGGTTTTAAATAAACATTCTCAGGGCCCAGCACAGACCTAATAAGTCAGTAACTCTGGGGGTGGGTCCAACCGTCTGTGTTGGAATAAGCCCTCCAGGTGACGGTGTTGCACACTCAAGCTTGGTCTAGGCCAATGCTTCTTCCCTTACCCTGTGCAGTGTTAACCTTACCACCTCAAGTTCCAACCCTCTGCAATGAATAAAAAGAGAAAAAAGTGAACAGAATCTTTTGTACCTGAAGTTCAGTTTCATCAGTGACTTCTTAAAATTATGCCTGAGATTCTTGGTAATGGAAAAAAAAAAATACCACATCTCAACCCCAAAGAGGAGGTAAATAAAGTCCACTGAACTTCGTTTATTTTCTCACAGAGAACTCAAGGGTGACAATTCTCCAAAACAGGGATTGCATTTTTCCAACTTATAACAAATTTTATCTCAACAAAACCACATCTATGAAATACAACACCATCATAATCACAAATGGCTTTTTTTGAGAGTTGTTTTTGTTTGTTTGTTTCTTTGTTTTGTTTTGAGACAGGATCTTGCTCTGACCCCCAGGTTGGAGTGCAATGGTATGATCAGGGCTCGCTGCAGACCTCAAGCACTCCTCCTGCCTCAGCCTCCCAAGGAGCTGGGACTACAATTGTGTGCCACCACGCCCAGCTAATTTTTTATTTTTTGTAGAGACATAGTCTTTCTATGTTTCCCAGGCTGTTCTTGAACTCTTGGGGTCAAGCACGCCTCCTGCTTTGGCCTCCCAAAGTTCTGGGCTTACAGGCATGGGCTACCATGACTGGCTAGGAGTTTCGCTTTTGATAGTATTTTGTCTCTGAACATTAAATTAAAAAAATATTTTTCATGCTGTGTTTGGTTTTCTGTTCTTGGAATAGTTTGCTGAGGATAATGGCTTCCAGCTTCAACCAAAGGACATGATCTCATTCTTTTTTTATGGCTGCAAAGGACATGATCTCATTTTTTTTGTGGCTGTGAAGAACATGATCTCATTCTTTTTTATGGCTGTATAATATTCCATAGTGTATATGTACCACATTTTCTTTATCCTTTTATTCCTGATGGGCATTTCGGTTAATTCCAGGTCTCTGCTATTTATGTTTTCTAAACAAAGCTTACTTCTAAAATTGTTTTCAAATTCTATGATGTTTACTCTAATTTTTATGTTTAAATTAGTTTATTTTTGACAGTAAAATTTGTATGTTATAAAAATCTCATAAAGAAGATATCCAGTTTTAATACTTATAGTTTTCTTGTCTTTCTGTCAATAAAAGATCTGTTGGTGCCTAAAAAAATATTTTCCAATGAACCGTTTATCAAAATTCAGCAATATTTTGTCTAAATATTAAATCTCAGAGAAGCATTTAATGACTAATGGAAACTGGCGGTGGGGTACCCAAGCAAATAGCCGTCAAAACTAGTAGAAATAGCATTTATTTAAAATAAATGCCCATTAGGGAGAAAGTGCTGCACAGACTGTAGGAGCATCGTCTTTAAAGTCAAATGCCCCTGAGACCCAGCACAGCTCTGCCACTTACTACCTGCAGGACTTAGAGCAAGTCACCTATCTATCCTCAGTTGACTTTATGCAGAAAGATGGGAATCATAATTGAACCCACTCAAAGAGTTATCCTGAGAATTAAATGAGCTTACATATGAAAAATACTTAAAACACAGTGACTTCTACATAGCAGGAACTCGAAACCATTAGCAATTATTTTTGTGTTTTAAGTGACAGATATGTGCCATGTGCATAGTAGATCAGATGCCAGGGACAGAACAATGAATATCCTATGAACTTTGCTCCTGATCCTTCAAGGCTCGCCCTTTCACTGTATTCTACAAAGTCTGTTTCTGTTTTGGTTTTATTCTTAATGTAGCACTTGGAACATATCCCAAATTTAGATATAACCCGGCAGGGCTGGCCTGGCTACCAGTACAACTTTTTTTTATAAGTACTATCTTTTAACAAATTTAGGATACCACCAATGATAAGACACATTATTTCAGGTACTGTTCAAAAAGAAAAAAAAAAAAAACACTGCCAACCATAAGATGTCATTGATTGTGAAATACTCCCTTATTTCAATTCAAGAAGTAGTAGAAGCCTGGGTGCAGTGGCTCACACCTGTAATCCCAGCACTTTTGGAGGCTGAGGCAGGCAGATCATGAGGTCAGAAATTTGAGACCAACCTAACCAAATGGTGAAACACTCTACTAAACACTCTACTAAAAATACAAAAATTAGCCAGGCGTGGTGGCATCCACCTGTAATCTCAGCTACTGGGGAGGCTGAGGCAAGAGAATCACTTGACCCGGGAAGCAGAGGTTGCAATGAGCTGAGATCATACCACTGCACTCCAGCCTGGGCAACAGAGGGAGACTCTGTCTCAAAAAAAAAAAAAAAAAAAAAGAGAAGCAGTAGAAAAAAAGTTTGGTTTTAGAATTCATGCAATGTAGTATTTTCATTTCCCATCACTGCCTAGAACCCACAAAGCAGCACTCTGCCTGGGTTATGTGCATCTCTGTGTTAAGGGATGGCATGGGAAGTGGCTCACAAAAACGATATTTCACAATAGATCAGAACCGACTTTGAAGAAATTTTCTGAGTCAGAAAATAAATAAAATATTAATGGCAGATATTCTGCACCAAGAGAGCATTATGTTTCTGGCGCTGCCGGTGCACTCTATGAAAATGACTGAAGTCAGGTCAAGTAAAAATCCACTGATTTTGCTCCTACTCTTTCCATTCATTGTTAGTGTTAGGTGGAGGGCTACTAGCAAAATCACATCTATTCTCTCTAGATGTTCACGTACTAGTAGAAGAGGCAGAAACAGAAACAGAACGTGGAGGACGGTTTCAATGTGGAAATACGCACAAAGTCTAAAAAGAGTACAGGGAAAATGCAGGAAGGAGAGGGAGTAGGAAGTGTGGCTAAAGAAGGCTCGTTGAGAAGGCAATGCCTGAGCAGGTTTTGAATGACAACTAAGAGCTGAACAAGCATTTGGTGAAAGCAACAACGCTAACAAAAAATGGGAGTGTTATGTCTATTTCAGCTAATTTTGTTTTTCTACAGCTGTAGATTGGATGCCCTACCTCAGCTAGTCAGGAGTGAGCTTGTGAAAGAGCTGTACAAATGTCTTTCTGCCAGAACCAGTGAATCTGGAAGCTCATATGAAGTCACTCATTATTATTAAACACACACACACACACACACACACACACACACACACACACACACAAAACAAAATGAAGAAGAACCTGGCACAGACTTGGTACTTTTTGTTTTCATGGCTTTAAACAAAACAAAACAGACCATTAGGATTGCGTCTTAAAGAGAAGTTGACATATCCAATTTCTTTTCAATACTTCATATTGGACTCGGCAAAAGAAATGAAGGGGCAAAATAACATGCGTCATGAAATGGTTAGACAAGGCAGGGCACAGTGGCTCGGGCCTGTAATCCCAGCACTTTGGGAGGCCAAGGTGGGCAGATCATCAGAGATCAGTTTGAGACCACCTGGCCAACATGGTATAACCCTGTCTCTCCTAAAAATACAAAAATTAGCCTGTATGGTGGTATTTCCCGGTAGTCCTAGCCACTCAGGAGGCTGAGGCAGGAGAATTGCTTGAACCCAGAGGCAGAGTTTGCAGTGAGCCAAGACTGAGCCACTGTATTCCAGCCTGGGTGACAGAGTAAGACTCGGAAAAAAAAGAAAGAAGAAAGGAACAGAGAGAGAGAGAGAGAGAGAGAGAGGAGAGGAAGAGAAGGGAAGGGGAGGGAGAGGGAAGAAGAAGGAGGGAAGGAGAGGGAAGAAGGAGGGAAGGGAAGGGCAGGGGAGAGGGGAGGGGGGGAGGGGAAGAGAGGGGAAAGGAGGGAGAGGGGAGGGAGGGGAGGGAAGGGAAGAAGATTGTTAGATAATGCAAATAAATCAAATCAGGGAGATGGAGAGCATGTGCAATTTTTCTCAAAGGAGGGGTTTTGCAAGGAATGGTCTATGTTAGCTTGTAAAGTATGTACAAAATCAGTTTTTCTCTGGGCAATTGTCCAACTTTGTCTTCTTTCCACTTCAGTCAAAACTGATGGTGTGATAAAGCTTTTTTTTTAAATTCAGAAAGAACTCCAGTCAACCTTGACACTTCTAAACATAGTGATTCATTTCTCTGACCCTATCAGTTTGTCACTTCCAACCTAGGACCCCTCAAATGGCAGAAGTAACTTGAACACAAATTTAGTGATGTTCCTTCCTTGTTTCATTTTATAGCTGTCATTCGTCAAATTGCCTTCTTCCTACATCTGCCACGTACTATATACCCTCATTGACACTCTGAACAACGCACCAGATAAAAACAGTTTGTTCAGAGATAGTATGCCAAGACAACCATATACCAGGCAATTCAACTTTGGACTTTCTGAGATTTCAGGGAGAATTTGTCCACTAAGAGTATACACACAGCCCAGCTTCCCTCAGAAAAAAATCCTGAATCAGTTGTGACATTCCCATGACACTGATTATAATTAAGCAGAGATTGCCAAGAAGATAAGAGTATGGCTCCCATCAAGGAGAATTCATCGCATATAAATGCTTGCATGGCGATCATGAGATCATGGAGGCAAAGAGGCTAGCACGGGATGGGGCCTGATAGGTCGAACCACCCAAAGCTTAGTTTTCCCTCTGTGGGACTGTCTCAAAGGCATCCCACCCTAATCCGAGGTCATAGGTATTCTGGAAGAATCCAAAGCTGTGGAAGAAGAGAAACACAGAGGAAAGAGGAAGCTGTCTGGCTTGTGTTGGTTTATTTTTTATCAGAACCTGTTTCAGCATTCGTACAGGGAAAAGCCAAGCTATACCATCTTCCTCATTATTAAACAAGATTAGAAAGCCTGCAAAATCTTATTTTTTAATAGACATTGGTAGTATATACTGTGTGTCAATGGAATTGAATGCTCAAGTTAGATCATAATTTTTGTACATCATTTATATGTTGTTTTTTTTAAAGCAAAGGGAATTACGTTTCCGTCAGAAGGTTTTATGATGTCATTGCCAAACTCCGTCTTTTTTGTGTCTGATGTAAGGTCATGCTGTTGCACAATTGGGAACACTGGGGTAATAACGGGAGATAGGAAGGACAGGGAACTGGTGCATTTCAATATTCTCACCATGCATTGGGAACTCATCTCTGTCTTCTCCACACTTCCTGCGGGCTCGATGGAGGGGATCACGGTAGAGGAACAATTACATGGAAGAAGTCACATATGAATGACTGCTTTCCCCCTCCAGCTCTTTTCCCTACTTCCTCCTTGTGATGTGCTTATCACTTTTCCCTCCAGGGTTGTAAATAAAGGCTTCTGGGGCTCTCACAGCTCCAGAGACAGGTAGCCCCCTCCTATCAGCCCTGACAAATGGTTGTTCAGAAAACTGGGATGAGGACATCATTGTGGTACAGTGTATCTAATTGATTTCTAATTAGTATTAATCTCTTGGCCTGGTGCAGTGGCTTACACCTGTAATCCAGCACTTTAAAAGGCCAAGGCGGGAGGATCACTTGAGATCAGGAGTTCGAGACCAGCCTGACCAACATGGTGAAACCTTGTCTCTACTAAAAAGATAAATACTGGCTGGGTATGGTGGCACGTGCCTGTAATCCCAGCTACTCAGGAAGCTGAGGCAGGAGAATCATTTGAACCCAGGAGACAGAGGTTGTAATGAGCCGAGATCAGACCACTGCATTCCAGCCTAGGTGACAGAATGAGACTCCATCTCAAAAATATATATATATATTAATTTTTTATAATAAATAATTAAACATACAACAAATTTTATTTAAATATTTAAATTGTATTAATGGAAAGAAGTATATTTGGAGCTTTTTAAAAAAGAAAAGAGCATTCTGAATGATTGTGTGTTTTTTGAAACCACTTAAAAGTATAAAAATCATTATATTTTAAAGATTGGAAAGAACTTAGGCACAACTTCGCCCATTCTATTTGTTTTCTATAACAAAAATTCAGCCCAGAGCACTTAAACGCTTCATTCAGAAACCACCCACAAGACAGTAGTGGAGGAACATATTGTAAGAATGTTTCTGCCACATCATGATACTCCTGAGTCAACCCCATGGATAAGCCACACTGAGTCATAAAAATTTTACAATATATCTGGGATAATAGTCTAAGGATCTTATCCAACATAAACATAATTTGCCAACATTTTCACTTACATTCTAAAGCAACAGGCTCCCAACTAACAATTATTTCTTCATTTTGTGCTTTTGTAACAAGGCAGTCTGTCTAGTCTACCTGATTACTAACTCTGGTGCTACCCTTTGTTATCTAAACAAGTACCTAGGTGTGATTCATGGCAATGTCTCTTCTCTGGAACTATTCCTCTGGCCATGCCTTCAGTTATCACAACGTCTTCCTGATGCAGTTTCAATGGCTAGCAAAAAAGATGCTTGAGCGTCAAGAAAAATACTTTCTACTCAAATGAGAAGCAAAAGTTCCCATGAATGCCCTATGATAGTTATACATTTGATATTTACTCATTCATTCAGTTAAGAATTCCTTCTGAAGTCTCAGGCACTAGATGGAAGTGCTGCAGAGGCCAATGCCTAATGAGATGCTGTCCCTGGACTCATGAAGCCCATAGTCAGATGAGGACAAAATGTGTAAACCATGATCTGCAGATACTGGCAGAGAAAGCAGTAAATAATCAAGGTGCTCTGGGGAGTGGAGAAGGAGCTGTACCCGGGGAGGATGGGAAACAGCCTTATCTATATATGCCAAATCCAAGCAGTCAAGACACCTACCTTCTAACATTTTTATAAGAACAATCTCATTTCCTCTGATGGAGAAGACACAGTCCAGCTGTGATCGAGTATCTGGGCATTCTGCTCACAGGAACAGAAGATCAGGAGTCATTGATTACCGAATAGAACAGAAGGGTGGATATCAGGACCCAGAGAGTGAGGATAGATGGTCAGAATTAGAGAGTGGACCACAGAAAATCTATTTGAAAACCAAGCCAAGCACCCATAAGCCTCTTGAGAGACAGTCAGACCACACAGTTCTGACAACAAATTCTCAGCTGTTCGAGCAGGCAGGTGGATCAGCCTGGGCTAACTCTGGGAGATCTAATCAGTTGCAGGTGCATTTTGGGTGTTTTAAGTGCATGTTAGTCATAGGGGTAAACTGTCACTTTGCACAGTTGAAGCCGAGGCATAGAACCAGTGCTTTCTCTTTGCTGGTGCTGCTGCCACACCTGAGCCAGTGTGGGCTCCCAGCCATCATGGTCCTGGGAGGTGTCCAGATCGAATCGCTGTCTTGCCTAAATCCCAGAGCTCTCCGACAACACTAGCTGCCTCTCAGGGCTAAGATAAGGATAAGGTAAGAGAGGCACAAATAAGATATAACTCAGGTTCCCGCTCTGCACTGCCTTGAGCAAGACTGAGTTCTTCCTTAAACCCTGCCTCTTTCTCCAGAACGGCTTTCTAATTCTAGGAAGAGGAAGGGCTTCAACAATTCTATGGCAGGCAACACTTAACTATAAAAGAGAAGTGTGGGACAGCGAGGAGCCTGGTCGATTTCCCAAGGACCTCTGACCAATAATCCCTGTTGATTTTTCACAAAGAGATATTGGTCAAAGGTTATAAAATTTCAGTTAGATAGGAGATACGTTCAAGAGACCTATTGTGCAACATGGTGACTATAGTCAATAATAATAGGTTGTACTATTGAAAATGAGAAGAGTAGATTCGAAGAGTTCTCACCACACACAGACGCAAGTATGTGAGGTAATGCATATGTTAATTAGCTCAATTTAGCCATTCCCCAATGTATGCATATTTCAAAACAACATGTTGCATATGATAAATATCTATAATTCTTGTCACTTAAAAAACTAATTCAGAAAAATTTCTGTTGGCAGAGTCCCAAAAGCAATGGTACTGATAGCGTCCAATCTCAAATTGCTAATAGGGTTTTTTTGTAATTTCTCTTTTTAAAGAAAATATTCGATTCATCTCTTGTCTCCTTTCATGTATCTCCTTCACTTCTCTCAGTCAAAAATGCATTTCTCAGCATCTTCCTTCTCTGTTCACTGAAAACAGATTCAAAATACACATCCCTGAGAAAAAATTTCTTACATAAGACGTATTTTAAATTGTGTCGTGGCTTAACTCTTGGTTGTAATACCAGAACCCTGGTAAGAACTGTCAGCTCTATTGTTTAAACACCACTTTAGGACTAATACATATTTATTACAATGTTCCCTGGCTTTGTCTTCTGAATGAGATTTTAAACCGGCAATCATTTTATAAACAGAGCAATAACCACAAAATATTCAACAAATTAAATACATGGTTTAACAACTATCTAATCCAGAGAGAACATATAGACATTACTACTTAGATAATATTTCTTATTTTTTTATTATCCAATTTGCTTCAACCTCATTGTTTTCCATTAAAAAAAAAAGAAGGCTAGTATTATCCATGGTTTCCTTTTCATTAAGTTCTCTTTTTCTCATTATCTTCACTCATCTTAACAACAACAACAACAAAAAACACCCTATTTGGGGACCTGGGGCCGTGGCTCATGGTTGCAATCCCAGCACTTTGGGAGGCCAAGGAGGGCAGATCATGAGGTCAGGAGATGGAGACCATCCTGGTTCAAATGGTAAAACCCTGTCTCTACTAAAAATACAAAAAATTAGTCAGACATGGTGGCATGTGCCTGTAGTCCCAGTTACTTGGGAGGCTGAGGAAGGAGAATCACTTGAACACAGGAGGTGGAGTTTGTAGTGAGCCAGGATCATGCCACTGCAATCCTGGGTAACAGAGCGAGATTCCGTCTCAAAAAAAAAAAAAAAAAATTCTATTTGGGAAAGAGGAAGAAAATAAGGGGAAACATATTTACAAGGCAGGAGAGAGACATTTCCTCTACATGACACCATGGCTCCAAAGAGCGCTGGGCAGATTTTCCACAAAGGATAAGGAAAAAACTAAACATGTTCTATTTCACAAAATTTCAGATCGATTCTTGGATGCAAGACGGATTGCACCTCAGAAAGAGCACATTCTTCCGTCAGCACATATGGGTCACAGAGTCTCATAAAACATCTTCAAACAGCTGAGAGCAAGCCATGAGATGAGAAGTCCCTTCATGCTGGGTTTCCACACAGAGGTCACTGCCAGCGAGCTTGTATGCTGATCAGCTGACGCAGGAGTTAAGTAAAAGCCTCCAGCAGCACAGAAATGTGGGTCTTTCCCTCAGTGATTCATCACTATCAGCAATCAGACAAACTGTCTCATAAAGTCTGAGCATAAATTACTTCATCTCCACCAATTTGGGTTTAAAGATTATTAAGCTCTGAGTGCATTTGGAAAACACCTTCTTCGTTTGTTACTTACTGTTAACTCTAGGATATTTTATATGGTTGATCACAAAGCGACCGGACTGGTAAAATATTGCAATTACCCAACTATAACTTTAAGAGAAATCTTCTCATGTTTAGAATGCTGTACAATTTATTAATAATAGCCATCAATATCTATGAATGTAAGAAAATAGTGGCACTTATCCAAATGAGCATTTTCTTAAAAGCCACCATCTATATAATATCTTGTTCCATTGAATTCTCACAAAAAATTTGTGATATATGGCTGAGATTTTAAACCCATTTTACGATAAGAAACTGAGACTCGGAAGGGTTAGGACACTGGCTTAACAGCACATCACTTGTTAGTAGCAAAGTTGGGATTTGAATCAGGGTTGTTCTGAATTCTAGTCCACTTTCTTCCTAATATACGAGGCTGTTTAACTCAGATGATGGCCAAGCTTACTGAGATCATTATGCTCAACGATGGTAAATAAATATAAGAATCTAGGTAGCAGAAAAGTTCTTTCTGTGCAGTTGGAAAAGTAACTTCATCTTAGAAGCACTTACCCGTTTGAAAAGACGACCTTATGAATTACGCTAGTGTGGTGTCGATTGTGTAAGGCTCCTGGTCAGTAAGAGGGAAAACTGATGCATGAACAAAGCTCGTCATGCTGGGCCTCTGCTGTTTGATTCCAGCTCACCTCTCCATTCTTTCCACCTGCTCTGTGTACTGGGAGGTGGACCTCTGCTAACTGAACTCCTTCCTCACTCTCTGGGGTTTGGTTCAGCCATGGAATGTCTTCACAGGGGCCAGCGGGTGGGAGGAGGTTGGGTCTGGACTGTGTGCTTCCCCTCCCTGTTACCTGCTGGTCCTAGAGTTGGCAGTGGCTGCATTCTTCCCAGAATACAGCAATTCGTCTTCACCATCAGCTTGCTCCTCCTCTTTCCCCAGCCTCTCCCCTTCCCTTTCCCCCCAGTAACCCTGCATGCTCCTTACACCTTCTGCCAAAGGCTTGGGTGCAGGTGGTCTATTTGGAAACTCAGCTTAGAGAAGAGGAATGAGGGGCAGGAAGATTGAACAGCGAGGCTCAAAGCCAACAAAGATGAGTTCCTGAGCGGGCCACTGCTGTTTTCAATGGGTGCTTCATCCTCAGAATCTTCTGCGAAATCTTAGGAAATATACCTCAGACAGTCTGCTGGGGAGGAGAACGGAGAATGTGCACCAATGACCTTCCAGCCCTCATTCTTCAAGAGAAGCGCAACCCCACGGACTCACCCACATTTTCAGGTCACACATGCCAGAAGGCCAGGCAGGGTCCCATAGGCACCTGCATCTCAGCATCAGGGAGGCCCAGGGCGGGACCTGAAGGGCACCATGGAGCAGGCGGATGACAGAGGCCCTGACGGTGCAGCTCTGACAAGGGGAAGGGCAGGACGATTGGGGAAAATGCGGGCCCCGCCACTGTGACCAGGGAAGGCTTTGCTGCCTCCTAGTTTGTTTGATTTTTTACTTAACCCTGACACTCACTGAAATAGCTCCTTCTTTAAACTCTCCTCGAGTTCCCCATTCGACGGGATATCTATTTCACGTTAACCCCTGCCTGCTTTACAGCATGCTGTATTTTTTCAACTGTTCCTTCAAGACTCTTCCTCTCTTTTCCTCATTATTCTCTGTCCCCAAACAACAACGTCTCATGGTTTTATGCTTCTCTCTTTTATTGGGTCGGGGAGTGTCCCCCCAGAATTCATGTTATTTTCAGAATCTCATAACGTGACCTTATTTGAAAATAGAGTTATTGCAGATGCAATTAGTTAAGAAGAGGTCATCCTGGAGTAGGATGAGCCTTTAATAAAATGCAACCAGTGTCCTTATAAGAAGATAAGAGACACAAGGAAAACAGCGGGTAAAGACAAAGGCAGAGACCAGAGAGCTGCCTCTACAATCCAAGGAAAACCAAAGATTGCCAGCAACTCCCAGAAACCAGAACAAAGGCATAGAACACTCTTTCAAAATGTCCAGAAGGAACCAATCATTCTACATCTTGATTTCAGCCTTCTGGCCTCTAGAACTAGGAAAGCATAAATGTCTGTTGTTTGAAGCCACCCAGTTTGAGGTTATTTGTTATGACAACCCTGGGAACCATATATACCTCCCCATCAAGGCCCTCCTTCCAAATCTCACAGAAGCCTGACAAAGACACATGTTTCATTTTCTCTCAACCCATCAACATTTCACTGTCCTGGGTATATCCTTCAGAGTCACAGCCTTTACCAGGTGACAGTGGGTGAATAGACTGTACTTGCTAATGCTTTAAGTAGCTAACTCGATGACTAGCATAAAATATATCTCATTCTCTTCCAGAAATTGAACTCTAAGAAAACGACAATGACAATGTATCTGTGCTGGTTAAACTACGTCTGCTTAAGGAGGCTCCTTAAGAACTCGTTTTTTTTTTTTTTTTTTTTTTTTTTGAGATGGAGTTTCGCTCTTGTTACCCAGGCTGGAGTGCAATGGCACGGTCTCGGCTCACTGCAACCTCCACCTCCTGGGTTCAGGCAATTCTCCTGCCTCAGCCTCCTGAGTAGCTGGGATTACAGGCACGCACCACCATGCCTGGCTAATTTTTTGTATTTTTTTTTTTTTTAGTAGAGATGGGGTTTCACCATGTGGACCAGGATGGTCTCGATCTCTTGACCTTGTGATCCACCTGCCTCGGCCTCCCAAAGTGCTGGGATTACAGGCGTAAGCCACCGCGCCTGACCCTTTTTCTTTTTTTCTATTACATTCTCTCCAGTTAGGTTTATCCCTGCTACTCCACCAAAATTGCACTTATTAAAATTATTCAAGACAACCATAGTACTAATTACTAATTCAGTGGTCACTTCTCAGTGAGTCCTTTTCTTTTTCTTGGTATTTCTGCAGCATCAGATGTGGGCGTTCAAGCCTTCTTTGAACTTTCTTCACTTTATTTCCAGAACACCCTGGTCTCCTGGGTTTCCTCCCATCTCACCAGGCAGTTCCTGGACTGGCTCCTCCTCTCCTAGGCCTGGTATAGTTGGTGTGTCCCTGGATACAACCCCTGGCCTCTTCTGTATCTACACTCACCCACTGAATGACCTCATCCAGTGCCATGGCTATAAACACAGTATAGTCTATTCTGCTATCCTGTAACATGTGTGTAAAAAAAACTCTGTGCTATGCAAAATACACACAGTAACAACCAAAGGTCTTACACAAAAAATGTGATTGGGGCACAACACTTAAAAATGTCAGCAACTGGCCAGGCATGGTGGCTCACACTTGTAATCCCAGCACTTTGGAAGGCTGAGGTGGGCAGATCACTTGAGCTCAGAAGTTCAAGACCAGCCTGGGCAACATGGTGAAATCTTGATTCTACACACACACACATGCACACACACACATACACACACATAAAGCAGAAAATTACATGGATGTGGTGGCATGGCCCTGGACTGCCAACCATTCAGGAGGCCGAGGCTGGAGGATCGATCACCTGAGCCCGGGAAGTCAAAGCTATAGTGAGCTGTGATTGCATCACGGCACTCCAGCCTGGGTGAAAGAGTGAGATACTATCTCCAAATTTAGAAGAAAAAAAAAAGGGTAGAGGAGATAACCTGATAAAAAATAATGACACAGTTTTATACATCTTAAATAGTTAAGAAATTCATAAATACGGCCGGGTGCAGTGGCTCGTGCCTGAAATCCCAGCACTTTGGGAGGACAAGGTAGGCAGTTAGAAATTAAGACCATCCTGACCAACATGGTGAAACTTCGTCTCTACTAAAAAATCAGTTGGGCCTGGTGGCATATGTCTGCAGTCCCAGCTACTCGAGAGGCTGAGGCAGGAGAATCACTTGAACCCGGGAGGTGGAGGTTGTAATGAGCTGAGATTGTGCCACTGCACTCCAGCCTGGCAACAGAGCAAGACTCCATCTCAAAAAAACAAAAAAAAAAAAAGAAAGAAACGCATAAATACTACAATAAACATCAAACTCTACTTTGACAAAGATGAGAAGTTTGCTTGGGAAGGATTGCAGCTTTAGCACAAAGTGGTGGAAGGAAAGTTTTCTAAGATCAGTGGAGAAGTTACACCAACAGACATGAGTATGTCTAGGTGTAGCTTGTAACAGGGTGAACTGAGGTTAGCTGGTGGATGTTTGAGGTGTGCTTGTGTGAATAGTTTGAGTTTTCCTATACAGTTTGGTTCAGCTGAGCGCAGTTTTTTATGTATTCACCAGTGTTTCTTCCAGAATCAATAGCACATATGCAAATGTGCAAAATTTGCATTAAGTTTAAATTGTTCTTTAATATATTAATCTATATCAAGTCTTCAAAGACTGTTTCCGAATAAAGTTACATTCACAGGTACCTGGGCTTAAGATTTTAACATATGTTTTTTGGGGGGCATTTCAATCCGTAACATAAAATGTGTCCCCACATTTTTGAAAGTCCCACCCAATGTCTCACGAGGATCATTTTTAACCTTTTATTGACAACTATTCATAGGAAGAAAGACTCTCTGCCTCATGTCATAGCTCACACACATGCAGACACACACACACACACATGCAGACACACTCATAACTGAAATGTTTCACAAAACTTACTTTGTATGTTGCAATCAGATATTTTTTATTCTTTGACCTACCATTAAAAAGAAAAAAACGCTAGTCGTGACCCAGTCTTTGATTTTATGACCTACTAATGATTTATGACCTACATTTTGAAAAACACCACTCTAGAATAGGAAAAAATCTCCTATCTTTAAAATAAGGTTAGGTTGTAAAAGATTGTTCCTGAGTCTATTTATTTGGAAGTAGAAAGCATGTGATTATTGTTGACAACATTGCACAGGATACAAGCTGATTTGCTGTGTGATAGACTTTTATACTTCAAAATCCTTTTCACTGTTTTAAGGTTCATTCCATCTATATTTCCAGCAGGCTTTCTCTCTCTCTGTCTCTCCCAATTTATTATATTATCTCACATTTGGCCACTTTGTAATTGTTAATCTCTTGCTACCCACTGCTCTATCATTTCACAGCCTTCACTGGGTTAATAGTGCTCATTAGCGCCTCCATGTCATCATGAATGTAGGAAGGGGCAGGAAGCTAAAGGCCAATAATGGCTAAATGACCACCTGACTTTCACCAACTGCCACCCTGCAGATTTGAAAGTGGAGGTGCTTTTGTACTCTCAGCCTCTTCATGGTCTTTGTGGCCTTGCTGGTTTTTACCCTCAGTCCTCTTGTGGCCCCTTTGCATGGAGAACTG
Source organism: Saimiri boliviensis (assembly GCF_048565385.1). Lineage (NCBI taxonomy): Eukaryota > Metazoa > Chordata > Mammalia > Primates > Cebidae > Saimiri > Saimiri boliviensis. The sequence goes on along the minus strand of NC_133452.1, from coordinate 32,053,656 downwards.
TCATTACGGAGTATAAACCTTGCCAGTGGGCAGCAGGTGCCAGGTCCTGCCTCTAGTGTTGCTTCTCATTCTGTCCCAGAGGTTTTATTGTGCCAGCCAAGGCCCTGAGGCCACTCTACTAAAATGGGAAAAATCCCCCCATCCTAGTCCTGCTCCCAACTCACTGAATAATTCCAAAGAAATACAACTCTGTGATCCCAAGTACTCAGTTATTTCATGGGGGATCAACCATCTATCAATGCTAATTTTCGAACAGAGCATATTGCAAGTTTAGATAATGTGCCCCCATCACATCACATGTTCATTACAAAGTTAGAACCTAAACTCATGTTCCTGATGTTCCTGGGAGCTTTTCCATGAGCTATAATGACTCTTCACCTATTTCACAATATTGCTAAGGCTGGATCTTGTTCATCTTCAAATAAACTGGGATGAGTAAAACTATTCACGAAATATTTACAATTTGCTGAAGATACTCAAGTCCCACATTTGTTATAAGTCTTAGCCAAGTTGTGATCTTTCTTTTCTCATAAATTTTCTTGGCATTTTTTGCTAGCATCTTCTCCCCCACCACAGCCCAATTCCTCCACTGTAGCTCACATTTGAAATGAGAAATATGAGCTTAGATCTCTCTGGCAGAACAACAAGAACTATCATTTTCCCTTTACACTCAAATTCTCACTTCTCACACTTTTAATCTTTCTGAAATTCAGCTCTGTGAGAATTGATGTATCCGTTTAATGTGATTTGCTTTTTCATCCCCAAAAAAGCTATTTAAATTGATGGTGCTTTGCAAAATCTTTGTAAATCTGAATAGTGCTTTCTAAAATTCATATATGTCTTTAAACTTTTAAATACATATGAACATCTCTTATGTCTTCATACTATATATGGGGCTGAAATACCTGAAATGACAAAATTTTTCACGTGTTTTTTAGTATTACAGGAATTACATTCGAAACAGTTTTTGTAATTTAATCGACATATTTTAGACAGAATTTCTCTGATGATCAAAGCTTTTGTCAAGACTGGCTGACAACTGGACCTCACTCACTCTTCCCTTTTTTTTTTTCTTTTCCTTGTTCTCACTTAAACATCTCAAATTCGTCATAATTCTACATGAATGCTGTTAACAACTCAGCCTTCTGATCTATTGTAAGTGTCTTCTGAAGTCAGGAGGTGTGCATATTCCTCTGTTGAGTCTGCAGTCAGTGCTTTCTGGAAGCTGGCTGCTGTCTGGGGGAACAGTAGAAGTTAAGGGGTTTCCCTATAATTTGCACCCCTGACTGCTCCATTCAATTCTTTTGGAAAGCCCCTCTGAGGGAAGCATTTGAGACTTTAAAAACAAAGGTTTTTGTTTCTGTAGTGATACAGAACCTTGACATTTCAAGACTGAAAGGAACAAAACTCAATAACCCAAGGAAAAACAATGATGAGAAAATAAGTAAACCAAGTCTAGTGTAAACAGAGGCAGAAAAAATATTTTATTACAAAAATAAGGTTATTAAGGACAAATAGGGGTTGGGTTAAACATAAAAGTGGGAGATGTTTTTATTTAAAAAAAAAATACTTGGCAACATTTCCAAGACCAGCCTACATTAACCAACAATTTATTTCTGGTTCTTTGAAGTTACTGCTTTGACTCAAGTAGAGTTTTTCCCATTAATGTCTAAAAATTATCTGTTAGTAAGCCTAAAAAGTATTAAATAATGGAATCAAGTCATTATCTATTAAAATATTATCAATATTTATTCCCACTATTGTCAGACCTACATGTCGTCTCTGTGAGATGAAGCATTTATGATTATGTTAGGTAATTTTTTGAAATGTTATATTTATTCAGCTGCAAGTAGCAGAGAAGCTAAACACAGTGGTTAGAATAAATATGAGTTTGCTTATTCTCTCACAACAGGAAGTTTCTTAGGTAGTTGCTGGAGCTGGTTCAGTTACCCAACAATGGTAGGGCCAATGTCTCTGTAATTCCCTAGCCTTGACCTTTCTTTCATGATTACAAGATAGCTGCTGAAGCTCCGACTATCATGCCTGTGTCCACAAAAGGAAAGATCCATGTCTTCTTTAATGATGAAAGCGAAGTTTTCAAAAACTCTCCAACAAATGTTTACTTCCAATCTCATTGGAAAGAGTTGTGTCAATTGGTCACTCCAAGGAAGGATGGACTTTCTAGTAAAGGAAATAGAGGGAGAAGGTTAAAAATGGTTGCTGAGCCATAAAAAGCAATGAGTTCGTGTCCTTTGTAGGGACATGGATGAACCTGGAAACCATCGTTCTCAGCAAACTGACACAAGAGCAGAAAATCAAACACGGTATATTCTCACTCATAGGCGGGTGTTGAACAAGGAGAACACATGGACACAGGGAGGGGAGCATCACACACTGGGGTCTGTTGGGGGGAAATAGGGGAGGGATGGGGGGTGGAGAGGTGGGGAGAGATAGCATGGGGAGAAATGCCAGATATAGGTGAAGGGGAGGAAGGCAGCAAACCACACTGCCATGTGTGTACCTATGCAACAATCTTGCATGTTCTTCACATGTCCCCCAAAACCTAAAATGCAATTTAAAAAATGGTTGCTGAATCAGCCAATTCATAATGTCTGTCAGAGGTATTTTCTGGATATTTCTGACACATGATATAATGTAAATAATCCTGGGAATAAATAGCTTTGATGATTCTGAGTCACCTAACTTCAAAACACCAATGTTACCCAGTTTTTTAATTTTACTGGAGAAATAAAATTAAATTTTAAAAGTGGGTGACAGAATAAGGGACCCCCAATTATGCCCACATCCTAATCCCTAAAACCCATGATCTTGATATGAAGAGATGGGGAGCTGATCCTGAATGCTCTGACTGGACCCAATGTCATTGCAAGTTTTCTTGGAAGAGGGAAGCAAGAATATCAAAGCCACTGAAGGAAATGTCATGACAAAAACAGAGGCCAAAGAGAAGAGAAATGGTTTGAAGATACTACGCTGCTGATTTTAAAGATGAAGAAAGGGGCCAGGAGCCAAGCAATCCTGCAGCCTCTAAAAGCTAGAAAAGGTAAGGAACTAGAGTCTTCCCCAGAGCCTCCAACAGTAACATAGCCCTGTCTACTACCTTGATTTCAGGACCTCTGACCTCCAGAACTGCAAGATAATAAATGTGTGCTGTTTGAACCTACCGTGTTTATGACGAGTTTTACAACAGCAGTGGGAAACTAATACAGTAGTCCAGATCAGATTAGAATGAAAGCTTCAAACTGCTCTTGAGAAGCAAAAAATTAATGCCTTATAAGACTATGGCTGCAAGCCTCACAGATTATTTCCTCTGGGCATGCAAAATAACAATGATAATTGCTAACATATGTTGAATATTTACTATTTCCTGGAAAATATCGATTGCATTGTAGGCATTTAATTCCATCCTTACAACAGCCCTATGAGGTACATACTAATAGTATCACCCATTTTTCTTGGCACAGAATGAATAGACTACCAGGGGACAGGGACATAAGGACTGGGAAGTGGCACATGGATGGCAGCAGCACCCACAGGCAGCAGGACTGGCATGGGTTGGCAGAAGGTTGGTAAGGAGTATCTGTGATGAGTGGCACAGACTCACCTGGCTCCTTGGAAGCAGGCGGCTGCCACACCAGTGACCTGGGAGCCCAAGAGATCGTGTGAGGCACAAAGGGTCACTTCAAGCACTCTCCTGACTGTTTTTGTAGACAATGGAAAGAATCCGACCAAGAGCTGGAATTGCATCTGAACCACTTAATGGAGTAATGAACTGTGCAGAGAGTTCTTTGTGTTTGTCCTGCCTTGGAGTAGACCAAGGCTGGTATTCACAGAGGCACTGTAAGTCTGATAAAGAAACCTCAATAACTTCTCAATTGTAGAGGAAGATGCCAATGCAGTCAAATGACAAAGTTATTCCAGTCTCCCAAAAGTGATGTTTGAATCCTGGTAAGTTAATACAAACAAACAGAAACACACACAGCCGCCCTTGCTTTGCAGGGTTCCGATACAAATGTATTTCAGTTAACACAGCACTGTGCAAAGCAAAGGTTGCCTGTGTTACATTCTCAAAGGAGCAAAAATAATGCAGAATATTACTCTGCAAGGATTCAAATATCAGAAATATATTGTATGCTACTATCTTCGATATTGTATTTATCAAAGATAAGTACTTTAATTGTGCACTGAAAAGATATACAATAAAGTAAAAGCAGCTCTTTAAAACAATGTTATTTGTAAAGCAAGCTTCAAAACTTCCAGCTTACTATCATTTTATTTGATATTTGGTTTAAAATGTTCCAAAACTTATGGGAAAATAGAAGTGTAAAAAAAGTGGTTGTTGCAATTATGAATAAGAATAGCTAAAGAACATCGGCCAGGCGCGGTGGCTCACGCCTGTAATCCCAGCACTTTGAGAGGCCGAGGCGGGTGGATCACGAGGTCAAGAGATCAAGACCATCCTGGCCAACATGGTGAGATCATGTCTCTACTAAAAGTACAAAAAAAACTAGCTGGGCATGGTGGCACACACCTGTGGTCCCAGCTACTCGGGAAGCTGAAGCAGAAGAATTGCTTGAACCCAGGAGGTGGAGGTTGCAGTGAGCCAAGATTATGCCACTGCACTCCAGCCTGGTGATAGAGCAAGATTCCATCAAAAAAAAAAAAAAAAGGAATATAAATTACTTCATTTTAGTACATGTGCAAACATAAGCATCAAAGTGAGAGTATATGAACCAAACAGCTATATATTATCGGAATGAACATAATCTCAAAGGGACATTTAAGTTCACTGTTTAGCCTGCCTTACTGTGTTTTGTTTGCGTAAAAAAGGAAAAAGGCAAACCAAACAAAAAATATCTCCCCTCAAAGTTCTTCCCTTTCTCTGTGTTTAAGTAGGATTAAGAACCATTCCAAAATCTTGTTGAGCCATGTTAAAAAAAAAAAAAAAAAAAAAAAAAAAAGGTCCTAAAATAACCACTGGTATGTCCCTTGAGGGAAGAATTCTAATGTCGTCAAGCTGAGTTTTGGACCCTGATGGGGAAAAGAAAGTGTGTCTCATTCCCGGGAATAAAACGAGATAATGAACAAGGAAATGGCAGGATGAGCTGTTGATGTTTAAAAAATAAATCGGATGAGGTGTCATGCAGGCTGCCTCCATGACTTAGGGAGGATTTTTGGAGATCTTCATATTTCAGACTCTTCTTACATCATTTTCCTTTGTCCTAAATGATGACAGTCCTGGCCGTTACTTCCTGTAGACGTAAGGGTGGTCGAAAGGAATGAGGCATAGCCGCCTCCGCATCCCTGTTTCCTCCCATTTCCATGTTTTATTCAGACTGTGGCCGTCGCTTCCAGGACCCGCTGCTATTTCTGGTGGTGCCTCAGACCTGGCACAATGGGTAGATGAGAATTAAACAAAAGCTTTTCCACTTGACAGGTTTCTTTGTCATTTCCAACTCTTGTCATCTCCGTTGCGTGGCTTCCAATTGTGCTTAGGACGCACTTGAAAGATCTCTCCTTCCTGCCCATTTTCAGAATTTCGCAGTGGCAGCCCTTTCTTGTTGTTGCTAAATTTAGCACAAGAACTTTAGGCACACATTTGAAAGGATTAATAGGCTGTAAACCAAACCAAACGCATCAGAAGTGATTACCACGCAACCACCAGCACCGCGTCACAGTGTCTCTGTGAGCCTATTAAAACTGTTCCTAGCTCGTTCATTTTGTCAGCCTTCAACACAGAGTCCCTGTTTGTGAGGATAACTGTGTACCACCCTGACTGTAGCCTCTGATAGAGTCACAAGTCATGATTTTTGCATATTCCAGTGAGCAGCATTTAAAACGTTTGAATGCATAATTTTAACATCCAACTATGATCCTTACCCCTTACAGCCGATTAACCTGCTCTACCAATTAACAGTCATCTAATGAGTTTAGTTCCGTGTTCTCAATAATAAACATTACAAAAGTAGTTTTAGCCGGGCATGGTGGCGCACACACATCTTGGGTCCCAGCTATGCAGGAGGCTTCTGTGGAGGATTCCTTGAGCCCAAGACTTTGAGGTGGCAGTGAGCTGGGATCATGCCACTGTACTCCAGCCTGGGCAAGAGCATGAGCTACTGTCTCTAAAAAATGGAATTAGATAAATAAGTAAATGAATAATAAATAAATGGTTTTTGCCACCAAAAAATTTGGAAAATTGATTAAAATTTGGAGGCACACCTGTGAAGGAGTCTCCGCACACATTTTGCTGTGGCCCACCTCTTGAGAGTTACATAATAGTACTAAATTTCCCTATGCTTTTCCCAGCTGACTCCTATCTTCCATTAAGCCTAAATGTGAGACAGAGGGAGATACAGCTCAAAGTAAGCCCTTTGCACATATGGTGTCCCCTTTCACGAATATTCATTAGAGTTCCCTTGTATACAATTCAGAGGGAAATTATTAGTTCTACCCCCTTGCTTCACATTCGATGAAAGGGAAACAATCCATTGCTAGCTTAGAATTTGGCAGGAAGGCTTAGACGCCTTTCTTTTATTTTTGCAGTGATGGGGGTCTCACTATGTGGCCCAGGCTGGTCTCAAACCCATAGCCTCAATTAATTCTCTTGTCTCAGCCTTCCAAAGTGCTGGGATTACAAGCATGAGCCACCATGTCCAACCATTTTTTAAAAAGATGCCTTTTTCTAAAAAAAATGAATTTTATTGTTTATGTTCGAGGTTTACAACATGATGTTATGGGATACATATACACAGTAAGATGATTATGATAGTGAAGCAAATTAACATACCTCAGTGAGGGACAGCAGTCCAAATTCTTTCTTCCTTGCCCATCATTGTTCATTCTACAGTAGTGGGACTCCAAGGCAAAATTAGCTTGAATTCACCAGTGGTAGTTGTGCTTGGAGAGAAATTCTCTCGTGGTCATAAAGCCACACTGTATTAAACACCTATGTGCCAGGCAATGATCTAAGCTCATTATACAAGTTAATTCATGGGGGCCTCACTACCCTATGAGGCAAAGAAGTATTATTATCTCCAGATTAAAGACCTAGAAACTGAGACACAGAGAGGAGAGACCATCTGCCAACAGAGTAAAGAAAAACCAGCAGCAGAAGGGGTTATTACCAGGAGCCAGTCCTGACTGTTACTGGGACGGGGCAGGTACTCAAAGAATAGATACAGTTGCAGGCACTGAAGAGATCGTTTTTCAGAGTAAGGACAACACGTGAGGAGGAAAGCCCAAGAATACTGAGGTCAACAAACAGGAGTTGACTGCAGTAACGGAGAGTCTGCAAGGAAGTGATCCTCCAGGTCTGTGCAGGCTGGGGCCACCTGTGGGTGTCGGAGGGCTCTTCAGCAGAGAGCAGGACCTAGCTGTGGCATCAGGATCAGTTTCTAGGGATGGAATGTGAAAGCCCAACATGGACTCTAGTACTGAAAATAGCCTGGGTTGTCTGTGCAGCTACTAGAAGTGGAATTTGAAAACTGTAACCGAAAGAAACCAAGCCGTCAAAAACCGTAGTATCCGATGAGGACTGATCTAAGGAAGTGAGAGGGCAGTGATCCAACAGGAAAGGGAGGCCATGAGAGAACAGCCCAGGAGATGTGCCAAATCTCATCTTCCAGCGGGGTCCTGGCCACTGGGAGCCCAGCTGGGCTTCTGCCTTTCCTGGCCCAGTTGTGGTCAGGTGGCCCAGGTTCAGGCCAGAAGGGAAAGAAGCAGCAGCCAAGGCCGCCAGGAAACCAGAAACCTGAAAACTCCCCATACCTTCCACGTGACAAACACGACAGGACTCAGGTGTCCCACGCTAGCGTTTCAGCTCCCTCTCAAGGGATTGGTACCAATCCTTGCACTTTTAGGCCAGGAGAAAATAGATTTGGGGCTCAAATAATGTTAATGCTCCATTATTTTTTCATGTGGAAAATGAGAAACAACCAAAATCTGATGAGATGTCATCGAGAAACAGCATTTGATTCCATAGTCTTCAGTCATCACGTTTTCAGGGAATATTCAGGATTGAAGGAAATGCACATCATGTAAAGGTATGATGAAAAGCAGGCTGACATGCCAGAATGTGTTCTGCATTTGCTGAGAGCAATTGTATTTTGGTACAATAAGGGAGTTGTACCGACAGAATACAGCCCTGTTTTATATAATTAATAAATTGCCTTCATTCACACAATACTAATGGTACTGTTAGACCCTAAGAATAGACAAGATTTTTGAAATATAAAAGGGTCCTTACTTTCATAAAATTTAATTTCTGAAAGCCTGTCACCTGATACATCTAGATACTTGAAAACTTAATCACGGCGATTTTTGTCTTTTATGGTTAGCCTTTTAGCAGCTTAGTTCATTTGGAACTAAATGAACATTGTAAAATTTAAAATTACTACGTAGAAACCAAAATTGTTAAGGTAAAATTTCTACACAGCAGATCAATACAGAACCTTTACCTGTGATAGATACGACCCTTCACCTGTAATAGATATGAATAGACATAATAGCAGTTAAGTGGTTTTGTTGGTTGTTTATCTGATCTAACTGCCTGTAAGAAAAAAGAAAAACCTCTCTGAGCATAATTTAATTGTCTGGAAGGTTTGAATGGTGCAGACTTCCTATTAATATAGACCGAGAACCAATCAAGTGTAGGCAAATTTTAAGTGGTTGAGATTTCTTTGAAACCATAAAGAAAAGGCAAGGAACTGCTTGAACTTCTGTTTTGTTCTGCATGATATCCTTTGCAAGTACCTTATACATGAAATTAAATCGCTTGGGCTACAAACACTAAAGAATCACTTTAGCAGTCCTCAGACCTTTGGTGGGGAGAAGGGGGTGCTGTTGATGGTAGAGAGCTACTCTCTGATTTTCTTCAAGTCTAGTGGAGGGTATAGGAGTGGTGTGGCTTAAAGAGAAGAGTGGACTTCCATGAGAGAGTGCAGATAACTCAGCTGACCCACTTCCCCACATTGCTGGGAAGAGGCAGGGCCAGACCTGCCAGGCCCCCAGCACCGCAGGAAACCTTGAAGAGGCAGGGCAGGCTGAGGGGTGAGCAGAGTGGGGAGGGCATGGGGTGCACAGGATCCTCAGGGTGACCAGGGAAGGGAATGTATCAGCTGGTGCCTAGAAGCTGAGGATAAAGAAGGAAGAAGAAAGGAGAAGAGACTGGGTCAGCTGTAGGACAAGGAAGCTGGAGGAAGGGGCTCCTGGGCAGCCCTTGGTACGCCCTCCTAGTTTCATTCCACACTTTGATGGGTAGGTCTTAGTTCTCACACAGCCCCTCTCTTCTGTATTCTCCAGTGACCTCTTCCCCTAGAGATGCAACAGCTAATTCAGGCACCATCGGACAGCCAGGAGCTTGGGCTTCTGGGCATCATCCACACATCCCAGACAGGGATGGGGAGGTTGAGAAGATGCTGGGGACTTTGTGGGTGCCTGAGGGCAAGGTGTGGGGAGGAAGGAGGTCTGTTGGTGGAGTCTGCACTATTCCTCACTGCTCCAGGGTGATTCTCACCAGTGTCCAGATCTGCCCCATCAAGTAGAGCTATAAAAATATAGCTAGTACATGAGATCCTACTCAGGAATACTTGCCCTCAGTCCAGTCAATCCCATGTTCGCTCCATCTTCTGATTCACCACAAGCTCTTCCCTCACTCCCATGATCGTCTTTTTTTTTTCTTGAGACAAAGTCTTGCTCTGTCACCAGCCTGGAGTGCAGTGGTGTGACATCGGCTTACTGCAACCTTTGCCTGTGGGTTCAAGTGAGTCTCCTGCCTCAGCCTCCTGAGTAGCTGGAACTACAGGCGCATGCCACCACGCCCAGCTAATTTTTGTAATTTTTAGTAGAGATGGGGTTTCACCATGTTGGCCAAGATGGTCTTGATCTGTTGACCTAATGATCTGCCCACCTCAGCCTCCCAAAGTGCTAGAATTACAGGCATGAGCCACTGTGCCCAGCCGATTGTCTTTAAGATGTTCAGGAGGACATCACTCATGGCTACAGTAGTTCCAAATATAAAATTCATTTCTGACTTATGCTTCCAACTCCCTCCATTATCCACACCCACTTTCAAAAAGGATATGAGGTCTATAAGTTGATATTCTATATAAATTTAAATAGAAAATGAAAAGCTATGTGGAGAAAAGAGGAAGGAAATATACCAGTGGGTATAATTACTGTCACAGAGTAAGTCACAAAGAAATTGACTGAGGAAGTTGAAACTACTAAATACTCTGTCTGTATGTACTAACATCTCTGAGAAAATTCATTTCAATAGCACTAATTAACACCAATGTCATTGCATTCAAGTAAAATGCTGTAGTTATGAAGCAAATAATCTTAAAGATTAGAAAACAGGTTTACTTTGATATCAGCAGAAAAGACACCGATATCAATAGCTGTATGGAGGCAATCACTTGGCAAAAGTCAAATGTGAAAGACAAACACAAGGATGCCTAACCACAAATGTGGAACCTGAAAATCAAGCAAAGTGAAGCAGGTTGAATCACAGAAGAAAGCATGATTTTAAAATCAGGCAAACTTTCTGAATTCAACTCAGCTTCCTACTCACTAGCTATGTCACATGACCCCTCTGTGCTTCAACTTATTCACATCCAAAACTTGGAAAGTTTGTTGTGAGAAATAGCAATAAGCATCTAATGAATCTACTACAGTGCCCGGCACACAGGAGGCACTCAGTAATTGGTATTTATTCATAAAGCCCCTATAATGATTCAGGCAATATTCTAGATGGCAAAGGTAATGAATGAAAGAAATCTTTGTCCTAATGTGGTTTATGCTGTGATGGAAGCAAATAGCCAACAAGTAAGCAGAAAGAGAATAAAGGGTGGGAGAGAGGAAAGAAGAAAAGGAGGGAGAGAAGAGAGATCTGAAAGTGACATTCTATTGAAAAACTGCCAGAGAAATAGTGTAGAGAGTATCTTGGGGCAAGGGCTAGCTCCTCTAGCTAAGCACTTGGAGAAGACCTCTCTGAGGAGGTGACATTTTGTCTGAGTGCTGATTGATGGAAAGGCAGTCAGAGTTGGTTAAGATCTTGTAAACAAGCATTCCAGCCAGAGGGAACATTGTCCCAAGGCAAACCACAGAGGGCTTGGGACACTTCCAGTGAGAAATATTATAAGTGACATGTTACGAGTGGCAGAGGAGGATGCAGGTTAAGTCCTAGGTGTTAGTGGAGTCAACTCAAGTAACCCTTGAGGGCCCTAATTGAGCTTAAAGTCTATTTTAATTACAATGGGAAATGATGGGGGGAGGGTTAAGTAGGGGAGAGATATGATCAAATGTAATTTTCGGAAAGACTATTCTGTGTGTTGCATGAAGAATGAAGGGGAGTGTTCACGGGTGGAGAAAGGGTGGAAGCAGGAGGGCTGAATAGGAGACTGGGAGGCCTTCAGGTGAAAGGCTGCTCAGGTGAGCCTCAGTGGTGCAGCAGGTGAGATGTGGTTGGATTGGGGACGTATTTTGGAGCTAGAGAGGACAGGAATTTCCAGAGAATTAGATATGAGAGAAGAAAGAGATCTTAGATGATTCCCAGATGTTAGACCTGAGCCACAGGCTGATAGGTAAGGTAATGCCATTTGCTAAGATAAGGAAGAGCAGTGGAGAGATGGTTTGGGGTTGATTGGGTAAATACAATGAAATAAGATGTATCAAGTAGACAAACATAAACAGTCTGGAGATCAGGACCACAACTGGGCGATAATATTTGTATAAAGTGTAATGTAAACTTGCATTATACAAAATATCCAGTTCAGTTTTGCCAAATAAGCTTAACACTATTAGAAGGTGATATTCACTATTTTTTATGGAATTAGATATTCTTGAAAACTTTTATTTAAATAACTGTTAAGGTACCTCTATCAACACACAAAAGTTGACTCAGGTAAAAAAAAAAAAAAATTTCTTAATTTATCTGTGGGCATCAAAACCTGCTAGAAGCAAGTAATGCCTCAGTGTAGTGGCTCCATTGCAGCTCACTACAACCTCAAGCGATCCTCTTGACTCAGCCTCCCGAGTAGCTGGAACTATAGGCATGCACCACCACAACTAGCTAAAACAAAATTCTTATCAAACACCATCATTGATTCTAGATAAAAGTTCTATGTCACTGATTCATAGCTTCTGATGGGTGTAGTTAAAATTCTTCTTTTGGTGAGGAAAAAAGGAAGAGAGGTTTCCTCAGAGTAGTATTTTTCTTAATATTCTAGCGATGTTCAAGATGGCTTTCATTAATTATGATAAACTGATTCTGGTTGGATTCTTCTGTTCTGCTCTGCTAGAGTGCTCAGGCTAACCTGTTCCCAAGATCTCAGAGATGTGATGTCAGGTGAGTAGTCCAAATGCCACACACCAAAGCTCTCATTGAAATGCTCATGGAGCAATGACTAGAAAGCTTAACTGCTTCTACTCTAATACCCAATTAGACCTATCTTCAGAAATTGACTGTTGTTGAGTGCCAATTACAGTGATATTTACTATTCATTAAATATCTCCTGCAGGTCAGGCTTATACATGATCTCATTTTAACCATCAAAACAAATTTGCAAAACTTTTTTTTTTTATTTTAGAGGTAAGAAAACTAAAGATCAACAAGATTATTACATGGTCAGAGGTAGAATATGGGTTTATTCACAGTTGTGTCTAGATCTAAATGTAATTCTCTGCCTAGTTTATTTTATTGTGCTAAAATAAACATCACTGAAAATTAACATTGATAATAGAGATAGCTGAAGATGTAGGGGTGAGTTGTTACAATGACTGTAACTTACTTTCATATGGTTCTGCAAACACACACAGCTGATACTCATTATTTGCAGTAGTCACATTCTTTTTCTTTCGTATATTTTTTTTAGACTGAGTTTTGCTCTTGTTGCCCAGGCCGGAGTGCAGTGGCACTATCTCAGCTCACCACAACCTTCGCCTCCTGGGTCCAAATGATTCTCCTGCCTCAGCCTCCCCAGTAGCTGGGATTACAGGTATGCACCACCATGCCTGGCTAATTTATGTATTTTTAATAGAGACGGGGTTTCTCCATATTGGTCAGGCTGGTCTCGAACTCCTGACTTCAGATGACCCTCCCGCCTCAGCATCCCAAAGTTCTGCGATCACAGGTGTGAGCCACTGCACCCTATCTTCAGTAGTCACATTCTGTACAGTCTCCATGAACACTGCATTAGCAACTACTGAGCCATTGGTCCCAGGAGAAAAGCAGGGTTAGGTTCCTGTGAGCCCCTGGTCACAACGTTTCTGTCAGTGAATTCATTTGTCTGTAACTTTGTTTTATGTGCATTTCTATTTAAAGCCATCTTATTTAATATGTATTTTTCATTCATTAATGTTGAACTCATGGCAAATAACACTATAACTCATGCCTGAGTTAAGCTTCTTGAACACAGATATTTTGTTAGGCACATCACAGTCTTTTTGAGCTTAGGATCACTAGACAGTACTTCAGCACCATGCTCAGGGGCCATTTTAAAAAATGAACTCACCCACAGGGGAAAAAAAGCAAAAAAAAAAAAAAAAAAAATGTGGCACTGAATAAACTGTGGAAAGGACACTTGCTGTGTTTTGAGGGGTTGAGGGGAGATGCAGGATGCATGATCCCTGCCATCAGGGAGCTTCTAGTCTATTACAAGAGGCAAAATTAACACAATAAAATACCCACAAGACAATATGATTGAGTGTGTGAATGGGGTGAGGAGAATGTTTTATATTAAACTATATGTCTTGATGGCTTTTGTCTTTCCTTTTTCTGGATTTTTCAAGCACCAGTGGTACTTTATATATGAGCTGCTTTCCGGATAGGGCAGATCAGCCTAAAACAAAGAAGTTCATTAAAAATGTGACTGGATTTCTTAAATGCAGAGTAGAAAACTATGATCTGAAAGCCAAATTGTTGTTTATTTGTGAGAACCAGCCTTTGTTCTGTGAACTAAATTGGTTTCATGAAATTCTGAAAGCTCAGATTAATAACATCAGAGTATACGATTTGTAATTCAAGTTTTGTGGATTGGACACTGAGTAGTAACCTCTATAGAACAGTGAAGGGTGCCAATCGATATATATGCCCTCCTACCCACAATGGAAAAGAGAATTTCCCAGTTAACAAGAAGAGGAAATTCAGAGGGAAAAAAGTAGAGTTCTTAATAAGAATAAGATAGCTAGTAACAAACTCTGATCCCTCCTGTGGCCAGGCCTACGGTGGAGTATGGGAAAGGAACTCAGAAGTCTTTACTTAATAGTACTTTCCATGGCAGACTCCAAGAGGAGATAGCCAGTATCTCAGTCACCTCAGGTGCTATAATGAAATACCATGAACTAGTGGCTTAAACAACAAACATGTATTTCCCATAGTTCTGGAGGTTGGGAAGTCCAAGATCAAGGTGCCGGCAGATTCGGTGTCTAGTAAGGGCCCACTTTCTGGCTCATAAGTAGTGCATTCTCATGGTGTCCTCGCATGGTGGGGAGAAGAATCAAACTTTCTTAAGATTATTCTAAGAACATTAATCTCATTTATAAGGATTCCATTTTTATGACCTCATCTAATTCTACTTACCTCCCAAACACCCTACCTCCTAATACAATCATATTATAAGGTAGGGTTCGACATATAAATGTTGGGAGACACAAGCATTCCATTTCTAACAAAGGTTTATAGAAAAACATTTAGTTTGAATGGCATTCGAATAACACGGCTCTTTGATTATGAATCAGCAATGATTGAGGGAGGTGGTGATGCAGCCAGGCCTTAGCACAGCCTTGCAGAGTCAGGCACATCATAGAAGACTGAAGATAGGCAACAGAGAGTTTTCAGTCCTCAAGGAGGGTGGCAGAAGGGCTGTAGGAGTGGGTGGCTCACAGGGGGTCTGGGAGAAGAGCAGCAGGACACTGACATGTGAACTTCACTGTTGATCAGAGCGAGGTAGGGACTAGGGTCAGCAGCAGAAGCAGCTACCAGACCACCATGTCAAAGACCAGACCGGATGGTGACCCCTTGCGGGTGCCTGCCACAATTCCCTAAGGACCACAGCATGATGACACAGTGGCCATCGATGGCAGAGGACTACATGACAACCCAGGTTACCCCTAAACTCCCTGGATCATAAGGTGGTTCTTGGGAAGAAGGAAAGGAGAACTCTGAATTGCATGGAATCCTTACTAAAAGAGGCAGCATTTTAAACCAGAAGTAGCATTATCTGCTTTTTTGTTTTGTTTTCTTTTGTTGTTGTTTCAACCCAGGCAGTCTCCCTCTGTCACACAGGCTGGAGTGCAGTGGTGTGATTTTGGCTCACTGTAATCTCTGCCTCCTGGGCTCAAGTGATCCTCCTGCCTCAGCCTCCCAAGTACCTGAGATGACACGTATGAGCCACCATGCCCAACTAATTTTTACATTTTTTGTAGAGATGGCATCTCTGTATGTTGCCCAGGTTGGTCTCAAGCTTCTGAGCTCAAGCCTCCTGCCTTGATCTCCCAAAGTGCTGGGATTATAGGCGTGAGCCACCGCACCCGGCCCAGAAGTAGAGTTGTCTCAAAATAGAAAAATTAAAAGCTTTAGACTATCAGTAAAAATGGAGTCTACAACTGCAGCTGAGCTGAGTTCAATTACAGAAAAATTTTAAATGTTATGCATTTTCACCTGGGGCTGTGACTATCAATTTTGAAACTGCTCCATGTGCTACACTGTGGTGCACCACTCAAAAGCCCCAGAGCATTGCAAAGTTGAGGGAAATGAGTGAAGCCAGGAATGGACAGGGATGGTTGGGTTGGGCCCAACAAGAGGAGAGGAGGTCAAGGCCCTGGATCAGGGCAATGAATGAGTTGCATAAACAGAAACTTACTGGGAGAGCCAGATAGCTGGGTTCCTCAGGGTGCAGCTGTGAAGTAACCACCTGCCTTGAGAATTGTAAGCACTGTAGCAGAAAAGGTCTGAGCCCACCGCCTTCCAACAACACCCTCCGTTAAATGGACTGAGGGTGTTCTACACACTGGACTCAAGCAGACCCATCAACAGCTCTTCCCTGGAATTTGGAATTGGGACACAGAGGCTCTGGTTCATCAACTCTCAAAGCTTAACGTATCTAAGACCCATGTGAGATTCCATGCTCCACCACTGTATCTTCAGGATTGGAGCTGAAGGATCTTTGATCTTCAAAATCTTTGCTCTTCAATATGTGTCTGGTGCAGCAGGTTTAGTGCTCAGGAATAGGTATTTCGACTTGTATCCCTGGTGAATCTAAAGCAGGAAAGCTTTTAATCAACATTTGAGAAACAGGCTTGTGGACTGGGGGTTCCCTAGAGCTAAGGTGGACATTTTTGGTCCTATAACTGGTGATGCAGAAGATAGAAGCCTGGAGAGAGAGAAGTGTACAGCAGACATGCAGAGAGAAATCGTGAGGTCTCAGGGGCTGGGCTCACCAATCACACTTGCCCAGCCCTTCTCCTTTGCCTCTCACTCTGGTGATTAGATTAGATGAGAAAATCTAAGCATCTTTCAGTCTCTTGTGAAGCCAAGAGATCACGTGACATATTTTTGGCCAATGAGAGGGATGTGGAAGTCAACTTTGTTGAGAGAGGGCATTTTGGGAAAGCATTTGCTTTCCTGATGGAAGAGTAGATATGTGGGCAGCTGCCCATTTCTATCCTTCTGCCTGTATGAAGCTTAGAGCTGCAGAAATCATCTTTAATCCATGAAGCATTAAGTGCAAAGAGCCCACACACTTCGGCTGCAGAGTGAGAAGGGCCTCAAGCGACAGACCCAATACCTCCATTCTTGCCTGTGACATACATGTAGACTATGCTTAAATCTTCAGTGACTTACAAGAAGAGAGCTCATATATATTTAAAAAATATGTGTAATCGGGAGCAGGAGAACAAAATTGTGGGTGAGCACATTCTAGCAGGATGATTAGGTAGAAAGAACTATGTGCAAAGAGACCTGTACAATAACCAGTACAAAAGCAATCCCAGCAGAGGCATTTTAAGAAAATGAATTAGAGGCTGGGCACTGTGGCTCACGCCTGTAATTCCAGCTCTTAGGGAGGCAGAAGCAGGAGGATAGCTTGAGCCCAGGAGTTGGAGACCTGCCTGGGCAATATAGCAAGACCCCGTTCTCCACAAAAAGGAAAACAACAAAAGACCAAAAAAAAAAAAAAAAAAGAAAGAAAGAAAGAAAGAAACTGAATTAGAGAGCTAATTGTCCAGCCAAGAAACTGAATCCTCTAGATTATAATGAAGTCCCAGCAGCTACAATTATCCCATACTACGTGTCACTGTGGTATAGGTATAGGCCAAACCAATTTAAAGACCCCTAATCACAAAAAAAACAGAAAGTCAATAGGAAAGGCAGTTAAAAATCCTATGAGAAAACCAGAGAAGAAGATCACAGAAGGACCATAGCCCATGATCAGCAGCTCACGTTTGCATCACCTTAGCCTGGGCAACCAGACCTCAGGGCCCAGCTGAGTTAACTGGTCAACAAATGCAGAATGTGCAACCTTACATCCTGATTGGGAAGTCTTTTATACACAGGATGGTACAATTACTAAAATCTTAGGAAGGAGATTTATTAAAATCTAGGAAAATAGAAAATACTATTAAGAAACGGGCCAAACACAGTGGCTCACACCTGTAATCCCAGCACTTTGGGAGACCCGGGCAGGTAGATTGCTTGAGTGCGGGAGTTTGAGACCAGCCTGGGCAACACGGTGAGACGTCCTCTCTAGAAAATATTAAGAAGTTAGCCAGGTGGGGTGGCACATGTCTGTGGTCCCAGCTTACCCAGGAGGCTCAGGTGGGAGGATCACTTGAGCTTAGGAGATCCAGGCTGCAGTGAGCCACAATCATGCCACTGCACTCCAGCCCAGGCAACAGAGAAAGACCTTGTCTCAAAACAAAACAAAAAAACAGATTAAGAAACAAAGTCAAATCCATCACAATTTTTAAAAAATTTTTGGTAGAGATGGGGTCTCACTACGTTGCTCAGGCTGGTCTTGAACTCCTGGGCTCCAGTGATTCTGCTGCCTCAGCCTCTGAAAGTGCTGGGATTACAGGCATGAGCCACTAGGCCTGGCCTGTCACACTCTCTTAACCAGAAATGATGTGAAGACATTTAAACAGTTTTGTAACCACAGTGACATTTTATGTTGTTTTGACTGCTGCTTAAGATATTAGAGAGTTTATTAGTTTCCTGTGTCTGCTATGTCAATGATCACAAACTTGGTAGCTTAAGACAACAGAAATTTATTCCCTCACAGTTCTGGAGAAGGAAAGAGTCTGAAATCAAGGTTGTGCTGCCTTCAAAAGCTCTGGGAAAGAATTCACCCCTTTCTCGTGACAACGGCATTTCTTGACTTGTGGCCTCATCCCTCTGATCTTTGCTTCTGTGGTCATGTGGGTTCCTCATCTTCTGTGTGTCTGTCTGATCTCCCTCTGTCTCCTCCTATGAGGACACTTGTAATCGGAATTAAGGTTCACTCAGATAATCCAGGGTAATCTCTCCAAGTCCAAGTCCACATCCTTAATCATATCAGCAAAGACCCTTTTTCTTTATTAGGTAACATTTATAGATCCCAGGAATTAGGATCTGATATCCTTCAGTGGCCACACATCAGCTTCCTATAGGAGAGTGCCTAAGAAACTGATTAACTTGACTTGTGATTTAATTTCCTATTTAAATGTGCTTGCTTACATTTATAATCAATGTAAGCACATTTAGGGAATTACTATTATTTAGACAAGCAGTATGTGAATTTTTAAAGGAAGTTTGTTTTTAAAACGATTTTTAAATAAATTCATAAAATTACTAAATTACACCTTTAAACAGAGTACAAATGGTAGTGAATATTCTTTTCCACACAAAAGCTCGGGAACCCTAAGGAATCTATAATATACTTTACTTGATGTCTTCCTTCACTTGCTGTGTGTGTGTGTGTGTGTGTGTGTGTGTGTGTGTGTGTGTGTTCGCTCCAGTGATCCCCAGTAGAATATTTCTGATTTCTACTCTAAAAGATGAGGAAGAAATTAGACCCTTGCCAAAGGCAAACTTTTATGAGTTCACCCACCTACTTATTCCGTTGCTGACGAGAGTTAGGATGAGAGGATGAGCAATGAACAGGCACTCAACACCCTGGACCACCCACAGCCCATGGCAACTGCACACGAACAGCCTGTGCAGGACTTCAGAGCTCACAGGTGAACTATTGTTTGCCTCATAATGACTCTTGTGTCTTGTGCTGGTGGATTTGGGTTCCTTTAGCAATGGATCATAGAGCTGCTATGGAATGCTTTGTTTTGTTTCTTTACCCTGACCAGGCTAAACGTGTCCCAGGTTTTAAAGCTACTTTTTCAAGACAGAAAAAGACAGTTCACTGAAATGCGTTTTCACAGTGCACTCTATTCCACGAGACACTGACAGAGATCAAGGATTGCTCATCATCATCCAGTTGAACACCAGGACCAGGAACATCTGGAAAACAGCTTTACTCCAGGGCTTCTGCTCCTCCCATCAACATATTCCGTTCTTAAGGTAATTCCTTTCCTGGCCACTGGTACTTCTTTTCCTCCAAAAATCTCTCACCTTTCTCCTGAAAGACTTCTGCATGCCTGAGCAGATGATGACCCCACTTCGCAGGATCTGCATAAATTGCATGATGTGGGGCTCTCTAGGAAAGTGGCCATTGGTCAAGTCCCAGAGGCCCATCAAATGTCTTTCATCTCCCCAGCATGCCATACTTTTGGTTATCTTGTGTCTGCGGAAACCACTTCCACCACTGAAAGAGATGTTTCCTCTGGTCCTCTTTCAATTTCCTCTGTGGTCAAAATGTTGGACCAAGGCCGTATTTCATGCCGCTCTTCTTTCCTTTCTGAGATCTAGTCTACTGAACACAATGCCCAGGCCATTTATTCATTCAGGGCCGTTTATCCTATAGATTACTGTAAGCACTATAGCATATTCCTAATTATACTATGTATATGTAGTCTCGATCTTCAGGATATGTTACAAATAAGAACTCAGTCACCTTCCTTAACAGGTAATCCATTCCACATGTCTGGCCCTGTTTTTTGCAACTTAGGAAATTAGAGGGAGCTAGCTTAAGTAACTTTACTTGGGTCACAAAGAGGCATCATGTGTCAGAGAAGAAGTATGCTCTTCTGTGATGACTAGATCAAGTATAAATCATTTCAAACTAGAAACAGTTGAATAAAGCTAAACTGGTATAATTTTTGAGTCATTAAAATAACATTTTCTGAATGCTTTGGGAGTTTCTTTGGATGCCTTCCATTAGACTGTCAACGAGCTCCAATCCCATTAAACCTTTGAGAAGAAATGAAGTCACTAGAAGACTATAGACACCTGGATTTTTTTTTTCAGTGATGTTTTGATGGATATGAGTCAAAAAGTAGATAGAAGCATTCCATAAAATTGAGGGAAATGAGAAAGGAGATTGGTTAATGATCCAAATAATTCTAACTGGCAAGGCTGATTTGCTTTTCTTAATAAGATTGATGTTTTTTAATGTTGTCTTCCAGCTCCTTAAGGAAAATCACTATAGAAAATTGGAGGGGGTGCCCAGAAATAGCACAAAGATTTGGAAGTCTACAAAGAATTTCAAGTTCTAGTTCAAAGATTACATTTAAACACACCTTGATGGGCTTAGTCACTCAAGTGAATTGGCATTGCAAGTGTTTGTTTTCCATCCAACCATGGGCTTCCTCTGTGGGAATTTCTTTTTGTGCAGCTGAGATGGTGTATAAGCCATCTCCAAAGTCAAAGCAAAGGGTAGTGACTAACTTGAAATTTCTTAATGGGGAAATTTCACAAAGATCCCATGAGGGGCGGAAAATAATGAGTCTTAATGTTTTGGGAACTGATCATATAAGCACATAAAATAAAGAAGAGGGGTAGGAAAATTCATTTCCCAGAGAGTCCTGTAGCAAGAAGTCTTCCCAAAACTGTGTCACCAATAAATCCTTACAGATTGGACCCATTTTCCCCCAGAAAACATGATAACGCTCACATGGAAATCCATACTGTGTCCAAAGTGCATTTTAAAATAATATTGTTCAGTGAAAATAAAATTTAAAATATTTACACAGTTGAACACACAAGCACACATCTATATAGATATTCATACAGAATATAGTATAAAGAACATAAAATTAAGAGTCAAGACACTTGGATTGAGAACAATCTCTCTCTCTCTCCCTCTGGAAATTCCCTGAACTATGGTTTTCTATTTGTAAGATAATAATAGGATAGGGCCAAGGCAGTGGCTCATGCCTGTAATCCCAGCACTTTGAGAAGCCAAGATGGGCAGATCACTTGAGGCCAGGAGTTCAAGACCAGCCTGGCCAACATGGCAAAACCCCACCTCTACTAAAACTACAAAACTTGTCCGGGTGTGGAGGCATGTGCCTATAGTCCTAGCTACTTGGGAGGCTGAAGCAGGAAAACTGCTTGAGCCCAGACGGTGGAGGTTGCAGTGAGCCAATATCATGCCATCGCACTCCAGCCTGGATGACAGAGTAGGACTCTGTCTCAAAATAATAATAATAATAATAATAATAATAATAAAATTGTATTTTCCTTATCTAAGTTGTTGTGAAGCTCAAATGAGAAAATAAATGAGAAAGTACCTTTAAAATTCTAAACAATTATTCAAACATAACTTATTGTTATGTCCATTATTATAGGCAAACTCAATATAATGGGAAAACCACCTATATTCCCTTATGCTCTGGCCATACCTATGAGCTACAGTACATGAAAACCACGTCCAAGTCCGGAGCTAATGATAAGGGGATAGGGATAAAGGATTTAACTGTGAGATAGCTCCTCATTTTACCCTTTTTGCTGGGCACCTTAGAGTCATAGCTAATTGTCTACTTCTCCCCAACTTATTCCACCAGAAATTTCTCTAGGCTAATAATGTTGTTTCTAAAGGGAAGGTACAGTCTAGGATAATTGAAGTCATTAAAACTGGGGGCACCAGAGCCAGACCACCTGGGTTCGAATTCTAGAACTGTCACGTACCAGCTGTACACCCTTTAGAAAACAATTTTCTAAAGGAGTGATATCTGTACCTACATAAACAATGCTCCATAAATGTGCTGTAGTTTGAATGACTTTAACCTACTAAGAAGAATGGCAGTGGATAAAAAATTTTTCTCCTCATTTTATTTCTTGAACAAGTCAGTATACTTCCCTCTGACCCCTCCCACCCCCACCCCATCCATACAGGGCCCTGATACACACTAGGGAAATGTGTGCATTGCTCACGACACTTTAACACATTCAGTGGGGAAAAGTCTCTAATGACAACAGTGCAACTG
Organism: Saimiri boliviensis; assembly: GCF_048565385.1. Lineage (NCBI taxonomy): Eukaryota > Metazoa > Chordata > Mammalia > Primates > Cebidae > Saimiri > Saimiri boliviensis. The sequence goes on along the minus strand of NC_133452.1, from coordinate 32,031,285 downwards.
ATCTGCCCTAGAACTGGGCAGTGGACAATCCGCTCAATCTCACATGATAGCCTTGTCTCCGAAACTTAGTCTCCTTTTGTGGAGGAAGAGACGAGTTGTTAGGTTAGAGCTCCCTAAATCCTCTGATAATACCAAAAGATTTGGTGATTTTTTTTTTCTTTTAGGTTTTTAGACTATCTTTAGGATGCAACGCCTCATTCCAACTCTAGGGCTAAGGAGGGCTCGCAGACCAAGCACAGTTTAATTTCAGGGTTAATAACAGAGCATTTCAAGCAGATGGCTGGTGAGGCTTGCCTTTTCTGGCTAGATTAGCATCCTTCTCACCACCTTTTTACACACAGAACCCAAAACTAGGAAGACAGAGCGTGAGTCCGCCCTGTGCCCTGTGTCATTCCATATACTCCAGGGAAGATACAGAACTTCAATTGAAGAAAGGGTGCTTTTGTTTGTGAAGAAGACTTAAAAAAAAAAAAAATAGGCCATACGTTTCCTTTTGCAAAGGAAATAGAAATTTCCATTTGCAAAGGTGTCTTCCTGTGCTGTACCAGCAAAAGGAGAACAACTCTTAATGAACAGAGACAACTCTTGTCACTGGAGGTGCATCAACTCAAGTCTGCATAACGAGGCTTATAAAACTGTCCTTACCTGTCATTAGTTTCTCCCAAATATTTACCTTCCCATAATTTCCTACACCCCAGAAGCTCAAGCTCCTTTTCCTTTGTCTAGTAATTTTTCTAGGATTTATCACCCTTTGTTAAAATGGGATATAAGCCTCCAGTCCTAACCATTTATTTAGGTTTTTCACCTATTTTCTGTAAAACCCCTGGGTGCATGTGAAATAAATCTCTTCTTCTATTATTCTGTCTTTTGTCAGTTTAATTTGCAGACCTCAGTCACTGAATCTAGAAAAGTAGAGGAAAAGTCCCCATATTTCCCTCTCTCCTCATTGGCTACTGCAAACAAAACAACTATTCTTTTTGTATCTCTGAAAACATGAAATCTGAAGAAAGAAAAATCGGTGAGAGGGAAGTCCTTACTAATAGGAATTAGGAGTGGGAAGAGCAGGACCCAAGCAGCTGGCCTTGCTTCTTAGCCACTTAATGCTCCTGGGGCCCCATACTGGAAAGGCCTGAGTCACCACCAAAATTTCTTTCTTGTTCCATCAGTGTTCCCTTTGCCCTCTGGTTGCTTCCCGCCATTTCTCCAGCCCTCTTTGGTATATCTTGGCCCTTTCTTCTCATGCCCTTTCTTCCTTTGCTATTGCAAAGGAACGGCTATTCTACTCAGAAATCACTAAACTAGAGTGGATTAATTTGCCTTTGCACATAAGCTGTTGGTGTGACCCCTTGGTTAGCCCCAGTGTGCATCTCTGGGAATGATTTAGCAATCTAAGACTTAGCCTCAGGAAGAAGAGGAACCAAGATGTTCCTTTCTCAGAGAACCTGTAATTTGACCTCCTTCTCAGAACAAAGATAAAGGGATGTGGTTTTTACTTACTGGCTGCAAGACACACTATACATTCATTTTACAGATACTGAAAAAATAGAAGCCCCAGAGAGAGAATCTCCCAGCATGTCTTAAAACCCAGAGACAAGTAAATGACACCTGAGTATCAGGACTGCCAGGAATTTCCTGAGACATATCAACATAAATCACCCCAGGAAGACCAAGTATGCAGATGAAGATAATACCTTAGATAAGCAGTGTGTGTTGGTTCACAAAGGACTTTCATTTTTACAATATTTTTGATCTGCAAAACCTTAGCAGTAGTCAGGACATATATTCTTATAATTCCTGCTTTACAGGTCACAAGATGAACACCAAGGGAGGCAAAGTGACTTCTAAACTCACAGCTAATAGGTGGTGAACAGGACAGGCTTTTCCCTTTTGGATTCTTATCCTATGATTTTTCTATAAAAGAACTAGGATTGCAGCATGCTGGGGGAAACAAAGGGCAGAAGAATGCAGCCCACAGCTCTGCCCTAGTGACCTGCTTTGCCAGCCTCATCTTGGGGAACCTCAAGCACCTCGTAGACCCATTCCGTTTGCACAAGCATACTAGCCCTGCATTCCCATAGTGAGACTTTCTGACTGTTCTTCTCCAGAACTATTCTCTACTATTCTCTGTTGTAGGGAAGGAGCACAGATGCCCCCAGAGACAACAGTTTTGCCTAGGAATTTCATCTCAGTTTCTCCTCTATTGCATTCATGACCACTGTTGATGCAAAGCTGCTTGGGGAGATAACACATAATCCATTATATAATAACTTATTGGGTCCAATCATGTTCTCAGTGCAAGCTCTGTGCCAGTCCCTGTTAGGTGCCCACAGCATGAGTCTCAGTAAGCCAAGAGCTAAATGGAAGAATGGAAAGGTAAAAACAAGGGAATACAGAATTGTGTAGCAAGAACAGTGGAGGGAGAGAGTAGCAAAGGAGCTTCTGATCCTAAACACGTTACCAATTTCCTAAGCAGACAGATTTATGAACAAATGGCTTTACAAGGGGCCAACAACTGGAGGTAGCCATCTCTGCCACACATGGCAGTGAGCTGTAAAGACTGAAACTTCAACATAATTTAGTAAGAAGGCAGTAGTTTTATGATCAGAATGACCAACATTTCCAAGTTCCTAAGGACATCTCGGAATGAGGAACAGAGCCATTGTGTGGCATTAATGAGAAGGAAGCGGTTCTGGAGTCTGGTATGCCTGTGTTCAAACTCTGCAAGGCACCCCTCGACCCACAGTGAGGCTAGTGGCAGTCCCTTACTTTACTCACATTTCCTGCTGTGTAAAAATGGGAATGTGCTAGTGCCTATAGCATGGTACTGCTGTGTGCATTATATGATGGGGTTTCAGTTAATGAAAGGACTTGGGATGGTGATTAAGAGTGCATCCCAAGAGTTGACATTCTAATCTTGGTACTGTCCTTAACTCCGAACCTTGGACAAGTAAATTTATTTGTACCTCAATCGTCTCATTTGTAAAAACTATGATAATAGTACCTCCCACAGAAGGTTGTTATTAAGATTAGATGGCCTAACTCATGTAAAGTCCTCAGCAGAGAGCCTGGTACATGGTAAACACCCAATAAACGCTAGCCGATATTATAATAAACTGACTATCTACTGGGCCATAAGGCTCCCCATCATAGCAGCAAAAATCTTCAAGGCAACATCTTTAGTCCCTTTTCAAACTGGAATTCATGGTCCTCATATGCAAATCAGGGCATGACAGAGCTGTCATCACTATGTCCACCTTTTTCTCGGTTGACTAGTCAACTAAAACAACACTAGTTCTGAACTATGGTCAGGAACTACATAGTTCCGACATCTCATATGGTCAGTAACACAAGTCCACATCCAGGTTTTACCTCACCTGTTCATTTCTACCTCCTGTGGATTCAACATGAGGCTGGCTGAGTAGGTACATTGAACCACAGTGGACACTGGTCTCATGAGAGATTGCTGAGAGCCCAGCCATCTTAAACAGTTGCGGCTGCTATATCAGAATACTATAGACTGGGCAGCTTAAACGACAACAATAATTACATGGCATCTTGGTCTTGGACTTCCCAGCCTCCAAAATTGTTCTGGGAAGTCCAAGATCAAGATGCTAATTTGGTCCCTTGAGAGGGCTCTCTTGCAGATTGCTGCCTTCTTGCTGTATCCTCACCTGACTGAAAGTTTTTCTTGAGTCTCTACTTATAAAGTCACTAATCCCATTTATGAGATCAAAAGGGCCCCATCCTCATGAGCTAATTATTTTCCAAAGGCCAGATCTCCAAATACCATCACAATGGGGCCTATGGCTTCAACGTATTAATTTGGGGCGAAGAGGTGAGACACAAATATTCAGTCGTTGGCATCAGCTCACCAACAGCCAAATGATGTATCACTGTCACCATCCCCAACACTGTCATCCCTATAGTCACCCTAAAACCATGGTGTGATGAAGATAAACTTTAAGCAAAATTAATGTTTTTGAAAATAAGGACAGTGATTTTTAGAGTTCTCATATGAGTTCAAATTTTTAAAGTTTATAAACAAATCGCTTTACAAGGAGCCAACAGCTGGAGGTAGCCATCTCTGCCACACATGGCAGTGAGCTGTAAGGACTGAAACTTCAACATAATTTAGTATGTGTCTCAAAAAGAAAGCAATTTATCATGAGCACAAAACATTGACAATCCCACCATAGCTTCCAAAAGGCAGACCCCACCCGGAGCTGAGATTGTTTCGCGCTTGGCGTAGTAGAGACCCAGGGTCAAGGAGCTGAGCATGCAGTGATCTAAATTCCAGCTGAGCAAGCCATTATCCAACCAGAGTATGTTCTCCTGGAGCACAGAGACTCCCTCTTTTCCATCTTTACATTCCTAGTGTTTGGCTCAGAATGAATCCTCATACATGTTAGATGGTAACAGATATTCCATGACTTCAAACAAGAAAGATTTTGGAATTAATGTCTTTATATGGAGAAATCTGAACTGGTGTTGGTGCACCATAAGCTATGGAAGAACTGGTACTCTTTTCTCTTTCTTTACCATTAAAGGTAAAATTCATTAGTCAATGGCTTCCTTGGAGAATGAGTCCAACACATACATTCTGCATGAAGAACTTGACAGGAAATTATGTGTCGCTCAATACTGATGATGCTACATGGAAGAGTCATTTGCTCTTTCAATTATACAATGCCATTTCCATCAATAGTTTTTACCAGGAAATTATATAAGAAGCTGCCTAACCTGTACGTTATCAGAATCGTCTAAATAAGTATTGTTATAGTTGCTACCCAAAGCCAAAAGCTCCTATCAGGGAGACATCTTGCCTGTCTCCTTTGAGAGAAAAAGGAAAAGATTGTTTCCAGACACCCAGAAACCTTCCAGCACACTGCACTGGAACTCATACTTCATCTGAGGAGTGTAAACATTATGAAAATAAAGTTATTTATTCATATATTTTGAGAATATGATTTGTCTTTGGAGCATCCACGTAATCATTCATTTTCTGGTATTTGGAGCAAGAGAAAAAGTTCAAGAAGTCTGAAATGGTAAATTGTTCTTTTTTCATAAGGAGAAGTAGACCTCGCATTCTACCCAATAGTGACCTAATGTTTGTTTTTGACAAATTTCTTAAACTTACTAGTAAGCATGTGATTTGAGAGTAAATTTGTTAAATCCATTCATCCCTAGGGATCAATATGGGTTTTTAGAAATATAAAATGCCTGAATAAATAGACTTTCTTGATGATGGTTGAAAATGATTGCCTTTACTGCAAGAGACACATTCATAAAGATACTGCACTATTCAAACTCACAAGGAGTGTCCCAGGAATTGTCTTAGCTGCCCTTGTTTAAATAGCCTTCTCCACTATTTTCTGGTTTCTACAGTTTCTCTATCTTTCACTGGCTCTGACTCTCTGTGAGGATTTCCAACTTCAAGATCTCCAACAGTCTATATAAATAGCGAAAATGTCTTGAAGCCATTACATCAATAGGCTTTTCATGTCCTTTCTCCATATATGGTGCTCCCCAGAGCTATTGTGCCATTTTAGTCCAAGGAAAAGCAGAGACAGAATGAGTGACACTTCGGAAAGCCACCACGTATGCTGTAGGAGAAGGGTCCCCAAGATGGGAAGCAAAAGTGGGATACCTGCCAATCTGATCTTGGTGGATGATGGGAAGGAAAAAAGAAAGACTGGGCAGAAGGTTCAGACTTACAAGCTATCAATTTAACGGCAGAAATGTCCATATGGGTACAGAAAAGACCAAGAGCATTCCACCCTAACAGCATCTCTGGGATGCAGCCACGTCAGCATGGAGAAGGAGCCACGGCCCCACATTGGTGTAGGACAGTGGCTGGACAGCTGCATGCAAGGCAGCATTCCTGGTTTCCCATGGTCTACACAGACCATGCACTGTAACTAGCAGTTTGCATATACCATATTGAGGGGCGCCAAGACTTGGGGTGAAAAAAAACACAGTATGCTTTCAAGGCTCACAGTCTCCTGTCAGTCAGTGGTTCTAGAATGATAACCAAAGGACCACACAGGCATCACGTGATTCTCCAGTCTTGTCTCCTTCCTACCACAAGTCACATGAACCTCGCCCCATCACATCAAGATGCCCCTTTGGAAAGGAGCAGTGGGAGGTGCAGCAGGAAATTAAAAAAGACTGAGTCATTGCCTGAAATAGATGAGGCCTGATGAGATAGTGAGGTCACATACTGTCAAGCTTAAAATTAGTTTTCCCTTGTGTTCAAGGATGTATGTTTTAAGGGTCAAAACTATGACTCTCATCTGTTAAAGATTTTATTTCAAGTTATAAGGAAGCCAGTAAGACGTTACAACCAGTTCAGAGGAGAATTCACACTTACACATATACAGGTCATCCGGAAGATTGAAATGAATTTTTAAAATTGGCCAATACCCACAAGGCAATAATTAACTCATCTCCACCAGACGCATTGGCAAGATCCATCTGCATTACTCTCATCTACTCTACAACTTACAGAGTTCTAAAATAGCTCAAAGGTAATAAGGGCAGAGTTTACCGAGAATGGTGTACTAGATAGGATAGTAATGGTTTTTGCTCAAAGTCTTTCACAATTTTTTCTGATAGCTGCTACTAAAAGATAGGGATTCTTGCAAAAGTCCCAGTTATAGAAATTGATGTTAAACCTGGGCATGGTGGCACATGCCTGTAATCCCAACTATTCAGGAGGCTGAGGCAGGAGGATTACTAGAGTCCAGGAGTTTGAGACCAGTTTGGCAACATAGTGAGCTCTCATTTAAAAAAAAAAAAAGAAAGAAAGAAAGTGAAGTTAAATTTTCTTTGTATATTTTAGAAGTGACATGGACAGTTTACAATTCTCTATGAAGTCAGCTTCCAAGATACTACTACCATCTGCCATTAATGTTCATCTGAGTTATTCCTCATCAGTGCTCTCCAGACCTAGAGGTGACTCACTAAGTCAAAGACTCTGAGAACCTGAAGCGTTTGTATGGAGGGCCCTCAAAGCCAGTGCTGCCAGAGTCTGGACTTTGATGAAGTGAAGAGAATACCTCTCCCCATGCTGAGTGCCAACACCATTTATACGAGGATACCCAGTGCCGTGCTCATCATCTTAGAGAACTGTCCTTTAGATTCTGTTTGGAGCCCCTCTTCCTAGGACTCAAACTTAAATTCTTCTGGGCCAGGCCAAAGGCCCAAGTGACAGATAATGATGATTAGATCCATACTTTCATTCTTGGACTATTGAAAGCCTCCTGTTTGTGACTGTATTCCATCCATCCAACCTTTCATCTATCCATCTATGTATCTAGTCTTCTTATTCGTCATAACAGATCAGGCAATGGGCTAAGATTATTCAAAATTAGCAGAAAGTTCCTAAATCCCTTCAATTGACACCCTTCCAGAAAGCTCTGTCTTTTTTTTTTTTTTTTTTTTTTGAGATGGAGTCTTGTTCTGTCCCACAGGCTAGAGTGCAGTGACATGATCTTGGCTCACTGCAACCTCTGCCTCCTAGATTCAAGCTTTTCTCCTTCCTAGACTCCTGAGTAGCTGGGACTACAGGCACGCATCACCATGCCCAACTAATTTTTTGTATTTTTAGTAGAGATGGGTTTCACTATGTTGGCTAGGCTGGTCTTGAACTCGTGGCCTCAGGTAATCTACCTGTCTTGGCCTCTCAAAGTGCTGGGATTACAGGCATGAGCCACCATGTCCAGTCCAGAAAACTCTGTCTTCCAATCCAGGGAAATAGTGAGACATCTTGAGAAAGCAGCAAAGTGCTAGAGTCAACGAAATTCAAATTTATTGGCTTGCTCACTGTCTTCAGGCAAATTATTAACATCTATGAAATACGGGGATGTTATTTCCACCGCCTCATAAAGTTGGCGCATAATTAGAGATTCATTTGACAAATAATGATCGATTATTGGGTGTGAATTTCTGTAGTTCACCACATCTACCACGTGGCTAGGTCTCAGGTTCAGCGCAGGTGCCGATAATATTCTTCTCCCCCCAATTAATGTTCTTATTTCCCCATTAATCATTCATGTAAATTTTGCTCTTCTTATTGTTTCTGATGGTTTACTGGCATATTATTATTCTCTATCTTACTATACAACTAATATTAGAGTCATAATGCTGTTAACTTGTTTGTAACCTCATTAACATAACTGCTTTGGGCTATAATGACCTTATTTTTCTTTTCTTAAAGTGTACACTCATCACGAATGATTTCATTTATTCCTAGTTCTTACTACTTCCTTCTCAACTTTAGATTGCCTATGGGAATTTTCTAGTTTGTGATTTATAACTGGGATTACTTATATGTTCCAACCCGAAGTTGCCAGTCTCCCGTAGGATCTGTTCCTATTATACTTTTTTTTTTTTTTTTGAGATGGAGTCTCATTCTGTCACCCATGATGGAGTGCTGTGCCACTATCTCGCCTCACTGCAATCTCAACCTCCTGAATTCAAATGATTCTCCTGCCTCAGCCTCTGGAGTAGCTGAGATTACAGGCACACACCACCACGCCTAGCCAATTTTTGTATTTTTCACAGAGACAGGTTTCACCATATTGGCCAGGCTGGTCTTGAACTCCTGACCTCAAGTGATCTGCCCAATTCAGCCTCCCAAAATGCTGAGATTACAGGTATGAGCCACTGTGCCCAGCCCCTATTATTCTTTTTAGTCTAAACATCATGTTTACCACCAGTACGGAGTCCTAACTTCCCAGTTTGTGCATAACCTGGACCCTTTCCAGCTTTCCATTGTTCTACAAAAATGACTCTCTACCAGGCCAATGGTAAGGGCTAGAGAGAGAAAGGGACCTACAAGACCCCCCAGAAGTTCCAAGCCAGTGGATAGGAATTAAAAAGAGACAAATACTTAATTCAACATGTGACATAACTTTCTTTTTTGTGTGTGTGAAATAAACTTCCTTCACATTTCTGTTTCAAAAGTTGAAGAGGCTATTCCAGGAAACGCTGAGCTCCTTTCACTGCTTTGTTCAAGCTGAAACTGACAGACCATCCTGTTGCGTGGGGGAGGACACATAAAACAGCCTCAGAGCATCTGTGTTTCCAGTTACCTCTTGGGAATGAAGAACCAGCTCCAACCAGAGCGAGGAGACCAACCCTTGCGGCTGCCTCGTTGTTGCTCTCCATCCTAAGGAGAGAATTTTGGGGGACGAGAAGTAGGGAAAAGAACGTCACTGGAGAAAGGTGTTCAAAGGAGACTTCCGGCAAGGCGCAGTGGCTCACACCTATAACCCCAGCATTTTGGGAGGCCAAGGTGGCCTGATCACTTGAGCCCAGGAGTTCAAGACCAGCCTGGGCAACATGGCAAAACCTTGTCTCTATAAAAAAATACAAGAATTAGGCATGCGCCTGTAGTCCCAGCTACTCAGAGGTGAAGTGAGAGGATCGTTTGAGCCCAGAAGGTCGAGGCTGCAGTGAGCTGAGATGGCACCACTGTACTCCAGCCTGGACGACAGAGCAAGACCCTGTCTCAAAAAAAAAAAAAAAAAAAGGACTTTCTTCGTTCTTATTTATTTTTACCTTATGAGTTCCACAGTACTAAAAAAGTTTTGTTAAATAATTTCTATAAGACTAAAAGAGCCCCAGTCGAATTTCTGTTTGGGAGCAGAAGATTTAAATTCATATCCTTCATCATTAAACAAATACTTATGCAATGCTGGCAAAGTGAAATGTGTCATGGAGCCTAAATGAAAGATTACCTGCAAAGAACATAGCACAGAAGAGCATATAAACAACAAATGGGAGTTCCCTTTGGCCACCAGTGCCGTGTTGGTACGTCACTCTGGAAAAGTTCTGTTGTTTCCCTTAAGGATTAGCAAAACCCCTGTCTCCTTTCTGCTCATTTAGATTAAAATTGAAAGCGCTTTTATTCTTTAATGTATTATGTTCACGGCATAATAAATATCTGCAACTCAACTCCTGGGTGTTCTGTATCCGCATTTGTGTGTGTTCTTCCATGTGTTCTAGATATACGATTACTTCCCCGAGGACAAGGATTATCTCTGGATTTGCTTTAAGTCTACCACAGAGCCAAATATATGAAATGTTTATAAAGATGTTCATAAAAATGACAAAGAGGGGACTTTCCTTCATGCAGCGCTTGTCATTTTTCAGCCTGAGTTATAGATGAAGAACAAAGTGTTCAATCGGTTTGCATTCCTGTTTGTACTGAAGAAAAAACATACATGTAAGGACATAAATGTTTGACTAGTTGTACGTGAAGAACTCTTATCTGGAGAGGAAGATGACAGTGCTAATGATGAATTCACGGAGGAAATGCATTAGATAAAGCAGATTGTCATCTTTTGTTTTAAATCATAAAAGGGATGGGGGCATGCCTAACCATCGTGTGTCAACCAGGAGGGTATTTTACAGGTTCTTAGATATGATATTAATGATTGAGACTGTTTCCCAGCAGGGTGTAACCACTGATTATTTAAAAAAAAAGTTCAGCTTTATGATAAATGTACTGTATGATCTCTACCATCTCTGCTGCAGTTGTCTCTGTGTGCAGCGTGGCTATGATTAACCTTACCGCCTGGCTACCGCCTGGAATATTATGAGAGTCAGTGATGTGACTTTAGCAAAAGACAGCCAACTCTTAGTCTTCAGCTTCAAAGAAAGGAAGCCTGAGCCATCAGTGACAAGAAACAGATAGTCTTACTGAAGGGCCACAGCAGGGAAGGAGACTGCGAAATCTGTAGTGAAGATGACAAGTGAGGGGTTCCCAAAGCCCCACATTCTGACATCTCAGGAGCCTATCCCTCATTATGAGACACATGAAGCCTTGCTTGGTGCTCACCCTGAGGCTTCTCTGCTGCCTCTGTCTCCCTGGCCATCCTGCAAGCTTCCTGGCTTTGATGATAGGGTCTTTTTTTTTTTTTTTTTTTTTTTTTCTTGAGACAAGGTCTCACTCTGTCACCCAGGCTGGAGTGCAGTGATGTGATCTCTGCTCACTGCAATCTCTGCTTCCCAGGTTCAAGGGATTCTCCTGCCTCAGCCCCCGAGTAGCTGGTATTACAGGTACTCACCACCATTAACAACTAATTGTTTGTTTTTTTTAAGTGGAGCTGGAGTTTCATTACGTTGGCCAGGCTGGTCTTGAACTCCTGTTCTCAAGTGATCCTCCTGCCTCAGCCTCCAAAAGTACTGGGATTACAGGCATGAGCCACCATGCCTGACCGACCACAGGGTCTTATGCAAAACCATGAAGGTGTAAGAACTTTTCTTGTGCCTCTTTCTGTTTTCTCTCTTTGCGTCTTTTTTTTTCCGTTTTGGAGCCCAGTGCAGAATGAAAATGCGGAATCCCATGTTAGAAAATTAAGAATTTCAAGATGGTGACAGCAGAGTGCTAAACTGAGCATGAGGTCCTGTTAAGTTTGGCACCATATGTGAATCATTTGGTGGCATTGCCCATGAAGCGGGTGTGCTCCCACTCCTTTATCAACAGGCCTTCAGCCTCTATGAGAAGCCTCATCTTGGCTGGTCCAAGGGAACTGCCTGCCCCGTAGTGCCCCAGACAGTCCTGTTCTTAATTTTTCTCCCTTGGAACCCTGTCTGCCCCCATTCAGCTGAGTTTGTATGTGATAAGGTGCTGATGTTATTATTCCGTAACGGTGGAATAATAAGGCATCAGGAGCTGGGATTTTAACTCACTCTAGAGTCTCTGGTGGAAGAATTTCTAGGACAAGCTTCTATAGGAAGGTACTTGAACCTTTTCAATTACAGATAATTCAGTCTCTTGCTTTTTCCTACCTGTGATTTGACCATGAGTGTTGGAATGTTTTTATCTATACATCCATCTGACATTTATTGAAGACGGCTATCTCCCAAGCATAGTGCTAGGTCCTGGGAAGGCAAAGGGTGATAAAATTCGTTCCCAGCCTTTGACGAGCTTCCTTCTACTTTGATTAGCAGACACCAAGGATAAATCATACAGATGGTACTAGCGTTGACTTCCCATGAGACACACAAAGCAGTTTCGTGGTACTGGAGAATGATGTATAGGTAGTGAGAGGGATGGATGGTGGAGAGCGTTTTGTTTGTTTGTTTTTAACTACTCTGATAGGTAAAAGCTGAGTAGTTAAAAGACAGATGTGGGGAGGTGGGAAGAGGTAGCATGGGGAGAAATGACAGATACAGGTGAGGGGAAGGAAGGCAGCAAACCACACTGCCACGTGTGTACCTATGCAACAATCTTGCATGTTCTTCACATGTACCCCCAAACCTAAAATGCAATTAAAAAAAAAAAAAAGACAGATGTGCAGAAACACAACTGATTTTATTTCTGAAATTGACTTGGTGTTGCTATGAATCCCACACTCTGCTTAAAGCAGGGTCTTGTTCTACACCACGCAGGTAACTCAGTCCCATGCAGTGATTTTTTTAGCCAAATGTGTGCATTTTCTCTCAGTATTCTCCAGCTCAGACATAGTCCTTCTGGGGATAAATACCTGATTATTTAGGGATTCCTCCCCATCTCCCTCTGAGAAAGACTCTCCTTTCACCAATTGTGAGTCAGGCTCCTCTGAGGACTCTTTCTGATGAGGCCCTAACCTTGGGCTTCTCTCTCTGCCCTTGTAGAATCCAGTTTGACCAAGAATCCTGCTAAGTCACTTTAGCAAAAATCCCCCTCCTTTGGAGTCTGTCTTTATCCCCCACCCTGGTTCTGTTATCACCCTGGCCTGCCTTCAGCAAGAATTCTGTTGAGTCCATCTGACAAGAAATCCCCTGCTCCCTGTTTCCTCTTAGTAATTTTCCATCGAGAACTCCTGCCCCGCTCCTTGGCTATCAGCCCCCACTTGCCCTCACTGGAGTCAGAGGTGAGCCCGATCTCTCTCCCCCTGCAAGGCCCCAGTGCATTGGTCATTATACCTATAGTGATAGTTCCCAACTAACAAGGGTCACAAATGATTTTCTTTTCTTTTTTTTTTTTTTTTTTTTAGATGGAGTCTCAATCTGTCACCCAAGCTGGAGTGAAGTGGTATGATCTCAGCCTCCCGAGTAGCTGGGATTACAGGCATGTACCACCCCACCTGGCTAATTTTTGTATTTTTAGTAGAGACAGAGCTTCACCATGTTGGTCAGGCTGGTCTTGAACTCCTGATCTTGTGATCCGCCCTCCTCAGCCTCCCAAAGTGCTGGGATTACAGACGTGAGCCACCGCGCCCAGCTGATTTTCTCTTTGACACTTGCCTGCTCTTTTCTAAGTTCCTAGGGCAGAGGAGTTACCATGTGTTGTTTTGTATTAGGGAGGTGACCTTCCAGTCCTCCACTCACTGCTGACTCACCCGGGCCTTCTTCAGATATGGGCCTCCCTCCAGGTGGCCTCTGCTGTGGTGGACCTGCCTAGTCACAGGACACCCAGGGCCAGGAGCTGTCTCCAGGATAACATCACACTCCTGTTGCTGACACGGCCATCGGCCTTCCCTCTCCCACCTGGGAACCTGGGTATGAAGTTATGGCCTCAGAGTACAGGCCTTGGTGAGGCTATGTGGGGCCACCTTCCTCAGCCCCTCCTCCAGCCACCCAGGTCACTGGCTCAATCCCATACTTCTCTGGAAGGCGGGCAAATCTCCCAGCCACTCCCAGGAGAACAGAGTTCCAGAACATTCTCATGTTCCCTTGAAACTGTGTGTATCTACCTCCCCCGACCCCACCTCAGGTTCTGGCTCCCATGCAAGGGCCAGAGGATCTCCCTACCTCCTCCCGGCCCTCTCCACTCCCAGCTCCCTTGGGCTTTTCTCCTGAGAGACGGGAACATCCTCAGATCCTGCATTCTTCCTGGATCTGCCTTCCACGCTGTACTGAGCCCTCTAAGTTTAGTTTCTTGATATGTGGAATGTAAACTAAGAGTTCTCAGAAAGCTCCTCTCTCTTGAAAGCCTGATTTTCAAATCTGTTGTCCTCTCATGGACTTTAACATGTGAACCCAAAGCTGAGCAACAGCTTTTTTCTTGCATTTGTCTCCGTCCTCCTCTTCCCGGGGCCAGGTCTGCATAGTTTACAGAATACTGAGCAAAAAGTCGGAACTGCTTGAAGGGAAAAGGATGCTGTTTCAGATGCTAAACTAGGTCTAGGAGTCCGAACTTTAACCCATACATGTTAGGTGCCACCGGCCGGGCGCGATGCCTCACACCTGTAATCCCAGCACTTTGGGGGCTGATGCAGGTGGATCACCCGAGGTCAGGAGTTCCAGACCAGCCTGGCCAACATGGCAAAACCCCATCTCTACTAAAAATACAAAAATTAGCTGGGTGTGGTGGCGGGCACCTGTAATCCCAGCTACTCGGGAGGCTGAGGCAAGAAGAATCGCTTCAACCCGGGAGGCGGAGGTTGCAGTGAGCTGAGATCGTGCCATTGCACTTCAGCCTGGGCAACAGAGCGAGACTCCATCTCATATATATATATATATATATATATATACACACACACACACACACATATATGCATACATTAAGTGCCACTCAAGACGTTGTTTAGAAAAGGAGTACCACTGAGCAGGGGCAGAGCTTAGGTACAGGCTGCGTTTGGCCCAAGTAGTTGCAAACATTTAAAAACCAAGAGATTTTACATACAAGTCTGGTTTTCCAGCTTCTCTTAAATGAAGATCTGGCAAAAGTGGATTCCCATGCCAGCAAAACAGCACATGGCTGCGGCTGAGGAGTTCTCATTGGTTACAGATGGTCACAGTCTTCCTAATTTATCCCAGCCCCACTCAGCCCACTTCATTAATTTCTGGTAGCTTCCTGGGCCCTGCACCTTCCTCACTTACTCCCCCTACCCCCAGGGCTGTGTGAAAGACAGATTTGAGGGACATCAAAAATAGTACCAAAGAAACCAGTCAGGATGCTGTCAGGGAGGTCAGGTAAGAGCTCATGAGGGTTTGCTTTAGAGCAATTTGAGGAGGGAGAGGGAAGAGACTCACATTAAATGTGGGCCGGGAGCAGTAGCTCATGCCTGTAATCCCTGCACTCTGGGAGGTGGGCAGATCACCTGAGGTCAGGACTTCAAGACCATTCTGGCCAACGTGGTCAAACTTGTCTCTACAAAAATACAAAAGTTAGCCGGGTATGATGGCCAGTGCCTGTAATCCCAGATACTCAGGAGGCTGAGGTGGGAGAATCACTTGAACCCGGAAGGCAGAGGTTGCAGAGAGCCGAGACTGCAATCGTGCCAGGGAGGTGACCTGGGCAATGAGAAGTGAGAGGGGGAAGAGAACAAGAATGACGCCCAGGTTTCAGGCCTGAGTAACCAATGAACTAGCAAAATGTTACCTCAAGAGTTAGGACACTGTGGTGGCTCACGTTTGCAATCTCAGCACTTTGGGAGGTCGAGGCAAGTGCAGATCACCAGCGGTCAGGAGTTCAAGACCAGCCTTGCCAATACAACGAAATCTCATCTCTACTAAAAAGTCAAAAAAATTAGCCAGGCCTGGTGGTATGAGCCTGTAATCCTGGCTCCTCAGGAGGCTGAGACAGGAGAATTGTTTGAACCCAGGAGACAGAGGTTGCAGTGAGCCAAGATTGCGCCACTGCACTCCAGCCTGCGTAACAAAGCAAGACTCCATCTCAAGGAAAAAAAAGATTAAGGAATGTGCGGAGATGACCTAAACAATGAAAAGTGAAAAAGAGGAAGAGGACAGGAACGACGCCAGGTTTCAGGCCTGAGTAACCAGTGAACGGTCAGCCAAAGAGTGAGGACACTAGGAAGCCACGCTCGAGAAGACTGAGTTTGAGGGACCTGAGAGACAGTTAGGTGAAGATGTTCACCAACTGGAGACACACATACTTGATCTAATATAAAGATATTACTTCGGTATTAACAGTATATAAGCAGAAGTTAGAGCCATGAGAATTTTGTTGGGGGAAGAAATAAAAATCTTCCTCAAAGGGATTCCATGAGTCCTTTTTTTTCCCTTTGAGAAGGGGTTTCATCTACTGCCGAGGCTTGAACGCAGTGGCGCAATCATACTTCATTGCAACCTCCACCTCCCAAGCTCAAGTGATCCTCCCACCACCTCCCAAGTAGCTGAGACCCCAGGCGCACACCACCACGCCCGGCTAATTTTTGATGTTTTCTTTTGGTAGAGATGGGTTTGCATCACGTTGTCAAGGCTAGTCTCAAACTCCTGGACTCAAAGAATCCACCAGCCTCAGACTCCCAAAGTATTGCGATTACAGATGCGAGCCACTGCGCCGTGCCTCCTATGAGTTCTTAGTTGGAACAGACTCCAGTAACAAAGATTAACGAGAGGAAAACAAACACCTTTATTAACACATGCAGTGCACATCACACCAGAGAAACCTCAATAAGAGTGATCTTAGAGCAGTGGCCTAGAACTCTGGCTCCTGTAGCGTCTTCAACAAAGAACAATCAACTTGTAGAGAAACGACAGGATGAAGGGGAGTCATTTTAAGCTTCCGAAGAGAGGAAACTGTGGGAAGGTAACTACACAGGGGAAACATGATGGACTAATGTTTGTTTGCAGATTCCTCTGGTGCTGTCTCGGGGCTGATGAGGGTATAAAGCGCTCCGGCAGGGGAGAATTTACATCCTGTCTTCAGGGAGGAAACACCGAGGATAGGGAGCGTTTCCCCTTTGTCTGCTGTTTCTTAATTGTCGTTAGCTCAAAAATAATTTTGGTCGACGAGGCATATTTTGCGTTGACATATTCTGGTTTCCTATAGTTTCTTCTCACATTTCTCTCTTCTCGCCCGCTTCCCCACACCACGAATGAACACAAACAACACAGACGCTTGCTCTCAACGTTGATGTCAGGCCCAGTGAGTGCCACTGACTCCGCTCAAATAAAGCAACTCCTAATGACATCCCAGCTAGCCATTGTCAGAGCCGACGAACTCCAAAGACTACGGGAACATTCACCTTCATTCACTTCACCCACGAAAAGTGTATAAAGCTAAAATTCCATTTGTATTTAGTTGGATATTCTCTGGAACCCTCCTGCCTTCACTCTTTCCTTGGCTGATGTTTGTCTGTTCCTCAAGTTTCTGTGTAACTGCCTCTTCCTCAGAGTACCCGGCAGTGCACCGGATTCTAAGTCACTTAGTCAGTCATCTTCCATTTCACCCTTCACCTTACATTCTCAGTATTTAGCAGAAGTTACAGTTAAACACTTGGATGATTATTTGCTTACTGTCTACTGCGCCACTAGATGTAAGGACAGGAGAACAGGGAATATATCATTTGCTTCTGTTCTCTACTGGTATCTGCAGTAGATTTGACCCACAGGGGGAATTCATGACTATTTATTAGATTGATTGACCACAGTTTAGGTGAAGCTTTTTAAAAAATACACAGCATTCTTCCTCACCTACTCAAGAGGGAAGAATTATTCTGGGAATTGTGCTCCTCTATCAACAGCTAGGAATATAGACAAAATATATGAAACATTTTTCAGATATTTAAACAACAGACACAGCTGGATTGTGATCCTCTGAGAGAAGAGAAACAAACCAAGTGACCCTCCGATTGTTACAGCTGTGTGGAGACAATTTCCAGACCACAGGAAGGGGAAAGAAAACCTGGCGACCTCTTTAAATAGAGGAGACAGATACAGAAGTTTGGAAAGACTTGAGATTTCTGCTGTGCGTAGGGCAGAGTGCCAGAGAGGAAGAAATTGCATGCAGAAAACGGATCCAGCGATCCTCTTAGGCCCAAATACTAATACTCCTTGGCTGAATACTCATCTGTGCACTGTAGGCTAAATTTCCACGAGGCTGAGGAACGAATAACTGCCACAGTAATATAAGCTGAACAACTTCCTGAACTCAAACACATCTGGGAGAAATCTGGATCCCTGCTAGCCAGAATGAAGAGGCCTTATTGAATACCCAGTGCACTCAGCGGACTCCAGAAGGGTCATGTCTTAGTAGTAAGGCTAAAGTAGCTCTAGAGGAAAGACTATTTTACAGTGATCCTAAACAAAGCTTAAAAACAAGTATCTAAAATCAAGAGGATGACAAGTAATCTCACTGCTTCCCTCATCATATTCAGCATTTTTAAAAGAAAGATAACAAAATTGAAACACTCAATAGCGTAGAATTCATAACATCTACCATTCAATGAAAAATTACTAGATATGCAAGAGAAAAGCAACAATATGTGATTCATAATCAGGAAGATAATTAGTCAATAGAAACAACCAGGGCTGGTCTAAAGATAGTGAGTTATTTCAGTTGACTGTTCACAGTCAGTTACAGATCAAACTTTGTGTTCTATTCTTTCATCCTTCCTCCCTATTGCACTTGACTAGTTCTGGAGAGAAACACACACAGAAAGAGAGAGAAAAAGAGACAGAGAGAGAGAGAGAGAGAGAGAGAGAGAGAGAAGAAACAGCCAAACTGATGATGAAATTAGCAAATAAGGATATTTTAAAGTTTAAAAGTAGACTTAGCCCAGTTGCTCAGGCCTATAAGCTCAGCACTTTGCAGGGCCGAGGCTGGAGGATCACTTGAGCCCAAGAGTTTGAGGCCAGCTTGGGCAACATGAGGACACCCTCCAATCTTTAGAAAAAGTAAATATAAAAAAATTAGCATGGAAGCACACACCTGTGGTCCCAACTACTCACTACTCAGGAGACTGAAGAGGGAGGATTGCTTGAGTATAGGAAGTGAAGGCTGCAGTGACCCATGTTCATACCACTGCACTCTAGCCGGGACAACAGAGAAAAACCCTGTCTGAACAACAGTGAAAGAAAACAGTTGTTAAAATTACAATAATGTTGTTTAAAGAAAAATATAAACAAAATAAGGAAAAAATGGAAGCTATAAAGAGAACAACATGCTATTACAAGACTGAAAAATACAATACATAAAATGAAACATTTGTTAGATGGAACTATGGCAGATTAGGCTCTACAGAAGAAACGATCAGTGAACTTGGAAATAACAGCAATATAAACTACTCCAGCTGAATCACAGAGAGAAAAAAATATCGAAAAGTTAATAGAGTGACCTGTCAGACAATATTGAGCAGTCTAGTAAGTGTAACTAGAGTCTCAGGCAGCAAGTAAAAAAACATGTAAATACACGTATATATGTATATTTATTTATTTAAGAATATTGACCAGAAAATTACAAATTTTGTGAAATTATATATCCCCAGATTAAAGAATCTCAACAAATGTGAGGATATATTTGTGTGTGTGTGTAATTGTGTATACACCCACACATATGTTTTTCCTGATATTTTCTTCTGTAAATCCTAATCTTCCATAAGTTCTGTCTAATAAATTTTTCATTTTACGTGTTGTATTTTTCAGCCCTGCAATGTCTCATGTTGTTCTCTTTATACACACACATACACTCAAACTACACCAACAGATATCGTAATCAAATTTCTAGAAACCTGTGATAAGGAGAAATTTTTGAAAACAGCTAGAGGAAATAGAAAACAATGATATAAAATACCACATATTCATCATTATGTGGCATTATGTGGCTTTTTTTAAGCTGGAAGATGAAAAAATTATATTTTCAAAGTGATGAAATAAGATCCTGATGACTTAAAATTATACAGACAAATTAGTAATAACATCTTTCGAACAAAAACTGAGAACATGCCATTAGTAGAGGTAGTACAGCTCTAAAATTCTTCAGGCAAAATGAAAACAGCAGATGGAAATTGGCCATTACGCAAATGAATGCTAGAAAAACAAATATATAGGTGTATGACTTTTTTCCTCACACAAACAAAAATTCTCTCAAAAATAATTGTTTAAATAAAAAAGTAATGCCAATCTATTTTGTGTGGTTTATAACATATGCAAAAGCTTAAGGAACAACAAAAAAATAGTATAAAGCATAGGAAGGAAGAAATGGAAGTATAATCCCATGGTAAGGACTTTGCATTAAATATGAAAGGCTGTTAAATTACTTGAAGATAGAATGTGGTAAGTTAAAAATTTATGTTCAGAACATAAAGTCTAGACAAAATAAGTAAAGATGTACAGTGAATAAGTTAGTTACAGAGATAAAATACTCAATCCCAAAGAGAGCAAGGAAAGAGGAAGGGAAAAGAACAAAGAATGGATAAAACAAATAGAATGCATCTAACAAGATGGTAGACTTAAATTCAACTATATCAATGATTACATTAAATGTAAATAGCCACTATTTTACACTTGGATCTTACATTTTTACATTTATATACACCGCAATTCAAAGGCAGAGATTGCCAGACTGCATGAGAAGCAAGACCCACTATAAGTTGCTGCTTATAGACTTAAATATAAAGACATGTATGAGTTAAATGTAAAAGGATGAAAAATTATACTATGTCAGTACCAATCATGAGAAATCTAGAGTGACTATGTTAATGTCAGGCAAATAGACTTCAGGACAAAGAATATTATTAGGGATCAATAGGATCACATCATAATAACAGAATCAATTCAACAAGAGGATATAACAATCCTAAACATATATACTTAATAGCAAAGTTTCAAAATGTATAAAACAAAAACTGAGGGATTGATTGACAGAAGACATATTCCATATTCAAATCTACAATTATAGATAGAGATTTTAATACTTATTTCTCAGTACTTGATAGAAAATGCCAATGGAAAATCAGTAAAGATTAGCTGGACACGGTGACTCAATGCCTGTAATTCCAGCACTTTCGGAGACCAAGGCAGGCGGATTACAAGGTCAGGAGTTCAAGACCAGCCTGGCCAATATGGTAAAACCCCATCTCTACTAAAAATACAAAAATTAGCCAGGTGTGGTAGCGGGTGCCTGTAGTCCCAGCTACTCAGGAGGCTGAGGCAGGAGAATCACTTGAACCCAGGAGGCAGCGGTTGCAGTAAGCTGAAACCATGCCACTGCACTCCAGCCTGGGCCACAGAGCAAGGCTCCATCCTCCACCCCCGCAAGAAAACCCCACAAAAATTAGTAAAGATCTGGAGACCTTAACAATACCATCAGTCCACTTGGCCTAATAGAATGCTATGCTCTAATAGAATGCTACATGGCTGAGCTGTACACCCAGCAGGACACACATTCTTTTCAAATGCACATGGAATATTCACTAATACAGACCATATGCTAGACCATAAAACACATTGCAATACATTTAAAAGTACTTAATTCACACAGAGAATGTCCTCTGACCAAAATGAAATTAAACTAAAAGGTTTACTAAAATAATACCTGAAAAATCTCCAAATATTTGGAAATTAAACAATACAGTTCTGAATAGCTCATGGATAAAAAAAAAAAAAATAGAAGGAAAGAAAACACAGTACAAGTTATCCTTCCTTTGTACAGGTCCCAATATGCACAGATTTCAATTATAAAGAAATAACACCCATCCCCCAACAACATGGTTCAAATTTCAGCTACCACATTTCTGTTACCACAGTATATTAACTGCAAGCAATCCCATAAAATAGACACTTCATTGTTAGCACATTAGTCCATGAATAATTATACAAGTAACATCATGTGTATCAGGATCCATGACCAATCACATCCCTTCTGCTAAAGGCTGTTGGTGATTGGTTGCTGTGCATCTCATAGTTCACACACATATAGGAAAACTGTTTCCTCTTTGTCTCCCATTGATAAACTCCCATAGCGTTTTACAAAAATCCATGAGCAAAAGAAGAAATTGGCCAGAAAAGATGAAAATGCAGCAAGCAAACAAAAAGTTCTAATGTTAGAAGCGAAACATTTGCATTGAATGTAAATGGAATTACAGAAAAAAATAGCTGATATGGGAACAACCCTAACCCTAACATTTGTATTGAATGTAAATGGAATTACATACTTGGATTAGAAAAGAAGATCCTACAGTCAACTAAGAGTTCACCTTAAAGCCAGAAAAACAAGAGCAAACTGAAACCAAAGAAAGGAAGTCATAAAGACCAGAAATTAGTGTATAGAAAAATGCAGTGAACAACAGAGAAAAAAAAGTGAAATCAAATGACTCAGGAATAGTTATTTCTAAGATTTATGTGAAAGAAATAAAAACATATGCCTGTGCAAAGATTGGTACCCTAATGCTCATGGAACCTTTATTCATTATAACCCAAACCAAAAACAAGACAAATAGTCATCAAGGGGTGAATGGAAAAATAAATGGTGGTATATCCATTCAATGGCATGCCACTACTCTGCAGTAAAAAGGAATAAACTACAAGTTTATATAACAACACAAATTTTAACATTTTGAAAGCGTTATGCTGTGTAAAAAATAGCCAGATGCCGAAAGGTACATCTGGTATAATTCTATTTCTATGAAAATCTGGAACAGGAAAGCTGATATTGTCACTTTTTGAGAGACTACTCAAAGGACTTAATGAAAGTAACAAATGAAGAGAGCATCTATGATGAAAAGGATGAAGATGTGTCCCAAAATAAGTGATGCCAGAAAAAACTTTACATGAAGGGAATTCTCAGATAGTTCACACCATTGAAAATGCAAAGGATAAGATGGTGGACATTGATCTAAAGTTAGAAAGGAGTCTGACAATTCACAGAGGCATAGAAAAGAGGCTTCCTTCGTATCATAAATTACACAATGAGAAGGCATCAAGCATTGTCCAAACTACTCCTGATAACATCTTTTAAATTGTGTAACATATACTTAATATAAAATTTACCATTTTAACTAATTTAAAGTATACAGTTGAGTTGCATTGCCTACATTCATTATTGTTGTGCAGCTATCACTACCATCCATCTCCAGAACTTTATCATTTTCCCAAACTGAAACTCTACATTCATTCTCTCAAAGTTGCTTGTGGGTTTTTTCCCCCACAGGGCTTATTGGGTTTATAACTGGAGGAAGTCACATGTGTGCAAAATGCAGCCCACACTATCCCAAAGTAGAGTTGGAACTGAGGGCTAACTGATACGTTTTTACAAAGACCACAAAGTACTTTAGTTCTTAATGTTTCTAATATTTTAAATTGTAGTATTAAAAAGTTTCACCATACGTATCATTCTCCTACACATTTATAAAAGACATTGTTTTTAATGTCATGATAGAGCAATGTAAAAGGTCACTGCAAGGCCGATTGCCTTGCTGGGAGGCTGGACCTGCCCACCTCTGCACCCGGCACCAGGCTCTGCACTTGGCACCCAGCTCTGCCACATGGCTCCCCTGGAAGGCTCAAGCTAATTCAACCCTGGCTGGCTCTCACACCAGAAAACCCGCCCAACAACCCGCCAACCAATAGCGGTCCACCCTGTCTCAATCCTGCTCCCCTGGAGCCAATCAGAGCACCCAGCTGTTGCTCGTTCCTCACAGCCATAAAAACTCCAGGCCCCAGGAGGTCCACCCAACTTCTCTGGCCCCTTTTCCAGGGACCGTAACCTCGCCTGGGAGCTGAATAAATTGGCATTTAATTTTCTTATACTGGCCTCGGTTTCCGCATTTAAACTCGGCAACAACCCTTACAGTCACAGAACATGTAATTTTTTTGCATCTATTACGAAGATCACTTTGCATGATTTCAGCTAGCTTCACCCTTTTTATGGTTCTTTCCTACTATGTAAAACGAGGACCGCCTTGTCAGGTATACATAAACATTTGTGAGGTGCATCAAAGTTCTTTAAAGGAAAATTCAAAGTTCTGCACACTTGGATTAGAAAAGAAGATCCTAAAGTCAACTAAGAGTTCACCTTAAAGCCAGAAAAACAAGAGCAAACTGAAACCAAAGAAAGGAAGTCATAAAGAGCAGAAATTAGCGTATAGAAAAATGCAATGAACAACAGAAATCAAATGACCCAGGAATAGTATTCCTAAGATTTATATGAAAGAAATAAAAACATATGCCTGTGCAAAGATTGGTACCCTAATGCTCACGGAACCTTTATTCATTATAACCCATTCAAAAACAAGACAAATAGTCATCAAGGGGTGAACGGAAAAATAAACGGTGGTATATCCATTCAATGGCATGCCACTACTCTGCAGTAAAAAGGAATAAACTACAAGTTTATACAACAACACAAATTTTAACATTTTGAAAGCGTTATGCTGTGTAAAAAAATAGCCAGATGCCAAAAGGTACATCTGGTATAATTCTATTTCTATGAAAATCTGGAACAGGAAAGTCTAATCTGTATTAATTGAAAGTAGATTAGTGGTTGCCTGGTACCTGGGGTGAGCTGAGGGGATTGACCACCAAAGGGCATGAAGAAACTTTTCAGGGTGATGGAAATGTTCTGTATTTCATTTGTTATAGTGGTTACTTAGGTGTCTAAATTTGTCAAAACTTGCCAAACTATACATTTAACGTATGCACATTTAATCGAAAATAAAATAAAAAATTATTATGAGGAATGCCAAAATGTGAATTTGAAGAATATGTTTATGTAACCTTGAATTCTTGTGAACCAAGAGTGCAGATGGTGGTATGGGGGTAGTTGGGAGTGGCATGGACGTTTACAGTGATGCCTGTTTGTTTTCAGATGTGTGTGGGTATCTGTGTATGTATGGGGGCTCTGTGTGTGTGTGTGTGTGTGTGTGTGTGTGTGTGTGTGTATGTGCAGTGATGGTGATAGCGAGAGAGCCTTCATTGTATGCCTATTTTCAACACTAAAATTCAGTCAACAGGTAAAAAAAAAAAAAAAAAAAACCTTCTGCATCGTCTACCTTAAATGCATTGGCACTGAGAACTGAAGGCATGTTCTCTGACAATGTGTAATTTACAACCTAAGGCTCTACAACCAAGTGAGTTTCTCTCTCTCCAAGTTCCCTAACAACAAGCCACCTACTTCCTGGGTTTTTGTTTTTTTTTTTTTTTTTTTTTTCCAGGAACTAGGTCTTTCAGGCAACTGAAGGGTTATAGTCGCCTCCTCCCCACCCCTCCCCACCCCACCTCCACACAGCATTGTACTTCCTGGGGGAATTCAGACCCAACCTGAACTAGATTTTGGAAGCCTGACAGACAGTTCCTCCACCACCTGCGGCCTGAGAGGATGCAGGGCTGCCGCTAGCAACCTCAAACAGAATGGAAGGTGGAGGGCCCCACAAACTATCCCAGAAGGTGCTTGATTTCCTACTTTGAAAGATGCCACAGTTTTCTTTGAGCCTTGGCCCAGGGAAAAGCATAACAGGCTTTATTGCATTTAATTGGTCATCTCTTCTGGGACCAAACCTCTTGCTCAGCAAACCAATGCCAAGCCTAGTGGGCCAGGTAATCTGCCCGGCAGCATCCCTTCCAGAAGACTTGGCCTGGGCTCAGCTTCTTCCAGGACTGGACATCTGGGTTTTCTGCTGTGGAATTTTGTGGAAATTGCTGGGGCTCTGCTTCACCAATATCCATTCAATGTTGCTTCTGTTCATTTTTCCATATAGCACTGTTTGCAAAGCCCAGAAGCTGCCTGCCTTCTCTTGTTAAGCACCTTCTTCACAAGTTACTTCTTTTAAACAGCTGCACATGATATTCCAAAGTTGCATTCATATAGCATCCTTTTTGCTGGATGTTACAAATGATTGAGCTTGGCAGAAGTCACAGAACTTCTTGTTTTCTTAAGCTGCAACTTACAAGAGGTTATTTACCAAAGTAGAATAAACCACAGCCAGCCCTTCAATCCATATACTTTGGCACTCAAGTTGATGACATCTAATATGAAATATTCAATAATAGTGCCCCAAACCAAAACAGCTATTCACTGTTTTTTCCATCTCTAAGGTTTAGAATGTGATTGTGTCATATGAGAAACACTAGCTTCCTTGCCTGAGGCTGAATCTAGAATAGACAATGCCCACCCCACAGACAGATCAGCAATGCAAATATATCTACTGAGAGGCTTCTCCTTGCCCATCTACAGCTTCCTGTTGGGGATCTCAACTCGATGTCTAAGGTCTCTGATTCACCAATCAAACCAAGTCCACTTTAATCATTTCCAGTTCCCTCTCACATGTCCTTGAGACTGGATAGAGACAGGCAGATGAACAACTTACACATTAGAGCTAAAAACTCAAGATTCTAAAGTTAATCTAAAACATAAATGCATTTTCTTTCACTGCAGCAGAATTTCTTTTGCTCCCATAAATGCTGGCCAAGAAAATCCAAGTAAAATCTCTGGGGAGAATAGTTGAATATGACAACCAGAGCCACATTACCAAGAATGAGGCTGACCTGAGTTATATTACAGATGAAGAACCTTATAGGATTGATGCCTGTTATCAGGTCAGAATCACATTGTAAGCCAAAGCCTATTTAAGATGTGTGTGGTTAACACTCACTGCTAGGGTGCTCTTATGCACCGTTCAGGAATAAAAATAGGGTGCTCTCAGCTCGTGTGTCCTCAGGGCACCAGGGCAAAATACACAAGCACGGCACTGGTATCTGTCTGGAAATGAAGAGAAGTTGCTAGAAAATGGCCAAGCCAATCAACCACGATCTTGGATGTATTTTTTAATTTGTTTTCAAGTTTAATTGGAAGGTAGAAAAGGTAGTTTCACCCAACTGTCAAAGTGAAACAACTTAATATGCTCCTTTGACCTATTGCCACCTAGTTTGATACAAGGCAAGACGGAAAAACTTAGAATAGAAATCCCACATTTCTAGCATGTGTACCCCCTCTCTGATCTAGATAGAGAAAATGGGTGGGAGGGTTCGGAGTGGGGGTAGAAGTTCCTCTTAAACTCAAACTCCCCAGAAACTTTTTCCTGCAGTTGTAAAAGTATTGGTAATTTTTAATAAGTTTACTCTGTGTTTTACAAACATTACTCTTGAGAGCTTCATCTCACCAGAAGCAGAAGTATCCAGCATTGTGGGATAACAAGGCCCCCAGGGTATTTCCAACCAGACTGGCAATGAGAAGCCATAGAATCACCAAACAAAGGAACCATCATTCTCATGCATTACCTAACAATTGCTGAGCCCCGACATGCTCAACCAGAATAAAGAAGCTTTAGAGAATAATGTGAAGACTCATTGACCCCCAAACAGACCTCACAAATTGGCAATTCCATTGGTGAATCTAGTCCATAATTTCACAGGGGCAGAAAAGATATTGTAAGTGTCCCAGGGTTGGCTAGTCTGGAGATGCTGACTCACTCAAAGCCCACAAGATAATGATGTATAAAGCTAGAATGCAAATTGAGAACTTTACACTCATGGTGGCCTGAGTTGCCTGTTCCTTTCTTTTAAACAAGCTTCATTCATATCACATTGGTTAATTTATTTTATTTTATTTACTTACTTTTTTGAGATGGAGTCTCACTCTATCACCCAGGCTGGAGTGCAGTGACAGTGACATGATTGAGGCTCACTACAACCTCCACCTTCTGAGTTCAAGTGATTCTGATGCCTCAGCCTTTGGAGTAGCTGGGACTCAGGCTTATGCCGCCATGCCCAGCTAATTTTTTTATTTTTAGCAGAGATGGGATTTCGCCATGTTGGCCGGGCTGGTCTCAAATTCCTGGGCGCAAGTGATCCATCTACCTCAGCCTTCCAAAGTGCTGAGGTGATAGGTGTGAGGTACCACACCCAGCTAGAGTAGGTATTAGGCATGGAGTACCAAGAAAGGGAGTGAAGGCATAATGCATGACGCCCTGATGGCCTGTCATATCTATTTCTTTTCTTTTTTTCTTTTTCTTTTTTTTTTTTTGAGATAAATTCTCCCTTTGTCGCCCAGGCTGGAATGCAGTGGCGTGATCTTGGCTCACTGCAACCTCCACCTCCAGGTTCAAGCAATTCTCCTGTCCCAGCCTCCTGAGTAGCTGGGACTACAGGCATGCGTCACCACGCCTGGCTAATTTTTGTATTTTTAGTAGAGACAGGGTTTCACCATATTGGTCAGGCTGGTCTTGAACACCTGACCTCTTGATCCGCCCGCCTTTCCCTTCCAAAGTGCTGCGATTAAAGACGTGAGCCACCACGTTCGGCCCATTTCTAAATTAGAGATAGGCTTGCCAAACCAATACATAGTTACTGACAGAGTACCTTCTTCTCAGCCACATGCTTTTGTGAGTCTCTTTTTCATTGGTGTCTGCTGTTGATTAATTCCCTATCTGGTTGATATTTCTTTTTTCTGTGTTCCTACCTTCTGTTAAGTTTACGAGTAGTCATTCAGTAGAGTTACTCTCTTTGGTGGTGCTGGTCTGGCGAGCTGCTTTCTGAATTTCACTCATCAAATGTAGTCTCATTTCAAGTTGTTAGAGAGCATTTCCCCAAGTACCGCCTACATTCTGAAAGGATGTGAAGGTATTTGATGAAAACCTGCAAACCGTGTGGTCTGGTGATAGTGCCTCATGGGATGGGCAGAGCTTCAGAGTAGGAGAGAGGAGGCGTCAGTCACCATGATGATTGTGTATTTGTGGGTTTTTTTTTTTTCCTTAAAGGAATATTTGGCTGCAGGATCACTAAGGTGTGACGATAGAAGGAGGAAGAAGGAAAGAAAAAAGACACTAATCAACACCTGCGGATTGGAGGTGTGGCAACCACAAGGTACCTCTTGATAGCTTCCGACTGAGTACAGTCTTTACTGGCCCCTACCATGCTCAGGGTGCACAGCTCTGCTCTTTGAGGTTTTCAGGGCAATGAGGACAACTTGCTACAAACGATCAGTGAACTTTGCTCTTCTCGCCTGGCCAGTACATCAATTTCCCCTCACTGGTCTGGAATATCTAGAACTAAGGAGGGATACTAGGGGAGATTAAGGGGATTGTTAGAGAAGGAATCCAGTGAGATAGAAGATAATCACTGTCCAGCCTTCCATAAGAGGACTTTGCAGCATGACATTAGCTTTATGACCTTGCCTACTACCTTGACAAAAGATTGTCTCTGTGTCTTTATCTGCTCTTTAGCTTACAGATGAGTCTGCCTGACCAAGCAGATCACAGAGTTCTACATAAGATCATTCAAGAACAGGAAGTGGGTTAGTGAAGGCCAGTGTGTGAGGTGGGGAAGGGGGACTGTTTCTTTCGGACCCCAGAGAAGTGGGAATAAGAAAAGGAGGCAGGTTGGGGAGGCAGGTGAGCCACATGAATGTCCCATTTGTCCTTTCCTGACTTTTGGCCTAGAGTAGGAGTATATCCTGCTCTAATTTTTTGTTATTTTCCATAGTTATGCTTCTTATGGTCACTGCTAAGGGAGACCAAAACACCTAATCCCCAAATATAAAGAACTGTTGAGCTGAAAGTGTTAAGAAGAAGAATTAGATGCAGGAACGCGCTCTACCCTCTCTCTATTGGCCTGAAAGCAGGACATAATTTCACAAAGATAAAAGGTATCTTCCTTCCTCCCTGCCCCCATCAGGGAGAACAAAGTTAAACACTGAACACAACTTTGGACGTTTATTGGCCTGAAAATGGTACCAAAGGAATCTACATCTAAGGCTTTACTAACTGGCCTTTACCTGCCATTAATTTACTTTTCCCCAGACTGCCACCCCTAGAGACTCAATCTCCTTTTCCTCTGACCAGTTACTTTTCTAAAAATTTAGTGTTCTTTGATGAAAATGCTATGTGAGCTGGAATTCAAAACCATCTCTTTGAGAACTACTCATTCCCTGGGTGTGTATACGAAATATACACGTTAATAAACTTCTGTTTGTTTTTCTCTTGCTAATCCTGTTACAGGGGTCAGAACCTATGGGGATTAAAGAAAAAAATTCTTCCTCTCCACCACAAATACTGAATTAATAAATACTAAACCATTGCTCTTAAGAGAAATACAGAGTTGTGCTCCTGTGGGCATCTCTTCACAGCCTCTCTTCACACTTTTTTTCTTTTAAATGACTATTTTTAGAGCAATTTTAGATTCACAGCAAAGTAAAGCAGAAAGTACAGAGAACTACCATACACCATCTGCCCTTGCCCCTCCCTTTGCACAGCCTCCTCCACCATCAACATCCCTCGCAGAGTGGTACATTTGCTGCAATTGATAAACCTACGTAATCACTCAACATCCATGGTTTACATTAGGGTTCATTCCTGGTGTTGTACATTCTATGAGTCATAGCAAGTGCATAATGACATACACCCACCATTATAGTATTGTATTATACAGAGTATTTCCATTGACCTAAAAATTCTCTGTTCTTTGCCTATTCATCCCTCTCTTCTCCCTAATCCCTGGCAACCACTGATCTTTTCACTGTCTCCATAGTTTATGTTTTGCCTTTTCCAGAATGTTATTTGGTTGGAATCATACAGTATGGGGCTTTTCAGATTGGGTTTCTCTTAGTACTATGCATTTAAGATTCCTCCGTGTATTTTCATGGCTTCACAGCTCCTTTCCTTTTAGTCCTGACAAATATTCTAACATCTGGATGTGCCACAGAGTTTTAGATTGAATTGTGTCCTCCCAGAATTTATACGTTGAAGCCCTAACCTTCAATGGGACTATATTTGGTGATAAGGCCCTTTAAGGGGGTAATTAAGTTAAATGAGGTCTTACGATAGAGTCTTCATTGGATGGGACTGGTGTTCTTTTTTTGAGATGGAGTCTCACTTTGTCACCCATGCTGGAGTGCGGTGGCATGAGCTCAGCTCACTGCAACCTCCGCCTAGTGGGTTCAAGCAATTCTCCTGCTTCAGCCTCCTGAGTAGCTGGGATTGCAGGCACCCGCCACCATGCCCTGCTAATTTTTTGTATTTTTTTAGTAGAGACGGGGTTTCACCATGTTGGCCAGGCTGGTCACAAACTCCTGATCTCAGGTGATCCATCTGCCTCAGCCTCCCAGAGTGCTAGGATTACAGGCGTGAGCCATCTCACTTGGCAAGGACTGGTGTTCTTATAAGAAGAGACACCACAGAGCTTGCTGTCTCAAGAAAAGGCCACGTGAGGATTTAACAAGAATACGGCCATCTGCAATCCAGGAAGAGAGCCCTCACCAGAACTCAAATCATCTGGGGCCTTGATCTTGGACTTTTAACTGCCAGAACCGTTAAAAATAAATTTTTGTTGTTTTAGCCACTCATTCTGTGTTATTTTGTTATGTTGGCCTGAGCAAATACCCACAGTTTATTCACTTAATGAAGGTGTCTTGAGTGCTTCTTAGTTATGGCAATTATGAATAATGCTGTTATAAATATTCATGTACAGGATTTTTGTGTGGACATAAGTTTTCATCTCATGTGGGTAAGTACCAAGAAGTGAAACTGTTAGATCATATGGTAAGAGTGTGTTTAGCTTTGTAAAAAAAACCTGCGGAACTGGCTGTACCATTTTGCATTCTCACTGGTGTTGAATGAGAGTTTCTGTTGCCCTGCATCCTTTCAAGCATTTGGTGTTTTCAGTGTTCCAGATTTTGGCCATTCTAATAGGCATGTAGTGATATTGCATTTTTTTTTTTTTTTTTTTTGAGAAACAGAGTTTTGCCCTTTTTGCCCAGGCTGGAGTGGATTGGTGCAGTCTCAGCTCACTGCAACCTGCCCCACCCAGGTTCAAGCAATTCTCCTCTCTCCACCTCCCAAGTAGCTGGGATTATAGGCATGTGCCACCACACCCAGCTAATTTTATATTTTTAGTAGAGGCGGGCTTTCACCACATTGGCCAGGCTGGTCTTGAACTCCTGACCTCAGGTGATCCACCTGCCTCAGCCTCCCAAAGTGCTGGGATTACAGGCGTGAGCCACTGGGCCTGGCCCACATTGTTGTTTTAATTTGTAAGTCCCTGATGTTGTATGATGTGGAGCATCTTTTATATGTTGATTTGCTATTTGTATATCTTCTCTTCTGAGGTGTCTGTTTTTGTATTTTGCCCTTCTTTTTCAGAAGATTATTTATTTTCTTATTGTTGAATTTTAAGAGCTCTTTGTATATGTATTAGTCCATTCTCACACTGCTATAAAGAAACACTTGAGATTGGGTAATTTATATAGAAAAGAGGTTTAATTGGCTCATGGTTCTACAGGCTGTATAGGGTTCTGCTTCTGGGGAGGCCTCAGGAAACTTAGAATCATGGCAGAAGGCAAAGGGGAAGCTGGCCCATCTTACAGGACCAGAGGAGGAGGAAGAGAGGGAGGAGGTGCCACACACTTTTAAACAACCAGATCTCCTGAGAACTCTGTCATGAGACAGCACTAGGGGGATGGTGCTAAACCATTAGAATCCACCCCTTGGTCCAACCACCTCCCACCAGGACCCACTTCCAACATGGGTTTACAATGCAACAGACCTGAGTGAAGACACGGATGCAAACCATATCAGCATAGTTTGAATGACAGTTCTTTACCAGATATGACTGCTTACAAAGATTTCCTCTCAGTTTGCAGCTTTTTCCTTCACTTAATAGTGAATTTTACAAGGAATACGTATTTTTAATTCAATAATCAATCAACATATAATCTTATTTTATGTGTGTGTCTATTTTAAAACACCTTACTTAATAAATATTATTGACTCAGTAACACTGAACTCATGGCCAGTAGTAACACTATAAATCAAGCCTGACTGAAGCTTATCTAAGATATGTTGCCTCAATCTGTCCAGGCTGAGCTAACAAAATCCCACAGACTCTGTGGCTGAAAGAGCAGAAATCTATTTTCTCAAAGTTCTGGCGGCTAAACTCCAAGATCAAGGTGCCCGCAGGTTTGGTTTCTGGTAAGGGCTCTCTTACTGGCTTTCAGACAATTGCTTTGTCCACATATGGCTTTTCCTCTGAGATGGGAGATGGGCAGGATGGGCAGAAGAGAGAGAAAGCTTTTAATAAAGACAGTAATTTGATCAGATTAGGGCCCCACTTTATGACCCCCCCCCCCTTATAACTTTATAAAGCTCATTCTTTTAACTTTAAAACCTCCTTAAAGACTCCATTTCCATATATAGCCAAACTTGGACTAAGCCTTCAATATATGAATTTGTAGGGACACAAACCCTCAGTCCATAACAAATCTTATCTCTGTAAGGCACATCACAGTGTTCTTCAGCTTGAAACACTAAACGTCACTTCTGCACTGTGACAGGGAGCCATTTGAAAGAGTAAAATCACCAAGAAAAACCACAAAAATGAGAGCATGTGCAACTAAGCAGGCAGAATGAGAGCTGAAACAAAAAGGCAGAGCCTCACCTGTCTTGACCTCCCCTGGAAAAGTGCATGGTGAGTGACTCAAACTTTTTACCACATCATGCATGTCCGTGAATGATACAAAGGCACAGGTAGTGATTTGGGGGTTACAAATAAATTTTAGCAAACAGGCAAATCTACAAATAATGAAAGACCAACTGTATGTATTTTGGATACATTGAGAGGATCACCCAGGAGAGAGGCTGCCACACACGCCCGTTGGATGGAAAGGAGAGGGCTACATTTGCAGACAGGCTCACACCCATCTGTGATCATCTGGCTGCTTAAGAGGATAGAAAGACATGAGCAGACAGAAAGGTCTAGCTGGCAATCTGGAGCCTCCCTTCATTCTCTTGCTCCATAGGATGCTATGATGAAAGCCAGAGGACTTGCCACAGGGCCTGCTGTCACAAAGAAAGGTGACCCCACAGGACAGGATAGACAGCCAAGACAAGGCATGGAGGCAGCAGATACCCAAAGGGCTAGAGGTCATTAGAGTTGAGGGCAGGAAATGAGTGTCAAGTTCTTTTTAAGAACCTTGCTGGAACCTGAGACCTCCAGCTGCAGATTTCAGCCCTAAAGAGCAACGGGGAAACAGCCTTGAACAAGGGACTGGCCCTTAAAGATACACAGATTCCTGTCAGTGCAACCCATGAGCTGTCATGAGCCCAGGGACTATCCATATCCCAACAGCACGACATGGAACCAGTAAGTCACATTCTTTTCTACGATTTCGCCTAGACCTCACTATCTCAACTAGGTTAAAATTGAGGGGGTAAAGTCAAGCTAAGTGAGCCACTGAGTAACTTTATCCCATAGTGACTTAAGATGGCCTAAGGGACTATTTAAATTAATAAGCTTTAAGTCAGATTGGACATTTAGCCTTTCCCCCAATTACCAATGGGTGGAAGCTTGGGAGGGCCAATTTAGTTAAACAAAAGATAAAGAAATTCCCTTTTCCCTACATCTTAGCTGTACTATGAACGGACATATGTGATCCAGTTACATAATGATTAAATTGGCTGTCCTCTTAATGGTGGTCATAATCTAGGGAGGAAATTGGATGCTTCATGATTAATCATCATAATAAGACAATTTATGATGAGAGTTTCAAGTGTTCATTAAGTTGGTTTGTTTTATCCAGAGGGCAGCAGTGAACCTTGGCAATGCTGGCAAAGAAAGACATTGAATTGGTACTTAGAACAGCGAATGCTACTCTGAATGTCTTGGAAAGGCTGTTACCGTACTTTCAGATGTGTTTCTTACGGTTTTCGGGGCTGACTGCAAAAAGCTAATCTGTCAGGTGCACAGCATCAGAGCCCTGCCCTCCCATCTTCCTTTCTCCTTCCCCACCACTCTATACCTCCACATCCCCTCCTGATTCCAAGATGCTTGGCCTGGGCCATCTCATATAACCGATGCTTTCAGCAGTAGCGGCAGTAAAGATTACTTCCCTTTTGGTCTACTCATTCCCTTAATTGTCCAGCAATTCATGTTGGTGATGTTGCTCTTAAGATTCAAAATGTGCTGATGATTTTCCATTGCCACCCCTGTCTGCCCTTCTCACCCCTGTTTAGTGCCCTGAGAAGTTGTCCCTTGGGACTGTGCATTCGGGCTCTCTTGCTGGCTGGCTTCCAGTTGGGCTGTACCTTGGAAGGTGCCCGCCCTGTTTCACCCTCCCTGTCTCTGGCACTTTTTGGCTATAGCCTTTGTTGGGGGCCGGTCCTCATCCGCCCCACTACTTAATGGGATTTAGTGACATTATTGCATTCCCCTTGTTCCTTCAGCCTGATGGGTGGTGATGATTTCTAGCTATTGTCAGCCTCTGAGTGCTTTAAAAACCCCTATTGTTTCCCCTTAAACCTACCCACATGCTCATAATTTCTTCATTGAAATTCTTTATTCAATCACAGGGTTGGAGTCTGCTTCCTGCTGGAACCCTTCCTGATCCTTTAAGTTAATCTCTGTCTTGCTATTGGCGATGCTTCTTTTAAGCCCTGAGTTTTTCATAGTTCAGCCTGCAGACAGCCTGCTTTCAGAATTGTCATAGGTGCTTGCTAAAAATGCAGTTTCCTGGGGCCCATCTTCTTTTTTTTTTTTTTTTTTGAGACGGAGTTTCACTCTTGTTACCCAGGCTGGAGTGCAATGGCGCGATCTCAGCTCACCGCAACCTCCGCCTCCTGGGCTCAGGCAATTCTCCTGCCTCAGCCTCCTGAGTAGCTGGGATTACAGGCACGAGCCACCATGCCCAGCTAGTTTTTTGTATTTTTAGTAGAAACGGGGTTTCACCATGTTGACCAGGATGGTCTCGATCTCTCGACCTCGTGATCCACCCGCCTCGGCCTCCCAAAGTGCTGGGATTACAGGCTTGAGCCACTGCGCCCGGCTGGGGCCCATCTTTCTAATCAGAATCTCTAAGAGAGCCCAGTGGTGATGAGTGCCTCTCCATTTTAACAGGCTCCTGAAGCTGCAGGCCCTGGTCCAAGGCTCACCACTGCTGGGAGTCAGCTAGTGCCTGCGAACATGTTCTTGGGCAAGTCAGTAGCCTTCCAGAACCCTGTGATAAAGCCCTTTCTTTATCCATTAAGATTAGCTACACATATTTCAAGTGATTTAAACTTCTAAAAGAAAGAAGCACCTATAAATAAGATTTTTTTTAAAAAATTTGAGACTGAGTTTTGCTCTTGTTGGCCAAGCTGGAGTGCAATGGCACAATCTTGGCTCACTGTAACCTCTGCCTTCTGGGTTCAAGGGATTCTTGAACCTCAGTCAAGAATAGCTGGGATTACAGACATGTGCCACCATGCCCATCTAATTTTGTATTTTTTTTTTTTAGTAGAAATGAGGTTTTTCCGTGTTTGGTCAGGCTGGTCTCAAACTCCTGACCTCAAGTGATCCGCCTGCCTCAGCAATAAAATACTTTTGAGCTAAATCCACTAAGCATTTGGAGGCCTGCTGAACACGAATCCCAGTCTGCATTCTTGAGAACACCCAAAGCATGACTACTAAAGGGGAGTTGAAAGTTGAGGCCAGTGTGCTCAGGCTTGAAATGGTCTCTTTTAGAAAGCCACCCCTATTCCTCCAGCACTCACTCTTTGGGCTCCTCAGAGAATTCAGAATTGCGGGAAACAGCTGCCTAGTTATACTCGGCTTCCATTTACTAACTCTACAGAAGGAAATCTGAGCAAAAGGCTGCCCAAAGGCTTACTGCAAGGTTTCTGGAGGTCAAAGTCCAGACCCAGATGTCCTAGAGCAGGCGTCCCCAAACTACGGCCCACGGGCCACATGCGGCCCCCTGAGGCCATTTATCTGGCCCCCTGCCGCACTTCAGGAAGGAGCACCTCCTTCATTGGTGGTCAGCGAGAGGAGCACAGTATGTGGCGGCCCTCCAACGGTCTGAGGGACAGTGAACTGGCCCCCTGTGTAAAAAGTTTGGGGACGCCTGTCCTAGAGCTTCTGCTCAGGGCCTCACAAAACTGAAAAAAAGGTGTTGGCCAGGCTGCATTCCTTTCTGGAGATCAGCTGAATTCAGTTCCTTGTGACCGTAAAACTGAGGCTCTCGTTCTTCCACTGACTATGCACCTGGGGTGCTCTGAGGTCTTAGAGGCTGTCCGGCAGTTCCTGGGCATGTGGCCTCCTCCATGAGCCCCGTCTCACTCAGGCATCATGGATAATCTCCCTTTCATTCCTTCCATTGCACTCGAAGTCAGCTGATGAGTAACCTCATCATAAAGTAATATTCCTTCATCGCAGCTTCGGCCCCTACTAGAAGGGAGGAAATTACATACACAAGGCATGTATACCAGGGACGAGAATCACAGGGACATCTTAAAATCCTGGCTATCGCCAGGGCTTGCCTTTAAGAGGCATATTAGTAGCAAACATTTATTGAGTATCAAACCCTAGTCTAAGCCCTATACACATGTTAACTCATATAATCTTTACAACAGCTCTAAGAAATAGGGACTATTGTTATTATTATTACCGTTTTTTGTGTGTGAGTTTTCTTTTTTTTTTTGAGACAGAGTTTCGCTCTTGTTGCCCAGGCTGGAGTGCAACAGCGCAATCTCAGCTCACCGCAACCTGTCTCCCAGATTCAAGCCATTCTCCTGCCTCAGCCTCCCAAGCAGCTGGGATTGCAGGTGCCCTCCACCACTCCTGGCTAATTTTTTTGTATTTTCAGTAGGGACAGGATTTTGCCATGTTGACCAAGCTGGTCTTGAACTCCTGACCTTAGGTGATCTGCCTGCCTTAACCTCAAAGTGCTGGGCCAGGCTGCATTCCTTTCTGGAGATCAGCTGAATTCCGTTCCTTGCGAACTGAATTCATTCACAATTAGGTGAACGAATTGTTCTTTCTTAGGTGTGAGCCACTGTGCCCAGCCATTGCCCTGTTTTTATAGGCAAATAACTTGAGGGATATAAGGAAAAATGCAAATTAGAAATAAAGTTTAATTATCCCTGTTGAAAATAAGGTAAGGAACATCCCACTCTTTCCTTTTGTTTCAAAGTTTCTTTCTCTGTACTTGTCAAATATATGTTAATCTTCTTAAGGGCTAAATAAACCTCTGGCTGGTGTCAATACTCAGGAATGTTTCCTGAAGCATCTGAGAGCCCTCTCTTTAAACTATAATCATCAAGGAAGAGAACAGCCAGTCTCCCTTTGTCTTGGGAAGAGATAAGCCTACCTGTCACCTGACTCCAAATTGCAAAACCTACCCAAGGTAGTGAGTTGGATCCACTTAGCTATATAAAAGAATGAAATTTCTTTCTTTATAATCCCTTTGGCTGGTTACCTGTCTGTGATACACATCACATTCCAGTTTTTAGTTTTTTTGTTTTATTTATTTATTTTTTTTAGACAGAGTCTCACTCTGTCACCTGGGCCGAAGTGCAATGGCACAATCTCGGCTCACTGCAACCTCTGCCTCCTAGGTTCAAGTGATTTTTCTGCCACAGCCTCCCGAGTAGCTGGGATTGGAGGTGTCCACCATGGTGTCTCCCCACCCAAATCTCATCTTTTCACACAATGGCTAGAAGTCAATGGCCTGGCAGCTGAGGCTGCAACCTCCTAGGTCTTGCGTTTTCAGAATCAAGAAGAAACAGGTTGGGTTAGCAGTGGCCTTATGATTCTTTCTTCCCATTCTTTCTTTCTGGTTGGATTGGAAAAATTAAGTGTCCGAGAAGAGTTAATCGCAATAAAAATAATTTCTCTTTAACAAAGATCTGGGCTACTCTAGCTTGTACTGTACTTCCCTGTATTCTTTAGTGAAATTTGAAGTTTTGTTAAATCCACTAAAGGATCATTGAGGGGGAAAATAATGAGTTTGGTCAAAGATACTAACTTCAGACTTTCTACAGCTGCAGACCACAGCAAAAAGGTGACTTCACCCTGGAAAATTCCCAACTGAAAGCCTGGGAACAATCAAACAAAAGGTTTTTTTTTTTCCGCAAAAAGATTACACACTGCCCATATTTAAGCCTTTGTATCTTTTTTATACTAACCAAAAACCTACAGGAATATCTTTTGGAACTAGATGATTTATGAATCGAAAACAAACCTAATGTACTTTCACTCCCTTGCTGAACATCCTGTTCTTTAAACATGTCAGAACCATACTGTCTTTGTGCTGTGGCTTTTTCCTTCCAAGCTATATAAAGTGCTATCCCTTTCACACAGTCAGCAAATAATAAGCACGTGTCAAAGACAAGCTATCTCGCTAACACTTTAGGAAAACAAAGAAGGGTAAGATCCAGTCTCTTCTCCCTTAGGTAACTGCTGCAAGAGACCAGCTATGTATCTGAAGTGAAAAAGCATTTGTACAATTTTCTAATCTATGAGCTCTTCTACTCAAAAACCGGTTTGGTTTTCCAAGTTTATTCATCAATCCTTTTGTTTATAAGTAAAAGAGGACCAAAAGTGTTTAATATTGTACTTGATGTATTCCTACCAAACAGAAGCAGGAACGATTTCTTTCATGCTTTAAAAGTTGACATACATTCTCTCCCTACTTGGATATGTTGCGGCTGCCTCAGGCATCTCTTTTCTGAAATAAACCAACTTCAATTACAATAAAGATCTGTTGAGGAAACTCACCTCTCATCCATGGTTTTTCCAATGTTCTATGAAGCCCCTGAGCAACTGCATTTCAATGTTATGTAAATTCCAACAGGCATGACATTTATGGAAACCTTAGTCACATTTTTCTGTGCTTAACTTCAGACTGTTAAACCTGCCCTCTAGTCTTCTCCTAAATTAACTGTAGGCTACCTGCCTTGGCTGGGAGACCTGGCAGATCCTATTTTATTTTGACTACCACAAGCCAAATGCAAAACCTTCACACTGATCCCTCTGATACTTTCCACCACTACGTGACGGCCAGGGTCAAAGGCTGCCTTCAAGGTCTCCAAGACAAGGGTCATAGGAAGTTTGTAACCTTGGAAAAATCCCTGGTGAATTGATGCTGATGTCACTGAATAATATGAGGGTAGGCTGACCTGACCTCTGCACTTCTCAAAAGCCCAGTTCCTGGAGGGTGTTTTTTGGCCTTCAGAAATCTCCTGCTTTCCTTTCCCTTGGCAGAAGGCCAGTCTAGCAAGGGTCTGGATGGTTATTACGATATGCCCCTTCCAGGAAGTCGCTGTGAAATCTTTCACTTCTTGCCTGATTTGCTGTATCTTAGTGGGGGAAATGGCCTGGACCTCAGGCATGTACTCAAGAGTCGGGCTGACACTCACACTTGCTACAATTGACCCAAATCTCTCTCTTTATATTTGCTATAGAGATACAAACATACACATACACACACACACACACACACACACACACACACACACACACACGATATGTGATATATTTTTCCCTATTTCATCAGTTTCTTATTCCCTGTGTTACTGATTGTTGAGCAGTATATGGATATATTCCTTTTCACTGGTTGCATAATTCACTCTTTGTGCTTTAGAATATTTTCCACTATCCAACAATGTATCCAGTTTGCCCTGCAATCTTTGCCATTTTCTCCTAATATTCATTGTATTATCTGTACCTACATTTTTGTCACAATGACACACTTCTTCTAAAAGAATGACCCTAAAGCATCTTTGTAATGAAACCTCATCTTAGAGGAAAAACTCAGTGGCAAAAACTGACTGTGCAAAACTATTGATACAACCATTTGGTGCATGCACGGTTAAAGTGCCTCTCCGGAAGAATTTTATTCTATTTAGGTTTAAAAATTATTTAGTAGAAAGAGCTTCTCTGGTGTTGATTTAGAGGCAGTTATATCTATCATTCATCATTTATGTTCTCCTCAACTCGTAGAAGATAGTGCAGTGTAAGGGAAAGAGAAATGGACTAGGAATCAAGGTACCCGTGCAAAAGCAACAAGAAATATCCTGAACCATTCCTCTCCTCTAGCCGTACCTTTGCGCAAATAGCTGCACTCGTACCGCTCAATAATGATGATGTAAATTCTCTATACCCCTACTGCCCAATACCATGCGCACGACGTAATAAAGTGTCCCTGGCCACAGGTGATTACTGAGCACTTAAATTGTAGGCTAGAGTGACTGAAGAACTAAATTTTTACCTTAATTTAACTTTAATTAATTTAAATTTAAATAACCATACAAGTTCAGCAGCTACTGTATTGGACAAGGCAGGTCGTATGATTTGGATCTGTGTCCCTACCTAAATCTCACGTCAAATGATAATCCCCAGTGTTGGAGATGGGGCCTGGTAGAAGCTGACTGGGTCATGGGGGTGGATCCTTTATAAATGGTTTAGTACCATCCCCCCAGTGTTATTCTTGTGATCACGAGTTATTATGAGATCTGGTTATGTAAGAGTGTGCAGCAGTTGTCTCTCTCTCTCTTCCTTCTGCTCTGGCCATGTGAGACATCTCATTCCCCCTTTGCCTTCCACCATGATTGGAAGCTTTCTGAGGTCTCCCCAGAAGTAGAGCTGCTGTGCTTCCTGTACAACCTACAGAACTGTGAGCCAACTAAATCTCTTTTCCTTATAAATTACCCAGTCTAGCTTATTTCTTTATTGCAGTGTGAGAACGGACTCATGTAACAGGCCTATGATTAATTTCTTGCAATTAAGTGACAAAGACTTTCAAACCACAAACTTTGAAAGTATCTTCCCCCTTATTAGTGTACTGTGAGTGAAACAACTGAAGTTTGACACCTGGTTCACTTTGCCAGAATGAAATTATTAGTCCCGTCTACTAATAGAGTGCTGGTAGAAAGTCAGTGACTACTTCCCAATGGGCTGGTGAAGCATGGCTGTGTCTAAGCAAGAA
Source organism: Saimiri boliviensis (assembly GCF_048565385.1). Classification (NCBI taxonomy): domain Eukaryota; kingdom Metazoa; phylum Chordata; class Mammalia; order Primates; family Cebidae; genus Saimiri; species Saimiri boliviensis. Next base: position 31,989,938 of record NC_133452.1, on the reverse strand, counting down.
AAGGTATAGACTTCATGTCACATGCATATGGTTTTTGTTAGAACTGCTTGCAGTGGGTTATCCAAGCGGAAAGGATAACCGAGTCCAAAGACATTGAATCCTAACTCTAACTTGCCCCGGTTTCCAAGTGTCCATTCAAATCTCCCTGAATATTCACCAGTTCCAGAAAACAAAGGAAGTAAAAAACTAAAGCAAGGGGCGGGGTGAGGAGCAAAACAGTAAGAGTCCGATAAGTCTACAGAAAAACATACTTTTGTGAACTGGACTGGTTACCAACAAAACCATCTGATTCAAGGTAGGTAAGGCTGGCACTGAATCAAGGTAGGGGGGTTCCCTCCTTGCCCTGATTTGACCCCTCCTTCCAGGATGGACCTCTGGGACCTGCTCTTTCCATCCAATTGCTCCCCCAGAGCCTTTTGGGTTTGGCTTTGGTCCCTGCAGGTGAAAAGCCCCTTTCCTCTTGTTTCTGGACTGTTCACCTCTTGCTTCAAACTGTGGTGCCCTTCTCTTACAAGACTCTACTTCACTTTTTTCCCAGGCTCTTGCACTGTTTGGGGCTCGTAAAAGTCTACCTGTATCTCTGGCCCATTAATCTTTATGGTGGTTAAACATGCTTCAGGGTAGTTTACCTGAAGCATGTTTAATACATATAAAAACATGCAAGGATATTGAAACATGGTTTTCATTCTCCCATGTTTGGAATGAAATCGCTGCTGAATAAATATTTTGTGAATGACTCATAACCTGGGAACATGGGAGCTGTAGAATGAATGATCAAGTCCCTCCCAACCAAAGAATTGATGTCGTCATCACTAGTTCACAAATGTGTCACAGCTACCAAAATGCTTTAAACATTTGTAACAGGATTAACATTTTTGAGACATTAAGTCAATGTTCATTTGCTTCTGGTGATCCCTTTTCCCTGATTGTCCTCTGTATCACTACCCATTGGACTAATGGGCAGAATCCAGTGAGAACGAGAGCCATTACTGTTCTTTGTGTAAAAACAGGTCTTAGAAGAGTACAGGTAGACAAAAGTCTGTAAGCAAACACCTCTGTTCTGCAGAGGCCAAGCTTTGCTCAGAAAAAGAAAATAAAAATTTAAAAAGACACTTGTGGGCCGGGCGCGGTGGCTCAAGCTTGTAATCCCAGCACTTTGGGAGGCCGAGGCGGGTGGATCACGAGGTCGAGAGATCGAGACCATCCTGGTCAACATGGTGAAACCCCGTCTCTACTAAAAATACAAAAAATTAGCTGGGCATGGTGGCACGTGCCTGTAATCCCAGCTACTCAGGAGGCTGAGGCAGGAGAATTGCCTGAACCCAGCAGGCGGAGGTTGCGGTGAGCCGAGATCGCGCCATTGCACTCCAGCCTGGGTAACAAGAGCGAAACTCCGTCTCAAAAAAAAAAAAAAAAAAGACACTTGTGTGGTCTGAGGAGCTGGATGCTAGGGGCAGATCAAGAGGTAGAGATGGGCAGCTCTGGCCAAAGGAGCCAAATGAGAGGAAGGAAGATGGGCCAGGGCCAGACCTCATACAGCAGTCAAGAGGTGTCAAGGTAGTCTGTGAGCACAGTGTAAGCCAGGAAAACAGCCAGCCTTTCACAAGACTTCTAGTCATCTAGAACTGGAGAAACGGCCTGGGGCAGCTCCCAGGGTCTCACATGCTGCAATATAGAAATAAGACAGCAATAGGAGGATGAGGTGGGGGCAGGAGGGAGGATATAGATGCAAGTAGAGCCATCGGACTAGATAGGGACAGGGTGCAGAGTCTAGGCCTATGTGGACGGTGCAAGCAGGCCCCCAACATCAGTGAGGAGCCCCAGCTCAGCACCTGAGGTGCATGGGGCTAATCACTCTGCTCTGCATGGCAGAGCTCAGAAAGCAGGCTCCTCAGCAGAAGCCGCGAGTCTGCAGAAGGCAATACAGGGTCAGAGGTCCTCCTCCCTCTGCCAGCCCACGATTCTCTCCTCTAGGAATAGAAGGAGGGAGACAGGAACTCTCGGGAGGGGAGAAGCTGCCCTGGAAGAGGGTTTTGACTTTCAGTGGACTGAATATTTATCCCCAAAGAATCATTTTCGCTCGGAAAGAATGGAAATTGCCAAGACCCTGTTGTCAATGCGAACAGGGGCTCTGGGCAAGTTGAGCTCAGTGAAAGAAAATAGAGATGCATTTCTTTATTTTTTATTTTATTTATGCACAGTGTGTGAATTTTGATCCCCCTACAAATACATCAAATATTTTCCTATCATGTTAAGCGAAAAAAATGCTTCTATTACTATTTTCCTACCATGTTAGAGAAAAAAATGCTTCCCACTCCCCAAATTAAAAGCAATGATTATCAAACTGTGTCTTAAATCTAGAAAACTTTCCCATTCAATATCTTGGCTCTTTATTATGGGCTCCCCATTCAGTATTAGGCTCTTAATATATACCATGCAATATGCAAGTTCTGTAAGTTCCGATTAAATATGCAATGTTCATATAGGACACAGACAGCAATCTTCACAGCCAGAGAAAACAAAAGATCCTTGGAAAGATTATCCCTGTAGCCTGGCCAACATGGCAAAACCCCATCTCTACTAAAGCTACAAAAAAATATCAGCTGGGTGTGGTGGTGTGCACCTGTAATACCAGCTACTCGGGAGGCAGGGGCAGGAGAATCGCTTGAACCTGGGAGGTTGCAGTGAGCTGAGATTGAACCAGTGCACTCCAGCCTGGGCAACAGGGTGAGACTCCATCAAGACACAAGAAGGGAAGGGGAGGGGAGGGAGGGAGGGAGGGAGGAAGAAGGAAGGAAAGAGGGAAGGAAGGAAGGAAGGACAGAAGGAGAGAAGGAAAGAAAGAAAAAAAAAGAAAGAAAGAAGAAAGATTATACCTGTATTAGTTATAATATTTATAAACAAATGTCCTCATCCTGTTTCTAGCAAGCCACTGCAAGTGCTCACGGGTCACCTACATGTTGCAATTTGATATTTACAGTTAGCACCCCTACCTCGAACTCCTCCTCATAACTTATCTATGGCTGTTTAAAGTACCATTTTGGTCCTTAAAGTCAAGCAGTATCTCGATATGCAAAACTATATTCCTAAAAATCATCATACATTACAATTAACAACAGCTTAAGGTTTTTATGTGAGTTATAATTTACACTGGGATTCACAGAATTCTTTAACCTGGATGGCAGGTTGGACCTTTTTTGCACCCATTTTACAGATGAGGAAACAGAGGCATCTTTGTTCAATAGTCTTTCTCAACAAGGATTAACCCAGATCTTTAGACTTGTGGACCTGCACCATCAACCCATTCAAATATCTGCTTGGCTGCCGCCACTGCTAGGAGAACTGATTTGGACTTTGCTATTAACCTATAGATGTTGTCTGCTTTAAAAGTGTAGCAGAGCTCTAGACCCACTGTTTGCACAAAAACTCATCTTACCCACCTTGCCCACACTCACCTCCCCTTCTCTGAGTGTCCACAACACATCCTCTTGACATTGCTATTTTGTAATCCATTATGTTCTTCTTGAAACAACTCTTACACCGTTCCTTACCTTCCCAAATGCTTACATCTTGTTGCCCCCAGCTAGAGAGTGCTCGTCAAGAATCTTTTACTGTCCATTTGCCCTATACTCCTTTGCGAAGACCTGGCACACAACAGGTCTTCGTATATTTCTGGATTCATTGATTAACTAAAACACTTCAATTTCTCTCCCTAAACCTCTGGGATAAGGAAAGAACTCCCCATAGCAGACGACCACATTGACAGGGACAGTGCTCTGCTTTACAATTTGGCATATGACTGTCCCTGCCAAGACCCCAGAAATGAATTTATTATTTAACCCAACCCAGGGAAGATTGTATAATTTCATCCTTCCCATCAAGAACGCTGTTCTTTGTTAAATGACTAAAACGTACTTAGTTAGCTTGCAATATTATAGTAATGACTTGATATACAGATGAATGCATTCCCAGGCTAGTGCCTTGCAGAGAACGATCAAATATAATTGGGGTTTCTAACCTTGTGACACAGCCCTACAAAGTGCCTTTATTTCCTTTTCTTAAAAAGTACATTCAATCGACTCTGGACTTTCCCGTCTGTCGTCAGGTGACTTCCTGCTCTGTTAGCTGACTGTGAGTCACGTCGCTGCTGCACAGCACGCTTAGCGAGGCTGCCTCTGCATGTGAGGCCACCGGGAGAGGGAAGGACAGGCTTGAGCGCTCAGACCTTTCTCCTGGTGGGATATTGTTTCCCCCACCCTACTCATTTAAAACCTCACAGTTCAAAGCGAAGCTTATAAGCTTTGCTCCTCAGTTTATGCCTCTGTGATGATGCTTCAAAAGACAGGGAAACCAGTTTCCCACATTCCAAAATAAAAATGACATTTAAAAAAGTCCATCCCTTTAGGCAATGAATCATTTATCTGGGCAACCCCTTTCGTCAAGGGGCTTCTTCCTTTGAGCCACGCTTCGGGGATGTCTTCTGTAAGGCAAATGGTTATGACCGAGTGTGTGTTCTGGAATCAAAATGATGCAAGTAAAGTTGAAAAGGAATTTCAAAATTACAGGAAAGGAGCTATGAGGGTAGAGAGGGTGGGTTTAATATACAAATAAGGAAACTTCGTGGATTGGGGAAGTCATTGGATCAAAATAATGAGGAAGTTGGAGGCTTAAACAAGAATAAGCAACGTGTAGAAAGTTAGAGGAGTTTGGAGGTCTCTTTTGTCTTCTGCAAATATCCTGTATATTATTTCACTACTTCGGGGCTTAAAGTCATTCTCATTAAAAGAAGATAAAGGAACACTAAAACCAGCCTATCTCATCTGATGTTTTCAAGTTCGTTTGTTTTTATTATTTTTGTTTTTTTTTTTAGAGACAAAGTCTTGCTCTGTTGCCCAGACTGGCATGCAGTGGCATGATTATAGCTCACTGCAGCCTTGAACTCCTGGGCTCAAGCAATCCTCCCACCTTAGCCTCCCAAGGTGCTGGGATAACAGGCATGAGCCACCATGCCTAGCCTGTTTTTAGTTTAGTTTCGTTTTTTTCTTTTTTGGGACCGGGTTTCACTATTAGGCCCACGCAGGCTTAACACACTTTCACTTAATATGCTAATACAGTAATCAGCATTTGGATAAACAGTTGGCTAAACATAGAAATAATAATCTAAACTCAATATAGTAATTTATAAATCATTTGGGGATTCTAAACAGGACACAGTCACCTATTAGCTGAATAATAAATAGCGTGTGTATAGCCAGCTACTTCTTTATGCCAATCTTTCTGGATTGGAGATATTATGGATTTGTGTTGGAGAAATAAATGTAGCCTTTAACATTTTGGATCAGCACTTTTAAGCCCCGAATAAAAAAGGATATGTGTTGATTAGGGTTGTATCTTTACAACATTCAATGAGGTTATTCTTGGCATCTTGTTTTGGAAAATTTGGATCTGCACTTTTAGGTATGTTTATATGTCTTCTTTAAATAGAAGATTTCAGGGTGTGTGTGTGTGTGTGTTTTTTTTTTTTAATTTCTTCTCATAAGGCCTAGTGATATATGGGTGCTCTTTAAATGTTCATTTTATAACAGTTTAAAAATCTCAGTAATGATCTTGATCTCCTGACCTCGTGATCCACCTGCTTCAGCCTCCCAAAGTACTGAGGTTACAGGCATGAGCCACTCGTGCCTAGCTAACACAGTGAAATCCCATCTCTACTAAAAATACAAAAAAAAATTAGTCTGGTGTGGTGGCATGTGCCTGTAATCCCAGCTATTCGGGAGGCTGAGGCAGGAGAATTGCTTGAACCCAGGAAGCAGAGGTTGCAGTGCGCCTAGATTGCACCACTGCACTCTAGCCTGGGCATCAGAGTGAGACTCTGTCTTAAAAAAAAAAAAAAAAAAAAAAATTCTTTGTTTCTTCTCCACTCCCACTGCTTCACGTGATGAGCCTTTGAAAAAGAAGAAGAAAAAAAAAATTGGTAATGTAGAATGGGTACCTAGTACTATTGAATTAAATAGGAAAGCTCTGCATTTTTATTAAGGAGAAGCTTCACCAATTACTTAGAATGAATTGCTCCAAGATTTTCCATTGGCTTTCATTTAGGAAGACCCTGTCAAAGGGTTTGGACGTTGTAGTTGTTTCTGATTTATGGATGGAAGTATGGAAGTATGATGGTCATTTTCTAAAGCTGAACCTATTATTCCTAGAAAGGAGGTGAGTAACCACATCATCAACTAAAAACCTGGAGTCATAAGGAAGTCTTGTGAATCTTTCAATTAAAATGAGATCACCTTTTAAGGTAACATGTTCTGTGACAATTTTTGTGCCTGCTTAAATAAGACGTTAGAGAACTAATTCCAGTGACTAAACTCCCAACCAGGCAAAGCTAAAATTCTATCTTGACTCAAAAACAGAATTCCACTACCTGAGTCACCTACAGAACTTCAGCAGCACCCTGGGTTTTCCTGAAAGGATCCTCAAGCAAGGATTAGGCAGGTTTAGCCATGTTCTCTTATGAAACCAGCCGATGACACATTTACAGGGACTATGGCTCAAAGGCTATGGGTTGGGTTAGTGCCAACCCCAGTATAGTGCCCTCCATTAAGTACTGAGAACGCTTATCTCTAAATATCAAGACACTCTTCAAGATCAAACATCTGTGTAGACTGCTCATGGCAAACGCACCAAATTGAGATCTAGCCTTTCACGATGTGAAGTATGTTCAGTCCACCTTGGCTTAATTCCATCCAGTTCCCATGAAATACATGTTCATTTTCAGCTGCATTTATTCATTTGCTTGTAATCCTTCTTCTCCTTGTGTTGCTTCTAGGGAGAGAATCATTTCTAAAACCCAGTATAAAAATCAGCCTCAAGCAGCCACCACCTAGAGGAGGCTGGAAATCTTAGACTAAAAACATGTTAGAGTGAGAAGGGACTTTGAAGATTAGCTGGTCCAAACTTAATTCAAAGGAGTTAGGATGCCCATGTTAACACCTCCAAGCAGAAGTACAATCCCAGTCTGGCTGCTGGAATTTTCACTGCGTATGACTTTGACCCAGTAATTAACACACAGAGGAATGTAGTCTACAGATAGATGTACCAGGACATTCAACGTAGCAGTCTGTAGTCAGGAAATATTGAAAGCAGCTTACCTACCAATAAGGGAATGTCTTTCAATAAAAACATGACTGGATAAAGTGCAATATCTGAACATGGAGACACTGCCAACATGGGATGGAGGGAAGCGGGCAATCCTTGTATCCGCAAAAGGTGTTCACAGTATGATCCCTGTAAAAGAATTCTTACGCATGTGTAGGTAGGGGCTGGAGGTATGTATACATGCATGTACATAGACAGCGGGAAAGAATGCCTGCAGGCCCTGTTTTTGTTTTTGTTTTTATTTTTGTTTTTGTTCTGAGATGGGGTCTCGCTCTGTCGCCCAGGCTGGAGTACAATGGTGCTGTCTCTGCTCACTGCAACCTCCGCCTCCTGGGCTCAAGCAATTCTCGTGTCTCTGCCCACCGAGTAGCTGGGACTACAGGCATGTGCCACCATGCTTAGCTGATTTTTGTATTTTTACGAGTTTTACCACGTTACCCAGGCTGGTCTTGAACTCCAGACCTCAGGTGATCCATCCACCTCGGCCTCCCAAAGTGTTGGGATTACAGGCGTGAGCCACCGCATCCAGCGGCAGTCCTATTTTGATAGTGGCTACCTCTAAGAAATCAGACTAGCAGAGCAGTGGGAGAAAGAGAGGGTTGTTTACATTTTATTTTATACACTCCTGCTATTCATTTTTTTAAATGAAACAAATTAAGGGATAAGATAGATGCAGGTGTGACTTCCTCTCAGGTTGATGTTGTCTCCATTAAAAGTAGTGGTGTGAACAACTTCCCAGTGCCCTAAATGTGCTTCTCAGAGGGCCCCTTTCCCTCCTGTTCATATAATAGAAACATATTTAACATCCTTTACTGTTGGCTAGTGCTGGAAGTGTGATTTCTTTAAAGGTTCGGTATAATCGAAAATGATTCATTTTCCCCACCAATACTCCCTGCAGCCTGTTAAGGTCAAAGCCCCCAGTGGAGGGCACACAGGCACTGAGATGGAAGTATTGATAACTGCTCTTTCTTCCCCAGTCACTGGTGTGGGCCTTCACCGGAATATTTCCATCAACTCTGTGCACAGGGTTGAGTCCTGGCCGTGACAGTGTGAACATTGTCATTCAAGTTTCCCCTGGCCTAACCAGACCGTACAGATAACAGGAACCAGCCCAACTCAAATTTCCCTGGTTTTTTCCATAGCCTGGAGATGGTGGACCTTTAATACCCTCTAAGGTATCTTTCAGGTATTCCTTGAGGTCCCTGCAAGGTGTCTCCCAGGTACTGCTGAAAAACATCCCTCCTCTAAGCTGGCCCATGGCTTTTTCTGGCCATTGGCTGGCCAGCAGTATCTCCTGTTTGCCCCTTCCATGTACTTCCACAGCTGAGGCTCAGGAAAGCTGCAGATGTCCAAGTAACATGACCTTCTCTTTTATGCAGGAGGAGCGCTTCCTTCCCTCATCTCCTCATGCCAACCACAATGAGGGTACCCAGCACTGATGCCCAGCAATGTAGCTTCTGCTTCAGCATATTACAGAGTTATAATTCAGAATTTCAGTTTCTCTTTGTAGGCTGCTGACCGCTCGGAAGATGTAGACTTTCATTCCTGATAATGTATTGATCGCCTCCTCTGTGTAGATGCATACATTAATAAGCACAGGGATGAATGAAACCCCTAAGGACTCTGCCACCATGAAATTTTCTGCCTAGTCATGGAGAAAGATGATGACCAAGCAATAAAAGCAAATAAATACATAACCATAAATTGAAATAAGTGCTATGAAGGAAACAGGCAGAGAGGTGTGAGAGAAAATAACAAAGGAGCTACTTGTGATCAGATGGTCAGAAAAGGTCTCCAGAGTCATGACAGTTGATATAATAACTACGAATAGAGCGTATTAGAAATCCAGACTTGGAAAAAGGAGAGCGGAGGGGATTTTAGAAGGGATTTGTTAGGGAGGATGGGGGTGGTACAAAGGGAGGGGGAGTTAATATTTTCAGACATTGCTATAAACCAGTAACATCCCAAGAACTTTACATGTATTATTTTCTTTGATCCTAACACAGACCGATGCAGGAACTATTGTTAACCCCACTTAACAGAGGTGTGAGATGAAGCACAGAAGGGTTCGTAACTTGCCCTTGTCACACAGCTACTGAGCAGTCTCAGACCCAGGGAAGGAAAGACTTTGGATTATTCTAGCAAGTTAAAGGCCAGTGTGACCGAAATGGAAAGAAAAAAATGGGAGGAAATGAGAGAAAAATGGAGTTGGCAAAACCGTCCATGCCATGCATGGATAGGTGGTCATATTTCATCCTCAGAGGGTGTCACGGCTGATTAATTAATACTGCTCCAAAGGAACAATATGGTTCTGAGGAGCCAGCTGTAGTCATGAAAATAACAATCACTTCTCTTACTTTTTTAGGCCGAGGGATTAGAAAACGAGAGTGCTTCCTTTATGCTGAGAATAAGAAAGGAGCCTCAGATCCTGGAGACGGAATTACGCTCTCTGGCAGATCGGCCAACTTCATTCATAACCTAGGAAACCACACCACTTCCCAGACCTACCGGCAGCAACCCACTCCCTGCATTGTAGAATTACGGATGGCCAAATTACAGTATTCCACTTGGGGGGTGAGTACAGGTTAGTAATACAGGGATGGGGAAGGGCATGGGAAGGAACCAGTTATCACAGTGGGCCTCTCTAGGGTCGGTCTCCGACTTGGCAGGAGCAGCTTAGGGAGGCGCCCGTGTTCCTGGCCACGGGCTGCAACTGACAGCTTCTGTACACCACTGCCTAACAGGGACAACAAATCGCTGGAGATGAAGCAGCAGCAGCGTCTGGTGCGCCCAGCATAAACTCTGGTAAGTTAGATCCACAGAAAAAGCGAAGCGGCAATACTCTCTTGATTCTTAAGGTCAGCATCTTCTTGGTTTGCTCTTTCCTGAATTATTTGAGGAGATTCCTCCCACCCTTAGGAAATCTCAAATTCGCCCCACAGAAGAGAATGTTAACTCAGTCTAGCCTCCTAAACTGAGTCTAATCTCATCTCTAGTCACACAAACTAGGTAGAAAGAATGGGGAGGGGATTTCAAACTGTTAACTGGTTAACCTGTTCTTGTTTGTCAAGTAGTGTGGACATCCATTCTCCATGTTTCCCTCCCCAGCAGCCCCTCAATTTCTGTTTGGGGGTCCGCACCATACCCGAAAGGCTAATTTCATCTGAGTGGCAAGAAGGGGACACGTGTCAGCAAGGAGGAAACAGTGTTCTGGGCTAAGCCATCAGCATGTTCTGTCCCCCTTGACCACAGTGACTGCGAGCTAAGCACAATTGTTCAGTGTGAGTCTCAGGATCTCTCCTTTGGAATAAAAGATGAAGTCCCTCTGTCCCTCTTGGTGTATTTGAATAAGGAGCAAGAGTCATTTAGGAACCACAGAAGGAGTCTGACTTACGATACAGGCAACATAAAAAAATATATATAGAGAGAGTTATGAAGAACTGGGTCCTACATGATACCATTGAGCAGAAGGACTCCCCACCTCCTCAGAACACTGCTCTTTTCAGGGATGCAAGTTAATTAAATTGAGCTCAAAAAATATTGACAGAATGCCTCTCATGTGCCAGACATGGTATTGGGCAGTCGCAATACACAAGTGCATAAAACAGGTAAGAATCCCAGTCCTCAGGGAGAAGGAGACAGACAACAGATGATAAGCAGAACAAGTGAAATAATAGCCTGTTAGAGAATGAAAAGCATGGTGGGGAAAAGCAAAAGAAGAGCAGGTAAGGGAGATGGGAACTGGGGAGTAGAGCTGAGGATGAGGCTCTGTATTCTTTTTTTTTTTTTTTTTTTTGAGACGGAGTTTCACTCTTGTTGCCCAAGCTGGAGTGCAATGGTATGTTCTCAGCTCACTGCTATCTTTGCCCCCCAGGTTCAAGCAATTCTCCTGCTTCAGCCTCCTGAGTAGCTGGGATTACAGGCATCTGCTAGCATGCCTCGCTAATTTTGTATTTTTAGTAGAGACAGGATTTCTCCATGTTGGTCAGGCTGGTCTCGAACTCCCGACCTCAGGTGATCCGACCACCTTGGCCTCCCAAAATGCTGGAATTACAGGTGTGTTGTACTCTTTAAGGTGGGGGTCTCTCTGCTACTTGTTTTCCATTACTTGCTAATAAACCTACACCTTAGGACATTCTAAATACCTGTTACCCTTTTCCCCTAACACACATCCAGAGGCAAAAATTTCTGTAGAATTTTTTTTAAAAGAATATGAATTACATTTGTCTAAGATTTGGCTTGGGGAGGGACATTGCCTTTGAGTTCTGGATAATGGTTGAATTCATCGGTTTTGGAAAATACATATCCACATTTGGGGGGCAGGGTGTGGGGATTAAAATATTTCCATTTCAATCCTGTAGCACTCTGACATAAATTATGCTGCTTTCCTGGAGCAGCGAGATTATTTTACTTCCATTGTTTCTGCTTCTTGAAATATACAAATAATCATCTGTTTCTGTTTCCAACATTGATTTATGGAAATTGCATCAATGTTGGCAATGCTTTACAACTTGAGAAGTTAAATTCTGTGACTCTGATTTTCTCACGGACCAACTTGTAAGAACTATAATATTATAACTGAGTCAAAAGCTGGTGAGCAAGAAGATGAACAAGAAAGCAAGCAAGAGCAAATCAGTTTAATATAAAGATGTCTCTTCCCCACACCATTCTGAGTACGCGGCTAGTGGCTTCCTGTGAAGGAAACACTTTGTCGGCTCTTGTCTTAGTTAAGACTGGCATTCCCCATTTTGTACAACTCTGCGATGTTGTGTAAAAGAAGAAACTATCACCATAGACACTTGGGTCTCCTGAATATTAGGAATGATTATCTAGGAACACTAATCTGTCTCTTGCCATAGCATTCACTTTTTAGCAGTTGTCTGTTCACAGGCTATGCTTTGTTTTTGTTTTTTGCTTTGTTTTGGTTTGGTTTGGTTTTTTGAGATGGAGTCTTGCTCTGTCACCCAGGCTGGAGTGCAGTGGCATGATCTCGGCTCACTGCAACCTCTGTCTCCCGGGTTCGAGTGATTCTCTTGCCTCAGCCTCCCAAGTAGCTGGGATTATAAGCACACACCACCACACCTGGCTAATTTTTGTATTTTTAATAAAGACGGAGTTTCACCATGTTGGTCAGGCTAGTCTCGAACTCCTGACCTCAGGTGATCAGCCTGTCTCAACTTCCCAAAGTTCTGGGTTTACAGGCATGAGCCACCGCACCCAGTCCAGGCTATGCATTTTTAAAAGTTGTCCAATGCCAGACCAACTAAAGCTGTGCCCTGATAATGCCAGAAAGACACATTTATGAACATGGCCAAATTAGCCTGGTGGACTTTCATGCAAATGCCTTGTGCCTCGACTGTTTCAGATCTCAAGCTTTCCTTAGATGCTCAGTGTTCAACTTCAGTGAAGTTGCTGCTGAACAGAAGCACCCAGAGCCAGGGGAATGAGTGGGGAGAAGATTGGAAGCAGAAGGAGGTACTGTGCCTTCTCAAAGTCTCTCCCTAAAACCCAAGCGGCAGAAAAGGACCAGATCCACTCCAGGAGGACAAACCTATGCTATAATAATATTGATTTTTAAATTAGTGAAAAGAGACACCTGACATCATTGGGAAACAAAAACTCTGCAAATCGTGGTGAGACAATTGGTGAGTCCTTTCAGCAAAAGAAAACCCTCCCCTCCTGCCAGATGACAAATTAAATTATCAGTGGATGAGAGCCAAGTCCATGTGCACATAAATGCACATACACAAGTACACACGTGCGCGCACACACAGGCAAAGAAATCAAATTGTATACGTGCCAAAAAAATTAGTAGAATATTTATTTGATCACTGCTGGTGAAGAGCACTGTGGGTTTGTCTCGTAAGAAATCCCGTGAGAAATGACAACAGACCTGACCACAGAAAAATGGTAAACTTCTAAAGATTAAGAAGGGTACAGACTAAAATGCAAACATCCACATAGAAAAATCTACGGTAAAAAGAAGAGATAATAATCTAACATATTTGAAACATAAAGAGCTTATAAAAACTGATTAGAAAAACATGAAGATTGCAGATTAAAAGTGGGCAAAGGACATGAGACAACTCACGATAGAGGAAATATCAATCAATAAAAAACAGATGGAAAATGTTCATCTTGTTACTTAACAAAGGTGAAATTGAAAGGGCAGTAGAGAATTTTTCTTAATATCAAGTTAGCAAAATAATTTCTTTGCCTAATCATGCTGATAAGAGCATAATGAAACAGGAAATCTCATACATTGCTTATAGGAGTATAAAACCTTCTGGAAAGCAATGTGCTGTTTCCCAAGAGGATGCTAAGTGTTTGTCGCCTTTGGCTTAGTAATTCTACTTCCAAGAACTTATCGTCAGAAAGTAATTTTAAAATTCCAAAATAGGGACATCATGCATAAAAGATGTTCATTTCATCATTGCTTATTTAAAAAAATAGAAGCACCCTAAATGCCCACTGTTCATTTCAATATTTTTTGAGTACCTAATATGTGTCAAACAATGAGCTAGAGCAGAAGCCAAACACAGAACAAATATGATTCTTATCCTTCCAGTGCTGGGAGGAACGACAGGCTGGAAGGAGGTCAACATTCAATCAAGTAGTGATTACACTTGCTATGGGAATGCATAGCAGAGGGACCTATCCAGAAGGAGGGCTGACATTCAAACCAATGCGTGAAAACTGTGTGAAAGTAACCAGAAGAAGGGGATGGCAGACGAAATATTCTGATTAATATTTCAAGAAGCAGAAACAAGGGCAGTAAAAGAATCTTGCTCCTTCAAGAAAGTACCATAATGTGTTCCAGAAAAAGGGAACAACATATTGCAAGTCCAGAAGGGGGAAAAATGACCTAAATTAACAGCATCCTCGTATTTCTAAGTGGTGGTGAAGAGAGTCCAAGCATCTGTTGGGAAGATTAGACCTCGCAGGAAACATAGTGGAGCTGCTTTCCTCCTCTTCATGTGATTAATTTTACGTATTTTTCACGTGTTAGTTTAAATGTCACCTTCTCTGGTTAGGTCCCCTCTGCTACGCACTCCTGTAGCAAATGTCACAATTATTTGATTAAAAGTTTATCTCCTCCCAGACAGTAAACTCTGCAAGGGTAAGAATTATACCCACCTTGTGGATGGGCGTGGTGGCTCATGCCTGTAAACCCAGCACTTTGAGAGGCTGAGGATCACCTGAGGCCAGGAGTTTGAGACCAGCCTGGCCAATATGGTGAAATTCCATTTCTACCCAAATTACAAAAACTTAGTTGGGTGTGGTGGTGCACATCTGCGGTCCCAGCTAATTGGGAGGCTGAGGTGGGAGGATTGTTTGAGCATGGCAGGAGGAGGTTGTAGTTGTGAGCCAGATTGCACCACTGTACTCCAGCCTGGATGACAGAGCGAGACTCCTAAAAAAATAAAAAATAAAAAAAAGAATTTTATCTGCCTTGTGTTTGGCTTCTTTCTGTTCTAGATCAGTGTTTGACACATACTAGGTGCTCATAATGGAGTTAGGGAGTGGCCCACCACCAGGACGCAGAGGCTTCTCACATGGTAGGATGGCTGTGTGGTGGTGTGGCGGGTTAAATCCTAGATGCCATGTCTTGAATTCATCAGTGAAGACATGAAGTCCTGGCCCATTAGGAGGACCGCTACCACCCCAAGGGAAAGAGGTATGGTCGTCACGTTAGACACACCTCTACGGTCTGGATCTATCAGGCTCTAGGTTTTGTGATGTATGTCTGAGTGTGTGCTTATATCTCCAAGGGAACAGGAGTGACATCCCCAAACATGAATGAGGTTAACTTTTCTGAAGGACATTGGTTAGTGGCTGGGCACAGTGCCTCACACCTATAATCTCAGCACTTTGGAAGGCTGAGGCAGGCAGATCACTTGAGGTCAGGACTTTGAGACCAGCTGACCAACATGGTAAAACCCTGTCTCTACTAAAAATACAAAAATTAGCTGGGCATGGTGGCACATGCCTGTAATTCCAGCTACCCAGGAAGCTGAGGTAGGAGAATGGCTTGAACCAGGGAGGCGGAGGTTGCAGTGAGCCAACATCATGCCACTGCACTCCAGCCTGGGTGACACAGCGAGACTCTGTCTCAGAAAAACAAAACAAACAAACAAACAAACAAAAAACCAAGAACATTGGTTAGGGTAGCCAAGAAAGATTTTTGACTTACAAAATAAATCTGTTATCCATGCAGTGTACTGATGAAAAAAAAAGTCCTTGTTACAAATAAGATAAATATTACATAATCATTAACATGACTGTTTATGAAGAGTTTGGAATGATGTGGGAAAGTGGTTATGACATAAAATTAAGCAAAAGAAAAAATAAATGCCTAATTATTAAAATAGTATATTGTTAGCTTTGCTTATACATACACATGCACACATACACAAACACACACACACACACACAAACACACACTCCACAAAAAGCAGGAATATACTTCATTCTGTTAGTAGTGGTTATCCCTGAGTAACTTTTTATAGGATGTTCCCCTCTTTTTTAGTTTATTGTACATTCCAAATTATTAGATTGGTATATTTTACTTTTACAAATGGTGATTATACATTGTAATAGTTTCAGAATCTTAAGATTTTAAGAGACTAATCTTAGTTATATAGCTAGCACATAGTAGTGTCGCATAAATATTATTCAATCAATTGATGAAGTCATCACTTCATCGCAAGAGTGTAAACAAAGTATTAGAACTGTTAAAATGTTTGTATGTGCACAGGCCTCATCAATTCTGACCAATGCGCTATCTGCCATAATTATATATTCTTATTTTTGGAGTCCTCACCCCTTAAAGCAACCTTCATGTTTCCTTCATTACTTCTCCCCAAACACAGAAGAAAAAAAGTATTTATTGTTTTAAAATCTTCATTTCTTAGACATGTAAGCATGCATTTCTACTTTTTTCAATTTTGAATCATGTAGAAATCTAGCCAGATTAATTGAGAACACCCTATTGAATAAATCAACAACTTTAATTCCAGGGTCCTGTTAACCTAAGCTGATTAAAAAGCAGCGTCAAAGTGCTGCTGTTACCTGGTTAAAACTGACAGCTGTCAGATGCATGGATGGTAGTCTACAAGTTTAGAAACAGGAATCAGTGTTTGTTGCACTTGCCACAGAGCATAGAAGCTGAGAAAGTTATGTAGAAATTCAAGATCAGAGGATGAGCACAAGGATGAACTTCAAGAACGAAACAGTGAACAGAGACGTTTGTGGTGGCAACCGGTGACGTGAGGCTGTGTTTACGTGAATACAAACCCTCTCCTCCCAAGTCTGGTGACTACCGTGTTTTCTTCCCTTCCTGTTGTTCATTGTGGAAGTATGGCAGTCACTATTAACATATCAAACACAGCTCTTGATATTATCTGCAGCTGATCATATGTTTAGGTTTTACCCGCAGGAAAAGTCTGGTGGCAGCCCGCCCCAGGACAGCCACGCATGACGCACAGAAGAGTCCTTGTTCCCTCCCCACCGCGGGGGTGATGATGCAGGCAAACACCATGCCTGATTCCCTTTGGGTCTCCATGGCAACAGAGCTGCTTGTCAGACCATATGATAATGATCGGTGATCTGGAAGAGGCGGGAGATTTCAAAGGTAACACGTCAACAGCAATGCCTCAGCAACAGCTGTTTGTTATTGTAGTAGACAAGGATTGAAAGAGGGCAAGGCTGCCAGAAGATGCAGCATATGGAACACAAGATCCCTGCCCTGGAAGAAGGAATGGAGAAGATGCAAATACTCCCTCTTTCTTGGGGGAAGGAAATAGATGAAGTGTATGCTGAGTAAGAGCCTCTCTGTATCCATAAATGATCTGTTGGTTAAACAGGATACTTCCCTTCTGAACATCTCAGCACCTCATCAAGAGAACTTCAAGTCTCTGCCGTTTAGACAATGTCACTTGGAAGTAAAAGAAATCAGGGAAGTAATAGGAGTAAAGCTAAGAATGAAAGGAAGTCATCACCACTGCAAATTTGTCCCTGAGGCAAGGCGAGTCCCTGCCCATCTGGCTACACCAGCTTTTTTTTTTTTTTTTTTTTTTCTGTCCTTGTTAGACGCATTTGGCATATTTGGATGTCTATCTCCTCTGTAGTTCCTGAGGTTAAGATTACAGTCTCTCTCTTTTTAAATTTTTGTATCTATAGTGCCTGACAAAGAAAAGAAGCTCCTTCAATATTTACCAGTTGCTGGTGGTGATGGTGTAGTTGTGTAGAAGACGAGAAGGATAGAAGTATAGCTAAGTCATGGGACATTCTTTTTCTACGCTTTAGTTAGCTGTGAAGGTCTCTGGGACTAGCCAGGCTAGCAAAGATTGGGACTTCTGGTGTCTTCTCCAAAAGTGGCAGAATGAGGCTAATGGTTCAGAACGTAGGTTCTGGAGCCAGACATCCCAGATTAGAATCCTGACTACTCCAAGCAGTGTGAGCTTTGGCAAGTTACTTACCTTATCTGTGCCTCTGTGAGGGTGAAACAAGTTCGTTAGAATGATGCCTGGTACCCCAAAGGAGCTATTAAGGTTCAATTGACTCTGTTTCTACTATTACTGCTCAATTTAGGAAGAAAAAATGTAGATGATGAGAACCTTTTGCTTCTAATTTTGAGCTTCACGTTTAACCTTGCAGTTTTACCCCTGTGGAGCTCCTGCCTGGATGGAAGATGAATCTGGTATCTAAGCTTCTCCTTACACCTGCCATTTAGACCCGTACCAATCCCTAAGAGTGCTTCTAATATTTTTGTTTATCTCCTACAAAGGTACAGTTAAGTCAATTCCGAAGAAAAGATAAATGGTCCAAATGAATCCATTGTAACATACTGTAATCCACTGTGCATGGGGCAATTCCTTTGCCCTTGAATTATTATCTCCCTTACCAAACGTACTTGACACTTACGATCTTGAGCCATGCTGGGCACGATGACAGGGACCATCAGTGACCAACACCCGAAAGGCTGAGAGGAACTGAAGCCCAGTTACGGAAACAATGTAAATGCTGGCTGGTTAACATATATCTATGTCCAGGAATTGTTGGGTCATCTCATCTCTATCCTCACCCATCATGAACACCCAGTGCTCTACAGATACATTAAAGCTTAAATCAATAAATGAGGAATTTTATGAAGTGCACTCTTGAAGCCAATTACATAAGATCATCCATAACTATAAAACAACAGCTAAATATTGCCTAAGCACTAAATATTGCCTAAGACTTGGACTGTCTTTCATTTAGACCACGTGAAGCAGGTTCTCTGGGAACTGCCAATCAAAAGAAGAGATACAACAGAAAAGCAAACACTGCATGTTCTCGCTCACAGGCAGATGTTGAACGATGAGAACACATGGACACAGGGAGGGGAGCAACACACACTGAGGTCTGTGGGGGGACCTAGGCGAGGGACAGCAGGGGGTGGGGAGTTGGGGAGGGGTAACAAGGGGAGAAATGCCAAATATAGCTGATGGGGAGGAAAGCAGCACGCCACATTGCCATGTATGTACCTATGCAACAATCCTGCATGTTCTTTTTTTTTTTTTTTTTTTTTTTTTTTTTTTTTTTTTGAGACGGAGTTTCGCTCTTGTTACCCAGGCTGCAGTGCAGTGGCGCGATCTCGGCTCACCACATCTGCATGTTCTTCACATGCACCCCCAAACCTAAAATGCAATAAAAATTTTTTTTTAAAAAAAAAAAGAAGAGAGAGAAAGAAAGACCATCAATGTGATGGTTTCCAGATAGGCATAATCAAAAGGTTGAAAATTTCTACCAGGAATATTAAGTCATTACAACAGGTACCTTTTCTAATTAAAATTGTATTCCCACAGCATGGCTGCATCCTAATAAATTAAGAGGCATCAGCTACCTTATCTTTCATACCAGCTGTAAGTATGCTGATATAATATGTATTTTATATTTGCATTATATATAATATCTATATGTGATATGTATATACAAAGTATAGCCCTTAAAAATTATCTCAGGCCAGACACAGTGGCTCACGCCTGTAATCGCAGCACTTTGGGAGGCTGAGGCAGGCAGAACACAAGATCAAGAGTTCCAAACCAGCCTGACCAATACGGTGAAACTTCACCTCTACTAAAAATACAAAAATTAGCCGGGAGTGGTGGCAGGAGCCTGTAGTCCCAGCTACTCGAAAGGCTGAGGCAGGAGAATCGCTTGAACCCAGGAGGCAGAGGTTGCACTGAGCCGAGATCACGCCACTGCACTTCAGCCTGGCAAGAGATTGAGACTCCGTCTCAAAAAAAAATTTTTTTTTTAATTAAAAAAAATTATTTCAAAGTCACACAATCACCTAAGTCAAACAAGCACATAGAAAAAGAGACAAAGGTATGTTATATAACTCACCGCCTATATCCAGATAAGCCTTCCTTCAAACAAATAAAATTATCGGATATTCTTCCTCGATGCTCTTTGAAGACACCTCCTCCATAATCACGATCAGGCATGGCCTGTATTTTAGAAGTCAGGAAGTTCTTTTTTTCAAATAAACTGTTTATCTTAGAATGGTTTTAGAATTACAGAACAAATGTAATGAGTGCAGTAATGGTACAGAGAGCTCCCTACCCAATACTGAGTTTCCCCTATTATTAGTATATTACAATAATATGACACGTTTGTCACAACCAGTCAATCCATATTGGTACATTATTTCCTCAGTTTTTCTCCAATGTCTTTTTTCTTTTTTGAGATGGAGTCTTATTCCGTCACCTAGGCTGGAGTGCAGTGGTGTGATCTTGGCCCACTGCAGCCTCCACCTCCTGGGTTTAAGCAACTCTCCTGCCTCAGCCTCCCAAGTAGCTGGGATTGTAGGTACCCACCAACACACCTGGCTAATTTTTGTACTTTTAGCATAGATGGGGTTTCACCATCTTGGGCAGGCTGGTTTCAAACTCCTGACCTCAAGTGATCTATTTGCCTTGGCCTCCCAAAGTGCTGGGATTACAAGCACGAGTTACCATGCCTGGCCCCTAATGTGTTTTTGTTATTCCAGGATTCCATCCAGGATTCCACACTGCATTTAGTAGTCATGTCTCCTTAGGCCCCTCTTAGCTGTGCCAGTTTCTTAGACTTTCCTTGGCTTGGCTGACCTTGATCGTTTTGAGGATTACTGGTCAGGTATGTTGTAGAATGTCCTTCCTTTGGGATTGGTCTGATGTTTTTCTTATGATTAGACTGGGTTAAGGTATTGGGTGGGAGGAAGACCACAGAGGCAAAGTGCCATTCTCATCATATCATATCATCAAGGGTGCACACTATCGATCACTTACCAACGTGAGGGAGTTGTTTTTAAGGTCAAAAGCAAAGTCCTTTTGTTCAAGCAGTGGTTCTCAGAGTGTGGTTCCCCAGATCAGCAGTGTCAACATCACCTGGAACTTGTTGAACATGCAGATTCTTGGCTTTATCACGGGCCTACTAAATCAGAAACTCTGGGGGTGGAGCCCAGCCATCTGTCTGAACAAGCCCAGGTGATTCTGATGCACCTGAAGTTTAAGAACCGAAGCGTTGGGGGTTGCCTAACATGTTTGGCCTTAATGTATAAAAAGAATTTGCCTCAGGGCCCACCTATCAAGCCAATGGTTCTCAACTCTGCTGCACTTCATCAATACCTATGGCCAGGCACTGTCCCCAGAGACTGATATTGCTTGTTTTGAAGAATGTCTTACTGAAAATCTCCCAGGTGGTTCCAAGCCTAGACCGGGTTAAGGGCTCCTGCCCCTGCCCTCAGCTAAGAGAAGTCCCCCCCCCCCCCTCGCTTCTACTCACGCTTTCCACCCTTCTAAGCGTTCCTTCCTTTCCCCCTTGGCCTTTGGAAGAATGGATCAATCAGTAGCCTGGTTTCTTAGAAAACATCAAAGAAGATTTAATGCTTCAGATTGGTAATAGCCATAAAGGTCAACTCGTTATGTGGTTTTAAAACTTTTTTTGAGCAGACTTTTTCTTCAAAGGAAATCTTATGGGGAAACCCAACCCAACACGGAAAAAGAGAGAAAACAGAGCTGCCCTGAGTGAAGGGGAAGGGACTTGAGATTGCTTCCGGTCCTCCCGACACTATCACGCCATCACTGGGCTAGCTTAGCCTTCCCAGTCAATGGCTGTCCACCTTCTCCTTGATCACCTCCCGCATCTGAGGCTCCTCCACTCACCATGCCACTTCCATTTCAGTGCCAAGCATCAGAGCTTTCTTTCCTTTGAGTTTTCACTGGCCTCCCCATCACTCCCTACCACTAATACTAGTTCCTTTCCTAGTGCTAAATAAGAGAGATAGAGAGCCTTTTCCATAAAAAGCCCCTTTTTATTTCATCATGCAGGCACCCTGCTCCCTAAAGTTGAGTGATTCTCAACTGGATTGTGCATTAGAATCAACTAATGCCCTTTCAAAAGTCCTGCTGCCCAAGATACATTCCAAATTAACCTGGCAGTGTCCCTTCAGATGGGGTCAGGTAGACGAGTACCACATGCAGCCTGGCTGGGGACGGAGCACCTTTGTCAGAGCCTCTCTCCTCAGCCCCAGGCCAACAGGGCCACCCTATTTCCTGACGATTGACGTTATTTTGAATCTCCTCATCATTCCATCTGCTCTCTTTAGAGAAAGCTCCATTATCCGAATCCAAAAATAAGTCATAATGGCACAATTTTCATTAACAGTTTTTATAGAATGAAGCCAGAAAGTTTAAGTTCTGAATTGATAAAATACCAAATTCTTTCTTTCCCAGGTTAATTAGAATAAAAAGATACCTATTTGCTTTATAACTCAACAATCCAATTTCTACTCCCATGTCCCCTTTCTCCTATACTGCAAAGATTGTACAAACTCTCCTACCTTTCCCAGAGCCTATGTAGCTCACAGTTAATATCCCTGACCTGCCCTGGTTAGATGAGAAGTAAATGATGTGATCTTTTTTTTTGCGAATGCCTGAAGCAACTCCACCCAGATGGCCCAGCTGTTTGTTTGGTGAAGACTCCTCTCTCCTATTCTGCCCCCTCTTTCTGACCCATTAGTCAGGAAATAACTGGGCTGTGCAAATGTAGGTTGCCTAGGTTGTCAGGTTCACCAGCCTCCAAATGGCCCCTCCCAAATCCTCTTAACCAGTATTTCTGGAATGAAGTTAAGATCATGTAGGCCATTAGCCAAGGAGTTTAGCCAGAGAGGGCGGGGCGAAGCACAACCCATGCTTTGAAGTATCTGAAACACTCACAGGGCAATAACAATCACGTGTCTCCACTCAGCTGAAGAACACATTGCAGTTGTTCTGATCTCCAATGAAAACCTGGCCTCCTCTATATTACATGACTCATAGCCATTAAGTCCAACGTGGAGTGCAAGGAGGATGACATTTTCCTAACCACTGTATTCTAAGTCTCAATCAACTCAACCAACAGCTCCAAGTTGCAGAACACTGCCGAGGTAAACATGTAATTGTGCTGAGAGTTTTTTCTTAAGCTCATGTCATCCATCTTTAGTTGGACCCTCGATTCTCTCTTATAATCATTTTACTTTTCCTTACTAAACTGGATACTCTTATGCCCTACAGTAGTGTTTCAGAACTTCCTTCCAAAGTTTCAGTTTTCTCGTCTTTAAAGTGGAGATAATCATAGCATCTACTTAGTAAGGCCGTTCTCAATATAAGCATAGGCATAAAGGCCAAAACATATCACATAAGTGCATGAATACTGAAATAACAATATTATTTTCTACTCATCTCAAAGTTAAGTAACTTTTTTTAGTGTCAGCTGTATGCTAGTTATTCTAATCGGCAGTGGGATTTTCAAAAATTAATAAGACATGGTCTTTATTCATCACATAGAGAGGAAGGGATGTCCAGTGCTTTCTAGTTAACAGACTTTGATATCCCCTAAGATCCCAACTCCCTTCCACTCTCTTCCCCTCATCTTATTGGCCTTCTTCCTTACTAAATCAAGGTAAGTTCATGGAAGCCCCTCAATGTTCCCCTGCATCTCAGAATTTCTCCATGTCATCAAGGTTCCTGTTTTTCTTTTCTCTTCTCTCTGAAGACCATCTCTGATCCACTCCACAACCCCGGCCCTTCCCACACTAAGTATGTTGCCCCAAGGAGGATTTCCCCTTCAGCCCCTCCCGTGAGCTCTCAACATGTAGCCCACAAGGTTTAAAACTGGGTCCTTACTCTTGAAAAGATTAAAACCAGAGTTGAGGTGCCAAAAAAAAAAAAGAAAGAAAAAAAGAAAACCTACAAGATAGCTCATCACAAATGACAACTGAGTCATTCAGAAAAAAAAAAAAAAAAAAAAAGAGAAATGTCACTACCTTCAGCAAAAGGGAACCACTGAACTCTCATTCAAAAAATACTATTCCCCACAGGAAAAAAAAAAAAGGTAACTCACAAAACTTTGTCATCATATTAATAGCACTTTAATATCTCATCATTTTTATAAGGCAGTTTCACAAAATTATTTCCTTTAAGCCACTTAGAGAGGTAGATTAAGGAATATTCTGCCCATTTTACAATTTAAGAAACTGAGACTCAGAGACATTTAGGAGAATTCCCAACGTGGGGAGCTAGTAAGTGCTAGAGCCAAGACTTCCATTTGGGTCTTGGGAGCCCCCGTCACCTCTCTTTCTTGGAGGCCACATTGTCTTTCTACTGGAGGACATCATCATTTGTTCATCTACCATGATGCGGGAAGCTTAGCATTATGTTTTCACATCTGCCCATTACAACTCTAGGCAGTGTGTCCAATTACCTGCATTTTAGAGGTAAGAATGACTTTGTGAGGAGAGGAAGAGGAGGGAAGAAGTCTGTTAAGTAAGTAGCCCAAATCCTACTGCTAAAAAGCTGTAGAGTTGCCATATAAATTCAGGGCTCATGAACCTGAATTTGATTTATTACACTGTATTTCTTACAAATTAAGGATTTTTTACCTGTGAGAGCGAATGATAACACCAAAAAAAAGAAATGAAAGCTAAGTTTAAAACAGCTGTTAGTGACAGCAGGGAAAAAAAAAAAAAAAAAAAACCACACACACACATTCTTGATTAGGCAACTTGTGAGCCAACCCTGGGTCATAAAGGATAAAAAAGGTTTTCTTTGGTTAATAGCCAAAATTATTCAGCTATTCTCGTAAACACTAATTACTAAGTTATTTATGAAAAGAAAAGGATTTTCATTTGATTGTTCCCTTTTTATTGCTCTCTATAATAACATAAACTCCCCTTCCAGGATGCCTTCAATGACTAAAGTGCATAGCTGTGACCTATAAGCCTATTCAGACCTATCATCCACACAGATCATCTCTAACCAATAATTTGATGGCTTACGTTTTTTCAGATAAATTCAATTCTTTGTATTTCATTGGAATGTAGATACCTATAAAAAGTACCTTAAGTAATATGAAGCTTGACCAACATATTCTTTAAGTTGGTTCATAACTTCCTTGGTGGGTATTTTTTTCTTTATTTCTTCAGAAAAAAAAAAAAATGCCCACCAGGGAAGTTATGAACCAACTTAAAGACAGGTATTCAACAAAATAAATAAAACTACAAATACTGAATATAGGGCAGGAAAGTATATGGTAGGGACTTGATATGGCAATCTCTTTGGAATTTTAAATATAGAAGTGTTTCAATGGGTTGAATATCAAAATTCTATAGCATAACAATAATATTTTACTTGGTACAATGTACTTTTACGAGGATTTCTTCCCCTTTTCTACCCCTTTTTATGTTCAGTCTGACCTGGTTGATGACTATGACTCAGATGATAGACGGACTACTTGTGGTTTGAAGGGTGTCACTTCAGAATTCTAATCTCTTTTGTCATGGACCATCCCTGGGGATTCCAAAGTATTACTAGCCTTAAAGGAACTCCCCCTCCTCAATAAACCACAGTTCCCAACAAGAAATGAGCAATTTCTGATACTGAAAATGGGACATTTTAGAAGAATTAAGTAATAGTAAAAAAAAAAAGTCAAGAAAACGCTCCCTGAAATGCATTATTTACCGTATTAGGAAAAGATGCAGGGGGGACAGACAAAAGCTTCACAAGCAGTAAACTGGATTAATTCTAAGAAAAACTTGCTAACCAAAGACTCGTTATTATTGCTTTTTACCAGTGTATGGGAGGGGCAGAAAGAGAGAATAAATTATAACCGAAGAATCAATTGCCTCACTTTTTTGGCTCATATACCCAGAGAAAAACAATTATTCCTAGGCATCCCTTAATCAAATTGAAGTCCAACAAACATTTATATATACCTAATAGGTGCCACCCTCTGTTCATAAGTATTGGGGAGTGAGTAATGCCAGGTCTTTCCCTTCAAGAAGCTTACTATCTGGTGGAGGAATTCATACTAAATTCACAAACGTTTTAATACTAATCAGAGTTGTTATGTATTACGACCTTCTAGTGCTTAGCTCTGTCCTCAGAATAAATAAATGAGGGAGGATCCAGGGGCATATGAAGGCCTCACATAATTCAAGTTCAATAGACTCACTTACTAAAGGCTTCTATTTATAGTGTTATATTTATTTTCTCTTAATCCATTGCAAGTAGAGGCATGTATTCATTTATTAATGATGCTACAAGTACAATATGCGCATCCTGAAAAATACAAATTATTTATTTGCAACCCAGAAACTTAAATTTCATAAAGTAAGAGACTGATTGGATCAACAAAGGGCCTAAAATGAAAAAGGTGCTGGTCAGAATATCAGCAAAGGCTGTAAGTTATAGCTAATTCAAACCAAAGATTTCCAAGATGATGCCTTAGCACACTAAATGCACAGAGTGAATTAAGTGTTGGAGTCTGCAGAAACAGACTTTTTAGAAAAAAAAACACTATCATATATAAAATACTCAAACTTTCCAGATTCAAAATTCCCAAGTGGAAAAGAATTGGGGACTTTTTAAAGAGATTTAATGATTCGGCTTGATTATCTAATATTATTCAATTGCTGTTTGACTTAGTATGTTTGGTGTTATTACAAAGGCACATCTGAACTGGGCAATTTATTTTTTAAAAAAGATTTATTTAGCTCACGTTCTGCAGGCTGTGCAAGAAGCAAAGCTCTGGCATCTGCTCAGTTTTTGGTGAGAGCTTGTGTGCTACATCAAAAAATGGTGGAAAAGACTAAAAGCCAGGTAGGCGCATGCAAAGAGGGTCAAAACCCAAAGGGTGTCCTGGCTATATAACAACTCTTCCCCCTGGGAACTAATCCATTGCCCCCAGAACCAATCCAGTTTCAGGAGAGCAAGAGTTCACTCAATTCCTGTAGAACAGACTGATATGGTTTGGCTGTGTCCCCACCCAAAGCTTATTCTGAATTGTAGCTCCCATAATTCTCACGTGTTGTGGGAGGCACCAGTGAGAGGTCATTGAATCATGGGGGTGGGTCTTTCCCATGCTATTCTCATGAGAGTGAATAAGTCTCATGAGATCTGCTGGTTTTGTAAAGAGAAGTTCCCCTGAACATGCCCTCTTGGCTGCCACCATGTAAGACCTGACTTTCCTCCTCATTTACCTTCTGCCAGGATTGGGAGGCCACTCAAGCCATGTGGAACCGTGAACCAATTAAACCTCTTTACTTTACAATTTCCCAGTCTCGCGTATGTCTTTATTAGCAGCAGGAGAATAGACTAATACAAGAACCACGCCATTCACAAGGGCTCCACCCCAAAACACAAGCTCCTCCCAGTAGGCCCGACCGCTCAACACCACCACTTTGGGAATCAAATTTCAACATGAGATTTGATAGGGACAAACAAATCATATCCAAACTACAGCAGGGTTTAAAAAGCAAACAAAACAACACACACACACACACACACACACACACACACACACACACACACAGACACACACAACATGCCTGATTATGTAGTTAGGTAAAATACTCAAATTACTCATGAAAGTATGCAGACTTGTAAATTGCATTAAGTAGTATCCTGTAGAGTTCGAGATTGTATTTTGTATTTCCTTTAACTCCCTCCACAATGATGAGAAATCTTATTCCTATAATAGATATTTGCATCTAGTGAATATGCTGGAAGAGAGAAAGGAAGGAAGGAAAAAAGGAAGGGAGAGAGGGAGGAAGGGAGGGACAGAGGGAGGGGGAGGGGGAGGAGAAAGAAAGCCTCTGTAGGCACGGATCTAGGTGTGGGTATATGGATGTGAGGATTTGTGGACTTTATCTTCTAAACTGGACTTCAGGAAATTAGAACGAATGAATTTAAATTTTCTAAACTTGCTTGCTTATATGAATCATCAGAAATCATGTGTTAAAGGTACTGATTTCCAGGCCTCTGTGCTGAAAATTCTGATCTGAAAGAAGAGTGGAAATCTATATTGTTAACAAGTAATCACCTCCTGGTGATCCTTGTTATCAAGCAGGTTTAGGAAATACTGAACTAACTGATTCACATGGCTCTGTTCATAATATTTCATTTGCTTAAGATCTTTTTACCACAGACATTTCCAATGGCCCTTTCTTCAGTTCCCAAACCCTATCTCCCTACATTTTGTCCCTCTAGGAGTCTTATCTCTTCCCTCATAGGATGGTGATGTAGCCATATCCCGATCTCTATCAGCCTGAATCCCTAGTCCATTTGCATCCAAGTTGCCAGTCATCATTGATAACTCTTTTATCAGAGTCCTCATGGTTTGGGTAACACAACTTCATGTCAAAACCTTTAAAACTTTGGAGAGAGGAAACAGTTTTATCAGGAGAAGCTGAAAAAAAAAAAAACAAAAACAGAAATTTGAGGAACTGAAAACATATGAGGCCTGAAGCCAGGGAATACACTAAAGGAACAAAACCTCAAATCTCTTGTTCACACTTCCTCCAGATGCACTTAGAAATGATTTGCGCATTTCTACTTCAAAAAAAAAAGTTATTTTCTGCTTTCACCAAAGTTTTCAAAATTTGTAGATGATATTCACGAATTTTTATCCAAACTGGCTGAGTGTGAATGTGTTACTCCCACTATACCACATGAAGAAATTTACCTACTCATGCATTTTTCATTCATTCAACAATTTGCTAAATACCTACTCCATGCCACTGTGCTATTGAACTAGTATAGTGTACAGATGCTAACAAGAGGTAATCCCTGTCCTTAAATAAATCCCAGTTAATTGGAAAAATAGACACATAAACAAATAACTATGCATTATGCTCCAACGTGACTATTATATTAAGATTTGTATGTAAGATGTTATGAAAACATAGAAAATCATATCATGGTTATGGAAAAGGATGACCTTTAGAGAGGAAACGACAAATTTTTCACACTTACCTATTGCTAAGGTACTTTTTAATTGCATAAATGAATACAATAACACTATTAAGGAGAACATTTTTTCACCACTGTGCACATTGATAGTTTTCATTTTTCCATGTTTCCATCCAGGCTTTGTCCTTAAGCATGTGTGTGTGTATGTGTGTGTGTGTGTGTATATATGTGTGTGTGTGTTAGAAAGTTTAAATCATAACATCTGTAATTATGTTTCAAAAGCTTGCATACATTTGACTATTTGAAGCCTGAAATATGGTTTCCTATTAAAACAAAATTATTAAAGATTGTTTGATTTACCCAAATATCCAATTTAATACACAACACTCTATTGCTATACTGTTGTAGTTGTACAGTGAGAGAGTAATTGTATTGTAATTAGAAAAACATATTGGGTTTCTAAGAAATTTCTCTAATAAGAAGGAAAACAATAAAATGATTTGAAAAGATTTTTAATGTATTCCAGATGTTAATCCTTGAAGTATGAATTAGTAGATTACCATGGCCAAGAAACATGAGAACCCACATCCACATTAATATCTACTAGTTTTTTATTTTTTGATTATGGCCATGATTGCAGGAGTGATGTGGTATTGCATTGCGGTTTTGATTTGCATTTCCCTGATCATTAGTGATATGGAGCATTTTTAAAAAATGTTTCTTGGCCATTTGTATATCTTCTTTTGAGAATTGTCTATTTATGTTCCTAGCCCACTTTTTGATGGGATTGTTTGGTTTTATCTTGCTGATTTGTTTGAGTTTGTCATAGGTTCTGGATATTAGTCCTTTGTCAGATGTACACATTGTAAAGATTTTCTCCCACTCTGTGGGTTGTCTGTTTACTAATTGTTCCTTTTGTCATGCAAAACTCTTTATTTTAATTAGGTTCCAGCTATTTATATTTGTTTTTATTGTATTTGTTTTTGGGTTCTTGGTCATGAAATCCTTGCCTAAGCCAACATCTATGAGGGTTTTCCCAATGTTATCGTCTAGAATTTTTGTAGTTTCAGGTCTTAGGTCTAAGTCCTTAATTCAACTCAAGTTGATTTTTGTATAAGGTGAGGGACAAGGATCCAGTTTCATTCTCCTACATGTGGCTATCCAACTATCCCAGCACCATTTGTTGAAAAGGGTGTCTTTCCCCGTTTTATGTTTTTGTTTGCTTTGTCAAAGATCAGTTGGCTGTAAGTATTTGGGTTTGTTTCTGGGTTCTCTATTCCATTCCATTGGCCTATGTGCCTATTTTTATACCAGTACCACACTGTTTTGATGACTATGGCCTTATAGTATAGTTTGAAATCAGTGATGCCTCCAGGTTTGTTCTTTTTGCTTAGTCTTGTTTTGGCTATGCTGCCTCTTTTTTGTTTCATATGAATTTTAGAACTCTTTGTTCTAACTCTGTGAAGAATGATGGTGGTATTTTGATGGAGATTGCATTGAATTTATAGATTGCTTTTGGCAGTATGGTCATTTTCACAATATTAATTCTACCCATCCTTGAGCACGGGATGTGTTTCCATTTGTTAGCCTCATCTATGATTTCTTTCAGCAATGTTTTGTAGTATTCCTTGTAGAAGTCTTTCAACTCCTTTGTTAGGTATGTTCATAAATATTTTGTCTTTTTTTGCAGTTATTGTAAAAGGAGTTGAGTTTTTTATTTGATTCTCTGCTTGGTCACTGTTGGTGTACAGAAGAGCTACTGATTTGTGTACATTAATCTTGTATCCAGAAACTTTGCTGACTACATCTATCAGTTCTAGGAGCTTTCTGGAGGAGTCCTTAGGGTTTTCAAGGTAAATGATCACATCATCAGCAAACAGGGACAGTCTGACTTCCTCTTTACTGATTTGGATGCCTTTATTTCTATCTCTTGTCTGATTGCTCTGGCTAGGACTTCCAGTACTATGTTGAAGAGGAGTGGTGAGAGTGAGCATCCTTGCCTTGTTACAGATCTCAGGGGGAATGCTTTCAACTTTTCCCCATTCAGTATTATATTGGCTGTGGGTTTGTCATAGATGGCTTTTATTACATTAAGCTATGTCCTTTGTATGCCAATTTTGCTGAGGGTTTTAATCATAAAGGAAGGCTGAATTTTGTTGCTTTTTCTGCATCTATTGAGATGATCGTGTGATTTTTGTTTCTAATTGTATTTATGTGGTGTATCACATTTATTGACTTGTGTATGTTAAACCATCCCTGCATCCTTGGTATAAAACCCACTTGATCATGGCGGATTATCTTTTTGATATGTTGTTGGAATTGGTTAGCTAGTATTTTGTTAAGAACTTTAGCATCTATGTTCATCAAGGATATCAATCGGTAGTTTTCTTTCTTGGTTGTGTCCTTTCCTGGTTTTGGTATTAGGGTAATGGTGGCATCATAGAATTAATTGGGGAGAGTTTCTTCTTTCTCTATCTTGTGGAATTGTTTCAAAAAGACTGGTACAAATTCTTATTTGAATGTCTGGTTGAATTCTACCATGAATCCATCTGGTTGTAGACTTTTTATTGTTTGTAATTTTTAAATTACTATTTCAATCTTGCTGCTTGTTATTGGTCTGTTCAGGATATCTAATGCTTCCTGACTTAAGCAAGGGGTTTGTATTTTTCCAGGAATTTATCCATCTTTCTAGGTTTTCTACCTTATGTGCATAAAGATGTTCATAGTAGCCTTGAATGATCCTTTGTATTTCAGCGGTGTCAGTTGTGATATCTCCTGTTTCATTTCTTAGTGAGGTTATTTGGATTCTCTCTCTTCTATTCTTTATTAATCTTGCTAATGGTCTATCAATATTATGTATCTTTTCAAAGAACCAGCTTTTTGTTTCATTTATTTTTTGTGTCCTTTTTGTTTCTATTTCATTTAGTTTTACTCTGATGTTGGTTATTTCCTTTCTTCCACTGGGTCTGGATTTGATTTGTTCTTGTTTCTCTAGTTCTTTGAGGTGTGACCTCAGATTGTTTGTGCTCTTTCAAAATCTGTGATATAGGTGTTTAAAGCTATGAATGTTCCTCTTTAGCACTGCCTTAGCTGTATCCTGGAGGTTTTGATAGGTTCTGTCATTATTGTCATTCAGTTCAAAAAAATTTTTAATTTCCATCTTGATTTTGTTTTTGACCCAATGCTCATTCAGGAGCAGGTTACTTAATTTCTATGTATTTGCATGGTTTTGAAGGTTCCTTTTGGAGTTGATTTCCAGTCTTATTTCACTGTAGTCTGAGAGAGTGCTTGATATAATTTCAATGTTCTTAAATATATTGAGTCTCATTTTATAGCTTACCATATGGTCTATCTTGGAGAAAATTCCATGCACTGTTGAATAGAATGCATATTCTGTGGTTGTTGGATGAAGTGTTCTGTATATATCTGCTAAGTCCATTTGTTCCAAGGTATAGTTTAAATCCACTGTTTCTTTGTTGATTTTCTGTCTTTTTTTTTTTTTCTTCGCCTCCCTAGCCCAGTACCTGTCCCCTCCTGCCCTCTCTCCCTCACTTCCACACAGACTGGCTGCCTGGCTGGCTCAGCTGGGCCAGAAGTCTTGGCCTCTTCCACAGTGTCCTTGGTAGGAACTCCCCCTTCCCAGGCCTGGTCCTCAACCAAATGCTGGCCATGTGCATGTTCCCAGGACTCCAGGTTTGAGCCTGGAGTCTGGGGCATAGAGCTTGGAACCTAGTGCATTCTGAGCTTGGGGTGGAGTGGCAAGGTATAGGGGGTGTTAGAAAAGGGACAATCCTTATTTTGAGTCTCTGTGGTCCTGTTTCTTTTCTTTTCTTTTCTTTTCTTTTATAAGAAAAAGAAGAAGAGGAAGAAAGAGAAAGAGGAAGAGGAAGAGAGGATGGGGGTATTGCTTTATTGCCCTGGCTAGAATGCAATCTAAATATGGGTATGCCTATAATTGTCCTTAATAATGGAAATATAAAAGAAAATGAGGGAAGAGAATAACAAACAAGGAGCCAACCAACATTTCATTTAAACTTCTAAGTTGATATGATGTGGTACTGATAAGAGTGTATATTTTGTATATTTAAAGTGGAGAGTTCTATAAATGTTAATTACATTTACTTGTTCCAGATCTGAGTTCAAGTCCTGGATATCGTTGTTAATTTTCTGTCTCATTGATCTGTCTAATATTAATGTTGAAGTCTCCCACTATTATTATGTGGGAGTCTAAGTCTCTTTATAAGTCTTGTATGTCTGTGTATTCCTGTATTGGGTGTGCATATATTTAGGATCTTTAACTCTTCTTGTTGTTGCATTGATCCTTTTATCATTATATAATGTCCTTCTTTGCTTCTTTTGATCTTTGTTGCTTAATTGTAACTTCTGCTTTTTATTTATTTATTTTAGCTCTCTGTTTGGTTGGTAAATCCTTCTCCATCCCTTGTTTTGAGTCTTTGTGTATCCTTGAATGTGAGATGGGTCTGGATGCAGCATACTGATGGGTTTTAGTTTTTTATTCAAATTGCCTGTGTGTCTTTGGATTGGGGGATTTAGTCAATTTAAATTTAGAATTAATAATAATATATGTGAGTTTAATACTGCCACTTAATATTAGCTGGCTATTTTGCCCATTAGTTGATGTAAATTCTTCATTATATTGATGCTCTTTTTGGTATTTTTTTTAGAAAGGCTGATACTGTTTGTTCCTTTCTATGTGCAGTGGTTCTTTCAGAAGCTCTTGTAAAGCAGGCCTGGTGGTGATGAAATCTCTGAGTACTTGCTTGTTCACAAAAAACTTTATTTTTCCTTCACTTGTGAAGCTCAGTTTGGCTGGATGTGAAATTCTGGGTTGAAAGTTCTTTTTTTTAAGAATGTTGAATATTGGTCCCCACTCTCTTCTGGCTTGTAGGGTTTCTGCTGAGAGATCTGCTGTAAGTCTGATAGGCTTCCCTTTGTGGGTAACCTGACCTTTCTCTCTGGCTGCCCTTAGTATTTTCTCCTTCATTTCAACCCTGGTGAATCTGACGATTATGTGCCTTGGAGTTGCTCTTCTTGAGGAATATCTCTGTGGTATTCTCTGTATTACCTGGAGTTGAATATTATCCTGCCTTACTAGGTTGGGAAAATTTTCCTGAATAACGTCCTGAAGTGTATTTTCCAGCTTGGATTCATTCTCTTAGTCACATTCAGGTACACTTATCAAGCGTAGATTAGGTCTTTTCACATAGTCCCATATTTCTTGGAGACTTTGCTCATTCCTTTTTATCCTTTTTTTCTCTAATCTTGTCTTCTTGTTTTATTTCATTGAGTTGGTCTTCAACCTCTGATATCCTTTCTTCTGCTTGATCAATTTGGCTGTTAAAACTTGTGCATACTTCACGAAGTTCTCGTATTGTATTTTTCAGCTCCATCAATTCACTTATATTCCTCTCTAAATTGTGTATTCTTGTTAACATTTCGTCAAATCTTTTTTCAAAGTTCTCAGTTTCTTTGGATTGGGTTAAAACAAGTTCTTTTAATTCACAGAAGTTTCTCATTATCCACATTTTGAAGCCTGCTTCTGTAATTGGAACACACTCGTTCTCCATCAAGCCTTGTTCCGTTGCTGATGAGGAACTATGATCCCCCGCTGAGGGAGAGGCATTCTGATCTTGGGTATTCTCAGCCTTTTTTGGCTGTTTTCTTCCCTTCGTTATAAATTTATCCATCTGTGGTCTTTGTATTTACCGTCTTTGTAATTTTCTATCTTAATGAGCTGTCTAGTACTGTCAGTGGAGTATTGAAGTTCCCCAGTATTATTGTGTTGCTATCTTGTTGCTTAGGTCTATTAGTAATTGTTTTATAAATTTGGGCGCTCCAGTGTTAGGTGCATATATGTTAGGATTGTGATATTTTTCTGCTGAACAATGCCTTTTACCATTATATAATGCCCCTCTTTGTCGCTTTTAACCACTGTTGTTTTAAAGTTTGTTTTGTCTGATATAAGAATAGCTACCCCTGTCCACTTTTGAATGAAATGCCTTTTTCCACCCCTTTACTTAAGTTTGTGTGAGTTCTTATGTGTTATTAGAGTCACCTGAAGGCAGCAGATAGTTGGTTGATGAGTTCTTATCCATTCTGTGGTTCTGTATCTTTTAAGTCAAGCATTTAGGCCATTTACATTCAGTGTTAGTATTGAAATGAGAGGTACCATGGCATTCATCATACTTTTTGTTGCCTATGTACTTTGTTGTTTTTTGTTTTTACTTTTTAACTTGTATTTTTGTTTTATAGGTTCTGTGTGATTTATACTCTAAAGTGATTCTGTTTTGATATGATTCCACGATTTATTTCAAGATTTAGAGCTCCTTTTAGTAGTTCTTATAGTGGTGGCTTGGAAATGGTGAATTCCCTCAGAATTTGTTTGTCTGAAAAAGACGGTGTATTTCCTTCATATATAATGCTTAGTTTTGCTGGATACAAAATTCTTGGCTGATAATTGTTTTGTTTGAGAAGGCTGAAGATAGGCTCCCAATTCCTTTTAGTTCATAGAGTTTCTGCTAAGAAATCTGCTGTTAATCAGATAGGTTTTCTTTTACAGGTTACCTAGTGCTTCTGTCTCACAGCTCTTAAGATTCTTTTCCTCATCTTAACTTCAGATAACCTGATAAAAAAAGTGCCTAGATGAAGATCTTTCTGCGATGAATTTTCCAGGTGTTCTTTGTCCCTCTTGTATTTGCATGTTTATGTCTCTAACAAGGCCAGGGAAGTTTTCCTCAATTATTTCCCCAAATATGTTTTCCAAGCTTTTAGAATTGTCTTCTTCCTCAGGAACACTGATTATTCTTAGGTTTGGTCATTTAAAATAATCCTAGACTTCTTGGAGGCTTTGTTTATATTTTCTTATTCTTTTTTCTTTGTCTTTGTTGTATTCAGTTAATTTGATGACCTTGTCTTTGAGCTATGGATTTCTTTCTTCTACTTGTTCAATTCTATTGCTGAGACTTTCCAGAGCATTTTACATTTCTAAAAGTGTGTCCAAAGTTTCCTGAAGTTTCTATTGTTTTTTACTTAAGCTATCTATTTCCTTGAATATTTCTCCCTTACTTCTTGTATCGTTTTTTGGATTTACTTGCATTGGGTTTTGCCTTTCTCTCGTCACTCCCTGAGTAGCTTAATAACTAACCTCCTAAGATTTTTTTTTTTTCAGGTAAATCAGGGATTTCTTCTTGGTTTGGATCCATTGCTGGTGAACTAGTGTGATTTGGGGTTGGGGGCAGTGTTGACAAGCTTTGTTTTGTCATATTTAATAGGGTTGGTTTTCTGGTTCCTTCTCATTTGAGTAGGCTCTGTCAGAGAGAAGATCTAGGGCTGAAAGGCTGTTGTCCAGATCTTTTTGGTCCCATGGGGTGTTCCCTTGATGTAGTACTCTCTCCTCTTTTCTGTGGACATGGCTTCCTGTGTACTGAACTGCAGTGATAGTTGTCTCTATTCTAGGTCTAGCCATCCAGCAAGTCTACCCAGCTCTGGGCTGGTACCAAGGGTTGTCTTCACAGAGTTCTGTGATGTGAACTGCCTATGGGTCTCTCAGCCATATCCATACCTCTTCCAGTGGAGGTGACAGAATACTGCCTGTTCAGTTGGAGGTGGTGGAGGGTGCAATGGACTCTGTCAGGGTCCTTATGAGCTCAATTTCCTGAGCTATATATGTGCAAATAAACTTCATTGAAGACCAAAGCTTTAAGTTAATTACACTAAAAGGCATCTTTTTATTCTACCTATTTTCTCCTATACTAGTTTAACCATGAATCAAAAAATATATGTGAGCACACATAATGAATAATGTATTTGGCTAGAGCACAGAGTAAGTGAAAAATAATGGTGGAAAGTTAGGTTGAGATCATCATATCGTGGATGGAAAAAAGTTTAGTGGAGAAGTTTATAAATTTGGCAGGCAATAAAAGTTATTTTCAAGTTAGACTTTTATAAAATTATAATACTAAGTCATGATTATAGTACAAAATTCAAATTGTACACTCTTATTAATCCTTCTAAAAGTTTTCTATGCAATCAGTTTTTTTTAACAGAGGCTTGGGGTGTTCAGAATTGGGATCTCAGGAAGGTTGTTTTAGAGATTATATGAAGGCTGAATTCCAATGGAAAAGAGAGGATGGAGAGTAAAGGCAGAGATCTGGCAATACAAACATTGACAGGACTTGGTGACTGATGAGTGGGAAGTGCCAGAGAGATGATCAGAGCCAGGATGTAAGTCTATACGAGTGGCAGGAGGATGCTGTCATTGGCTGAAATGTGGAACCCAAGAAGAGGGAAGTTTGTAGATGTGTTTTGGAGTTGTGGTGAGTTTGGGGTTACTGGCAGGATCCTCATTTGGAAATATACACAAGGCCAACACAGAGCTTAGAAAAAGGCTGAGGATAGAGGTGCAGGTTTGCAGTTCATTCACCTGGAGATCACAGTTGAAATACCTGGGATGGGTGAGATAAGTGGGTTGCATAGTGTTAGAATAGACTAATTCCCAGAAAACAATCAAGAAATTGAGTGGAAGACGAGGGACCAGTGAAAGTAACCAGACGTGTGAGAGAAAAACCAGGTCACTGTATTTTTCCAGAAACCAAAAATAAAGAAAATATGAAGGAATGTTTGCCAAACACCACAGAAATGGCAAGGCCCCTGGGTTTGGTAACAAAGGAGTCATTGGTAAACACTAAAAGAACAATTTCAGTAGAGCAGTGAGCTAGAAGCCAGAGTGGGTTGGAAAGAGCACTGGAAGTGCAGATTTCAAGGGGGTTTGAAGAGAAGATAGATAGTAGATTTATTTTTTCATTCACTTATTCACTCATGCATTTATTTGTCCAACAAGTAAATTAAATAAATAGTGTCTCTGCACAAGGCAATGTGCTAGATAGACATTGGAGATAGGTGCCAGCCCTCATGAAACTTACATTCTAGTGGGGACAAAAAAATGAGTTAACAGAAAAATAAAGTAATTGTGATAACTGAAGTTAAGAAAGTAATTATGAAAATGAGCAAGCAGGCACAGGGAGAGAGGTGGAGGGGGAGTCTTCTGTAGACAGGATGATCAAAAAAAAGGAAAGGAGATTTTTAAAATCTTAAAAGGAAAGAAAGAGCCCATTTGTAGGCATGAAAGAAAAGATGCAGTGGAAGAAGAAACAAAAAGTAGAAGGCAGGAGCAATATTGATGGAGCAAAGCACAGGAGAAATGGGAGCCTGTTGGATCCCGGGCATGGGGGCTTCAGTGGATCTTGGAGAGGATCAGGGACACTCTTTCTTGAAACAAGAGTGAAGAAAGAGAGGAGGCATAAAGATCTTTCTCTGGAAAAGAAGTAGAGGAAAGAGATAGAAGCGTTCCACATGAGGAGGAGTTAATCTGAGTAAGGTAGACCATGAGATCATTCACTGAACCAGAGATTTGTCCTTTGGTCTGGTGACATATTTGAATGACTGCTGCAGGCCAGGAGCTGTACTGGGCACCAAGTGTGCAGAGTCAAATCACACAGAAACCCATTTCCAAAGAGTATATAATGGCTTTAAAGAAGAGAGATTTGAAAACAAATTATTACAACTAAGTATAATAAATGTTGTAATGGAAGTACCCACTGGGTGGAGTGGAGCACAGAGAAAGGAGAGATCAGGACTACCTAGGGAGGAGGGAGGGAAGGCAGTTCAGAAGAGGCTTCTTGTAACTTGTGTGCTGCATTGCAAAGATTTCAAGTATGTTGGGAGTAACCTGAGTGGGAGAATTCTGGCCAGAGGGAGCACCATGTCCAGAGGCAGACAGTAGCACAGTGGGTTAGAGGAAGGGCAAGTTTGAACTGCTAGAGTGTAAGTCTCAAGGGAAGAATAGGGCAGGTGAAGGAGGTGGCATGCCTAGGTTAAAAAAAAAAAAAAAAAAAAAAAAAAAAAAAAAAAAAAATGGACAGGTGAGTGAGGGCCAGGCTACAGAGGTCCTGTTTTCTGTATAAGGAGGCTAGACTTTCCTCCTACAGTAATGGAGGTCATTGATGAGCTTAAAACAAAGATTTCACATCTGAGGCCATGTGGAAGAAGAATTGGAAGAATTCCTAATGAGAAGTAAGAAAAGCAATGACAGTGACAGTTTGAGTTTGGGAAATAACTATTGGATAGAGAGAAGGCAAATGAAAAGAGAGGGGCTTAATTGATGAGAATTAATGAGATTTGGCTTCTGTCTGAGTGTAAGGGTGGGGAAGGAGGAATCCAGAGGCTTCCCAGGCTCCTGCATGGACAAATCAAGGCTGGAGTGCCCATACTTGACATAGTAAATAAATGTAGAGGGGGAAATGGGTTGGGAGTTAGGATGATAAAGTTTGAAATTTAAAAGTAGTTAAGAGGAATGAAATAATCAATCACGAGTGGTTACAATAGTTAATGGTACGAGGGTCAAGTTGAAGTTAGCCACATCAATGAGTAGTAACATCCCCAGGAGGTGACCTAAGCTTCCCAGCAGAGCTCAGGAGTGAAGTA
Organism: Saimiri boliviensis; assembly: GCF_048565385.1. Taxonomy (NCBI): domain Eukaryota; kingdom Metazoa; phylum Chordata; class Mammalia; order Primates; family Cebidae; genus Saimiri; species Saimiri boliviensis. The sequence goes on along the minus strand of NC_133452.1, from coordinate 31,951,026 downwards.
GAGAAAACAGGTTCGTCTTTCCTCTGGAGGAAAATGTGGGAATGTGAGAGTGGCAGAAGGCCAAGCAGAAGAAGAACTGTCAGGCACCAATGAAGGTGCAGCTCAACGTGATGGAGCTTGAGCTCTGCACCAGGATAGGTGAGGGGTTGGAGGAAAGCCTGGTAAACCAAGAGTTCCAGGACACTGAAAGGAACAGAAGGTATTTCTGAGGTCAAACAGAAGTTCAGCGGGAGACAAAGGGATGAATGACTATGGTCAGGGTAGAGAATTTCAACATTTAGGCTGCCGGGGGTAGAGCATTTTCAGTGAACCTTCAGTTCCAAGATGTGGCTGCGCTCCAAGGGGGCTACTTGTGCAGTTGTGTCTTGGGTAGTGTCTGAAGTTAGATTTGAGGATTTGATGAGAGAGGACAGTGAGCATGGATGAGGAAGTCACTGTGACTCATGGAAGGGGAGGGTAGAGTGCACCCTCTGAAGAAGATAGAGATGTATCGTGAAAGCCCTTCATGTGGTCTATGAGGCTGGGTGCCATCTGCCTCCTGCCAGCCTCCCTTCCTGTGGCCCCGGCCCAGCCTCCCCACTCCAGCCCAGTGGGCCTTCTTTCAGTTCCTTGAATGTTCTGGACTTTGTTTCACCCCAGGGCCCTCACAAATGTAATTTCCTCTTCTCAGAATTTCTAACACCCTTCAGCTTCTGTTCTACCTTCCTCCACTCCCATCAGATCTCATTTTGAATATTACTTCCCCAAGAATACTTTCCCCAGATCCTCAGGCCTTAAGTCTGTGTTAGAATCCTCTGTCAAATTTCCCCCTATTAGCTAGTACTTCTTAGCATTTACCACAATTGTAACTTGGTATTTCGTAATGAAACGATTTGCTTACACCCATCTCAGTGGATAAGCTTTTTGAGGGCAGACACCCTACCTGCCTCGTCTGTCAATATAATTCAGTCCCTAATAGAGGAGCCATTGATGCTTTTTTTACTTACCCTTGGTCTGTAAGGACTGGAAGTGGCATGATGAAATGTATGCGGTATTTTGATATAAAATATTGAACTAATATTCCATAAAATACATTTAAAATATTAGATTAAATGTGTAAGTGCATGTGGAGGTAAATGGTTCACTGGATAGTGAAATAGCTCATCTCCCAAATTAAGACTCTACAGCTTATAAATATATAGGCTGCTGCTACCCAAAGGACAATCTCTCAGTTTCTCCTGGACTGATCTCCAGATCAATCTTCTTTAAACACCAGTTTTATCACAGGACTCATGCTTAACATTTTCAGAGGCTCCGTTTCCCTTCCCTATCGCAACTGAAGTCCCCAGTAGACTTGCAGAGGCCTCTAGTGTGTCTGGGCCCCGGCTCTCTTCTGCTCATGGAAGGTTAGTTCTTTCATGCTTCCATTAACCTGTCAGGCTCCTTTTCCCACCTTCATGACTTGGTCCACATTGCCTCCCTTTCTTGGAAGCGCTCACCTTTCTCCAGAACACATTGGACATTGTCCCTGTCATCTAAGACTGGCCTCAACTCTCAGTTCCTCCCTGGCACATCAGCCTCTGGCCATTTCTTGTCTCATTGTTTTAGGCTTCTTTGAATTCCTTTAGCCCCTGAGAACCACAACATAGTTCACAATGTGTACTGTCCTGGGTAGCTCAGGATAGACGCTTGGGAGTTATTTCATACTATATAATAAATTCCTCATTAAACCAAGGGGAACCAAAGCTTAAAATAACCAGCTCACCCTTGTCTTCCCCCAGACTATGATGCTGGTCAGGTTATCTATTTACTGAAGCCCAAACACCCTGAGAAATCATTTTGCCTTAACAATTTCTTTTCAAATTCAATATATTTTATTTTATTTATTCTAATTAATTTTTTTTTCTTTTTTTTTTTTTTTTTTTTTTTTTGAGACAGAGTCTCACTCTGTCTCCCAGGCTGGAGTACAGTGGCACAATCTTGGCTCATTGCAACCTCCTCCTCCCGGGTTCAAGCAATTCTCCTGCCTTCGTCTCCCCAGTAGCTGGGATTACAGGCACCCGCCACCATGCGTGGCCGGCTAATTTTTGTATTTTTAGTAGAGATGGGGTTTCGCCATGTTGGCCAGGCTGGTCTTGAACTCGTGACCTCAAGTGATCCACCTGCCTTGGCCTCCCAAAATGCTGAGATTGCAGGCATGAGCCATCATGCCTGGCTGAAATTTAACGTATTTTGGAAAATATATTTTAGCAATGCTTTCCTTGTTTTTTCCCCTAGTCTCCTGTGAGTAAATAGTTAATGGGATGTGTTTGGGATGAAATACAAACAATCCCTTTCTAGAATACAAAGTCAACATTGACTGCCATAAGGATCTTACTTAAGGTCGTATGATATTTACAAGTGAAGCTGGACTGGGGATAGGAATTCCTGGTATTCTGTGTATTTTTCTAACTGACTGCAGTGACTCTCATAACATATGAAGGCATTGTAACAAAGTATGTTTAAGGCAATTCGGGACTTTTTAAAATGACTCTTATTAAACTAAACAACTATTTCCAGTGATTTTCTTGGCTGTGTATCCCACAGAAATTAGGCAAGCTCTGTCTTGGAATCGCTGAAGGCATATTTCTGATAAAACAAAAACGGTTTTCATTTTTTAAAAAACTCTACGTATTAAATCCATAAAAACGAAAACAAAAAGAAAATCTACATAAGAAATGCCGGTTAGTTATGTGTGTGTGGTTAAGGGCTCACTATCATTATATTCATAAAAATGTTAATTATGTGCAGGGCTAGAATCCAAAACATACCTATAACTCCTTAGGAAATAATGTAGAGGCACATAGTCACTAAGCAGCTGAAAAAAAAAATCCTTGGAAAATTTAGAGAATGTAAGATTCTTTTGCTTCACCAAGAGAAATGACACTGAATCGCAGTCAAAGCTTATGAATACAGTTTGTATATAAAGATGGGCAGTTCATATATCATTCTTTCTGCTCTGAGGAAAGGTAACATAACATTTCAAGGTTCGATGTCCTTCTTGCAAGTTTAAAAAAAAAAAAAATCGTGGTGGAAGCAATTCTGGAATATCCAGGAAATCTGATCTCACGAATGAGGAAGCTCCCAAATATGGGCATAGAGTAAGACCAATTTTCCAGTGCAAATCCTCTGAGGTATATGTAGTTGGGAATACCCTTATTAAAAATTCCTTTTCCCAATCCAGTTTTAGAAGAGTCGTTTAGTTGCTAGACAAAACAGAAAAAAAAGTCTAAAACGCTTTTAGATTACTGATGGGAAAAAACAAGTCATGGCATGGGGAATCACCCAAAGTTTTCTATAGACTCATAGGATCCAAGTAATCAGAGGCACTAATTTCAGGAGCCCTGGGTCAAGTGACATTTCCTTCTGATCCATAACGGACACCTTTCTGTTTCATATTGTCTGTGCACAGTCCACAAATGAGGCCAGGGTCATCACCCACACAGAAAAGAGACAAAAATACGTGTGCCACCCCTACCCGCTTCTGCAAATGAATCTACACCAAAACGCAGGATACAGTCTGAATTTGCACAGTATACTGTGTGACTAGACCAGGACTCTGGCTTGAGAGGTTAGTAAATGTGAAAAACGAAGGCAAAAAGTGTTATTTCCATTTGCACATGAATCAGATTTGCTATCTATCATAACCCAGTGGCGTAAAAGGATTGCAAATCCCCAGAGCACCATTTACTCCCTGGGAGGAAATCCCTGACCCTACCATCCCCAAGTCTGGCCAAGCTAATTTTATCCAGAGGACCTAGAGAGACTGGGGTAAAGATTCTCAGCCTGGCGACTAAGAACATGGATTCTGCAGCCAGATGGTGCTGCCACTTAAAGAAGGCATGGTTTTGGCATGTTATTTACCCTCTCTTGGTCTCAGTTGCCTTTTCTATTAAATGGAGTTAATAATACTGCTTAATAGTGCTTACTTTACAAAGTGATCATGGGGGTAAACTAGACCTACATATTTTCTGCTTAGAAAACACTAGACCGTCGCTGAGCAGAGGATATTAATCAATGCTATATAACTGTCAGCTATATTCATTGTTCTAATTACTTTAATTACCCACCGTGTCCTTGTGCCTTGCCAACAGTTCCGCTGAGGGTTTCTGCTGCCTGCCCTATAAAGGCATCTTCTCAAGAACTCTGCACTGACCTCACCTGCACTCTATAGAATTGTATTTAGTTCTGAATTCCTCAAAGTATTTTCCTCAAAACTGTATGATTGTTGATAACTGCAGTGTAGCAATCAGTAAATTCTCTCAGGTCATCTTGGAGTTGGTTGGCTCTGAGGTCCAGGTTCTGAGGGGCTCTTGCCCTCCCATCCTGCTTCAGTCAGTGATGCTGAGATTGTACGTCTAACCTTGTAATTCATCTGTCAGTACTACCAAAGGCTTTGCATGCATTCACTAATTTCTTTTCTTGCCACAATCACCCTGTTTTTAGCCTCACTTTGGACATGAGGACATTAAGGTACGAAGACATTAAAAACTTTGTTGGGTCACCCTGCTGGAAATGACAATCACAGGCAAATCTGACCCCCTGCTCTAGATGAGGTGCTCCCTCTTCTTAGTCACCTGCCTGCTACCCGTCATGGTTGGTGGTGATTTCACAAAACCTCAGAACCTGGGCTGTCCTATTTGGGAAGCTCTTCAACCCCTTGGGATCAAGGCCACTGAATTTTCTAGACCGGGATTCAGGGAACTATGGCCCATGAACTAACTTTTTTTACATTTTTAATGGTTGAAGAAAATTAAAAAGGATTTTGTGCCATATGAAAATCATATGAAATTCAATTTTCAGTGTCCATGAATAAAGTTTTCTTGGCACACAGCCACACTCACTTACCCACGTATTGTCTATGGATAATACATGGCTGCCTTTGCACTTCAATGGCAGAGGTGAAGAGATGTGACAGGGATCATATGGCCCACAAAGCTGGAAACATTTACTATCTGGCCACCCTGCTGTAGATTCTTGCTACTCCACATGTGGTGCAGATACCACCAGCAGCGCCAGCAGCTGAGACTTTCTGAGCCAAGTACTACCTGTAAAGGTTACTGGGAGGAATAGAGATCCTGGCTATACTGAACTCATCACAGTGCCTGCCACCACAGAGCAAGCAAACAAATGGAAACTAAATGGTAGCTCATAAAATTGTGAACCCTGGACATTTGGGACATGTGACTTCCTTAGTAGGAAGTTCCATGAAAAGTGAGGAAACTGGAGAAACATTTTCATTATATTTGATCAAAAGCGAAGATCAATAATGTGCAAAGCTGTCACAGAATGAGTAAGGAATTTCCTGACTACTCCTCATCCTCCTGATTTCCCCCACCTATGCCCTGCACTCAGCCACTGCAAATGCCACCTGCAGCTTCAGCCCCACCCGAAGCTCTGCAATAACCGTGTCCTTAGTCATTGCTCAGGTGAGTCGGCATCAAGTCAACCCCACTCAGACACCTGCTTTCACCACGTGTCCTACATTCTGAAACAGGGTGTCTGCCTTATGCCTCATTTATTCACTCAACAAACACTTAATTGCCTCCCATGTGCCAAGCAGAGGGCCTCCTCTTGGAAACAATATAGCAACAAGCAAAACAGACATATAGTTCCTAGAAACAAACCTTCCCCTTACATGCCGGTGAGTCAGTTCTTTTGTCCAAGTATCTGCCTTGCTAAAACACTATACATTCCACTTCCTCAGAGAATAAGTCCCAGATTTGCTCTCCCAGTTCTTCTAGGAATGAGGTCTTTTGACATCTGGTCCAGCCACCACCTCCTGCCAGCTCTGTGGGCCTTTCCCCCGTTGGACCATCCATGTGATGCCCACGTTTCAAATACCTGGCCCACCCACCCAGTGTTGCTTCCTGGGCCCTAGGCTCTCCAATCCTACTTGGAGCATCTTCCCTGACAGAGCAACCCTTTGGGTACTTTAGTGACAAATTTTCATTCTTTACACAGCAGGCGTCACCAGCCTGTGTGGGAACAATTCCATCCTGATTGCATAGATGGAAACTATAAAAGGAATCCTGGCTTTGTTCATTCACCTTTTTTGATCATGGGGTAGTCCTTATGTTTGGTGACTCATGTTGAAAGGCCTTGAGTACTCTCTTCCCTGGGCAATCAGTTTCCCCTGATTCATTGGCCACATGTTTTTCCCTTGGGGAATAACTAATTTCTAGGCCATTTTTCCTACTCGCTGATGTATTTCTCAGCGGTTGAATAGGTTACCTGGAAAAGGCCAAATGGAAGTGTAACATAAATAAAGTTTTCTGCCAAATGAAGGCATTAAAAAATTAAGACAATTAAGCAGAGCACTCCTTGGATATTGATGTGATGGCATTTCCAGATCACATAAAAATAAAAACCTTATCCTCCTGCAAATGCAGCTGAAAAGATAGTTAAATTTCCTAGGATATTTTTCAGATTGATTTTCAAGATAGACCAGGAACTATAGCCCTCAGTCAAGGTGTAATTTTATTAATGAAAACAATGTGTACACTAATAATACCTAGCATGACAATGCTTCTGTTCCAGATGAAGGAGCATGCTCTGACATGCAGTCAAATCATGTTTCAATTTATTTTACAGTTGGTTTTATTTAGCTTCTTCAAAATGGGCTAAATTAAGCATTGCGGTTAGTAGCACAGACTTTGAAGACAAGCAAATTTCCAGCTGCAGTTTTACTAGTTTCTAGAGCTGTGATATTAACCCTCCGTTCTTTTGTCTGTACTATGAGATAATGATACCTACTTCAGAAAGTTAAATACGATAAAGCAAATAAAACAGTTAGCTCAATAGCTGCTATACAGTGGGTGTGCTATGAGGTCTATTACATATGTTGATATGGGGTGCTGAGCATCCAGACTCTCCATGTGATTGACAGCTGAGCTATCTTATCAACCCTGCTGCTATCCTATGGAAGGAGATCCTCTACCTTCAAAACAAAAATAAAGTAACTTTGAAAGCTATAATGTATCTTTAATATTTTCTTCCTCCCATCCAGAGTTGTGGAGAGAGATGTGAAATGTACTTCTTATGCAGCCACCTCTTTCTGGGTGCTGATGCTTCCCTGGATCAGCAGGGCAGCCATACCCTGAATATCTCCTGTCCAAAAATGGCCACAGATACCCTTGAAGGGACTTCTGGTTGCCTCAGTTCACCTTTTGCAGAGGTGAGCAGGATACAGTGAGTGTGACATAAGTAGAAAAAGAGTTCCTATTTCAAGGGTAGAGCCAAGTGTGAGTCACAACCGTGGAAATTTGAGATTACTGAAAGACTGTTTTATCTTATTAGATTAGTCACACATAGTCCAGGATATGGTGATAAGTGTGCATTTGTCATGCCTTAATTTTTTAAGTGTGTGCTATGACCAGGTACTGACTATTATCTTTATTTAATCTTTAAAATAACTCTTTACAGGAAGTACCATTATTATCCTCTTTTCATATTTAATCACTCTGTGACATCTATACATAGAAACTTCAAAATACTACTGAGGGACACAAAAAGTTAAATAGAAAGACATACCATAGGCTTCAGTAAAAAGGTCCAATATCATGAATATGAAAAGTCATCCTAAGTTAATCCATAAGTTTAATTCACTACCCCTCACAAAATAGTAATAATTTTGTTGGGAGTCGGGGGAAGACTAGAAAAAATGGATACTAAAGTTCATATGAAAAAATAAGTAACATGAGCCAGGAAAATTCTAGAAAAAAAATTAGAAGATACTCTATTAGATAATAAAGCATTTTATGAAATTCCAATTTAAACAATGCTTTATTTGCATAAGAGCAGACAAAAAATCAGTGGAACAGACTAGAAAGTCCAGTACATCAAAATACACACAGAAGGGCTGGGCAAAGTGGCTCAAGCCTATAATCCCAGCACTTTGAGAAGCTGAGGTGGGAGGATCACATGAGGTCAGGAGTTCAAGACCAGCTTAGGTAACATGTCAAAACCCTGTCTCTACTAAAAATACGAAAATTAGCCAGGTGTGGTGGCAGGCACCTATAGTATCAGCTACTCTGAGGCTGAGGCAAGAGAATTGCTTACACTTGAGATGCAGGGGTTGCAGTGAGCCAAGATCATGCCATTGCACTCCAGCCTGGGTGACAGAGTGAGACTCTGTCTCAAAAAATAAATAAATAAATAAATAAATAAAATGCACACAGAAATTTAGTATATGCTAAATTCAGTTAGCAACTGATACATTATTTAGTAAATAGTACTGTAACAAGTGGATAGCCATCTGGAAAAATAAAAAAAATTAGATCTCTACCTTACAGCTTAAAATAAAACAAATTCCAGATGGAACAAATATTTAAATATGAAAAACAAAGTCATAAAATATATTTTTTAAATCGGGACATTTTAGTCATTTATTTTTTTTAATTTTAGAGTGAGAAAGTCTTTCTAAATATGACTTTTAAAAACCAGAAGCCATAAAACAACTTTTTAAAAACTCTGCTTGGTACTTTGGAAAAACATGCAAGATGAAAAAATAAAATAAAATAAAACTATACTTGGAAAACTATCTAACATACAAAGTTAAAAGACAAACTTTGCATATACAAATAAAAATACATGTATATTTGCAATCCATACAACAGACTAAGGGTTAATCCCTATACATAAACAGTTGTTAAACTTTGATAAGAAGGCCAGTGCCCAAGGAAAAATGCACAAAAGACTTGAGTTACAGAAAGGGAAATAAAATAGTTATTTAAAGCTGGGCACAGTGGTGTATTCCTGTAATCCCAGCACTTTGGGAGGCCCATCCACTGAGGCCAGAAGTTCAAGACCAGCCTGGTCAAAACAGCAAGATCCTGTTCGTCTCTACGAAAAATATTAGTTGGGCATGGTGGCACACACCTGTACTCCCAGTCACTCTGGAGGCTGAGGCAGAAGGATTGTTTGAGTCCAGGAGTTTGAGGCTGCAGTGAGGTATGATCATGCCACTGCATGCCAGCCTGGATGAAATATAAGACCACATTTGAAAAAAAAGGAAAAAGTTATGACCCACCACATTGCAGCACTGGCTCCTGTAGAAAAAGACTGGAAACTGCCTAAATGTCCATCAATAGTTAAATAGTGGTACAGCCATATCATGGTATGCTGCGCAGCCATTAAAAAAATAACAGTGTAAATTGCTTGTGCTGATATGGACAGCTCCGAGATATTTTCAGTTAAAAACTATGTAACCTGAGAAAAGAACCTTCTGGAAGTTGAGAAACTTGCCCAAAATAACACTGCTATAAGGAAGGTAGTTGGTACTAGAACTCAGCTCTGTCTCAGTGCAGAGACCTGCTCATACCAGGTGCTGGGTGCTGCTGTTGTTATGCTGTGCTTTTCCCTTAACATCTGTCAGAGACATCCAGGATAAGCAGGGAGGTAGGGTTTCCTGGAACCTCTCAGGATCATTGAAGCCAACTTGAAGCTGAGAGATCTAGTATTGGTGATATGGTTTGTCTCTGTCCCCACCCAAATCTCATCTTGAATTGTAGCTCCCATAATTCCCACTTGTTGTGGGAGGCAGTTCCCCATACTGTTGTCATGGTAGTAAATAAGTCTCACGAGATCTGGTGATTTTTATAAGGGGTTTCCTCTTTCCCTTGCCTCTCATTCTCTTTTTGCTGGCCACCACGTAAGATGTCCCGTTGCTCTTCTTCATCTTCTGCCATGATTGTGAGGCCTCCCCAGCCATTGTGGAACTGTGAGTCAATTAAACCTCTTTCCTTTGTAAATTACCCAGTCTTGAGTATGTCTTTATTAGCAATATGAGAACAGACTAATACAACTGGGAAACATGAAAGTTTATTCCCTCTGCCCTCTGCTCCTTGGAAAGCATTTTGTACCCTGAAGAAAGCTAAGTACTTACGGTAAAATCTTTTCCATAGATTGTGAAGGAAAAAGCACTCAGCAAACTAAAGCATTGATAGAGTTGAAGGGCATGTGGCAACATCCCAAGTCAGTTCACAAAAGGAAATGAAGGCAGAATTCTTATCTAGTTAAAACAGCTTGGGGAAAGAAAATGGGGCAGGGGTTATTACCTACCTTGGCGTTTGGCCCAGAAAAGAAAGGTTGGTATTTCTTTTCTTACAAAAACTGTCAGAAAACCTCAAATTATAATCCTTGCTTTAGAGCTATAGGGAATTTTTCTTTCCTGAATCCCAGGGTACTTGACATATATGAATTACTTGGCCCTTAAAATGCTTCCTTAAAAAACAATTACTGCATTAGTTTTTGTATAGATGGAGAAGTTAAATAAGATTAAGGTTTGAAGAATTTACAAAACAATATAAAGGTCCAATCTCTGGCATCTTTTCCGGAACTCCTGACTTTAAGTGATCTGTCAGCTTGGCCTCCCAAAGTGCTGGAATTACAGGCAAGAGCATCCACCATTACACCTGGCTAATTTTTGTATTTTTAGTAGAGCCAGGGTTTCACTATGTTGGCCAGGCTGGTCTCAAACTCCTGACTTCAGGCGATCCACTTGCCTCAGCCTCCCAAAGTGCTGGGATTACAGACATGAGCCCCATGCACGGCCAAATCCCTGGCATGTTTTCTAACCTCCAAATTCGCGTTCCCTTGGTTTATTGTTTATTGCACTTATGAAGTGGAAGAAATCCCACGCGGCAAAGGCATGTTGGTATTTCCCAGAGATGCTCTGGGTTTTTTGTTTTGTTTTGTTTTGTTTTTAAGTTGTTGTTGTTTGTTTGTTTTACTTTCATCTCTTTTAAAGTTTCCATGGCAGCATGGTGGAATGTGGTCTATTGAGCAGTCAGGAAGCCTGGGTTTTATTTCTGGTCTGCACTAACCTGCTGTGTGTTCCTGTGCATTCCAATGTACCTCACTGAGGCCCAGTTTCTTCATGAGGAAGAAACTCAATAGGGAAATTTGTGTTAAAGCAGATCAGTTATCAAGAATTGCAGTATTATATAAAGCCAATGGAAGCAAGGCTGTTTTGGTTGAATCTGAAAAGAGACCATGCAGCCACATCCTTTCTTGCCCCTCGCATGGCCTGAGAATAACCTTCACATCCTCTCCAAGGAACTTTAAGATTCCTATGTGGAAAGTAGCTTGAAAATCATCAGTCTTGATGGTTTCTAAGATCTCAAACTCTGCCATTCAACAACTCTATACCTATAAAAATAAGTAAACGTGTAAAGGAATTCTTGCACTCCCTTACAAAATACCCCTTACCCCAAGATATGGAAAACCCCCATAAAATGCCTTTTTCTAGCTTTTGTTTTATTAATTCCAAGCAAACCTTAGAATAAAAGACTTTTCCAGCTGGGCGCGGTGGCTCATGCCTGTAATCCCAGCACTTTGGGAGGCCAAGGCCGGTGGATCACAAGGTCAGGAGGGCAAGACCAGCCTGGCCAAGATGGCAAAACCCCGTCTCTTCTAAAAATACAAAAATTAGCTAAGCGTGGTGACATAGGCCTGTAGTTTCAGCTGCTCAGGAGGCTGAGGCAGAAGAATCGCTTGAACCCAGGAGGCGTAGCTTGCAGCGAGTCAAGATCACGCCACTGCACTCCAGCCTGGGCAACGAAGTGAGACTCCACCTCGAAAAAAAAAAAAAAAAAGACTTTTCCTGTCAATAAAGTGAGCAAATAATAACTAACATTTACTGAATATTTACTATGTGCCAGTCACTGTTCTAAGCACACTGCATGTATTAACTTATTTAATCTTCCTAATAACCATAGGTCCTATTATTATCTCCAGTTTTTCAAATTCAAAACTAAAGCAGAGAAGCAACTTGCTCAAGTTCACTTAACTAGTAAGTGGCAGAACAAGCTTGGAACCCAGCGGTATGATTCTGACTCTGTACTCAGATTCCTATACTAAATGTTACCCACTGTAACATTAAATCATATACAATTTTCTTGATGGAATCATAAAAAGATAAAATAGTGGAGTTGGAAAGACTTAGGGACCAATTCGTCCAGACCTTTCGTTTTATAAATGAGCAAAATGAGGTCAATTTAAGAATGGAAAAAATAATCGCTTAATCTCTTGGTTCAGCTGGAAGTTCCACCATTTTTTCCAAAATTGCTCAAAATGATTTCTATATGAATTTGTACCTTAAAGACATATTTTTTAAAAAATGTAAAAACAGGTATTGGCAAGGCACATTGGCTCACACCTACAATTCTAGCAGTTCAGGAGGCCAAGGAAGGAGGATTACTTAAGGCCAGGAGCTCAAGACCAGAGTGGGCAACAAAGCAAGAACCCAACTCTATAATAAATTACAAATTAGCTGAGTGTGGTGGCGTAAGCCTGTAGTCCCAACTACTCAGGAGGCTGAAGCAGGATCGGTGAATGCTACAGTGAGCCATGATCACGCCACCGTACTCCAGCCTGAGTGACAGAGTGACACCTGGTCTCTAAAAAAAAAATAATAATAAAAATTTTAAGAATTTGAAAATTAAAAAAACAAGTATGAACTCAGACCAACAGAAGCTTTAAGGCTTAGAGTAAATGATCATTAGCTTAAAAGGTGATTAATGTTTTGCTGTTTTTAATTTTTTAATTTAAATTACCTAATTTAGCTCTAGAAAAGCACTTTGAAAACAGCAGCATCCAGAGTTCTGCACTGATTGTTCAGTTATCGCAAAGTAACTACTGTAGCAAGGGAATAAGACACAGCAGGCTGTGCAATTCCAAACAGTTATAGTTACAATGCCCAAGGCCAACAATTTTTCAGCCACCCAAGAAGTACAATAATTTTCTCAAAGTTCAAAGCCAGGGATGTATATATGAATTAAGTTCTTTCATAAAAAACCTTTTTCAAAAATCTCAAATCCCATACTTGCTCACGTTAGGATGTTTGCCACCATTGAGAACCAACCAAACAATGACTGTTTAGTTCAGCCAGAGACCCTAAGAACCAACATGAAAGCCTCTAGAATCAAGGCATCTCTTACAAGTTTATTTCACAGCTGAATTGTAACAAGTTGAGTTTTCTGAGGGGTACTTCTGTAAGATATCATAAAAGTAACTTGTTTAAAGAAAAAAATACATTTCATTATAGAGATGAAACATAATGCTCCTTAAGTTGTTTTCTCTAGAGAGCTGAACATGTCTCAAAACAGATTCAGTAGATTTATTTCAAGTATGAAAAATTGAGGAAACCCTCCCCAACCCTCTCCTACGCCCTGCAAAGCATATACTGAAAATATGGGAATTGCGGGCCAGGCGAGGTAGCTCACACCTGTAATCCCAGCATTTTGGAAGGCCGAGGCTGGCAGATCATGAGGTCCAGAGATGGAGACCATCCTGGCCAACATGGTGAAACCCCATCTCTACTAAAAATACAAAAATTAGCTGGGCGTGTTTGCACATGCTTGTAATCCCAGCTATTCAGGAGGCTGAGGCAGGAGAATCACTTGAACCTGGGAGGCAGAGGTTGCAATGAGCCAAGATCCTGCCACTGCACTCCAGCCTGGTGACAGAGTGAGACTCCATTCCAAAAAAAAAAAAAAAAAAAAAAAAAGCCAAATGCAACAGTTTATTCTAAGTTTCTAAATGCTCTCTAATAAAAACTAGAAATCAACAAGGCTAAATTCTGGGGATTTCATGAGAACAGGACCAGTTAAGAAAAATAAGAACTTTTTTCCCATTAACATAAAACAAAAGATTAACACTTTTACATATAAGTTGATTTACAAATAAATTTTTAAAAATTAAAGTGCATGAAAAAATTTTAAAACTTCTAGACATTAATATGGGAAAACAGCCCATATTACTGTAAACAAAAGAATAATAAATATTGTAAACAAAAAATAAAATCCTAAGCCCCTGAACCATTGAATGAACCCCTACTCTCAGGCAAGGGGATTTAAAAGAAACCTAAAAAACTAGCTCAGACCATGATGGGAAGGAAGAGTGGGACATAACTTCTTTATACTCGACTCTCTTTGGAATTCAGGCACAACTGACCAGCATTAACATTACAACAGAAATCTTAAGACTGACGGAACAGACTATTCGTAGCGATAAGATAGCAATGTGAAGCAGGCCCTGAAAGAAATGGAAGTATTTTACTTCCAAACATATTTATTTGACATATTTTGAAATGACCTGGCAAAGCTGTCTCTTATGAGGAAAATCTCTATCCCCTAGATAATTCTCCCCGCTTTCCGATCTTTTCCTGATCCAGGAGAGATCCAACTAAGAATCTGGCATCTTTCAAGGTCTGATAAGAGATATTTACCACCTTCCTGAAGCATGATACCCGGAGGCTTCATCTTCGTCACAAGAACCTTGGTTTCCACAAACCCCCTTATCTTAACCCTAAGCATATCTTGCTTAAGGCTTTAGAAAGAAACGTAACTGGGCTGGGCTGCTGGCTCACGCCTATAATCCCAGCACTCTGGGAGGCTGAGGCAGGCAGATCATCTGAGGTCAGGAGTTTGAGACCAGCCTAGCCAACATGGTGAAACCCTGTCTCTATTAAAAAAACAAAACAACAACAACAACAAGAAACTTACCTGTTTCAACCAATTGCCACTCAGAAAACCTTCAAATTCAACTACCACCTGTAAGCCCAACACCTTCTTTGAAGTTGTCCACCTCTCCGGACCACACCAGTGTATGTGCTACATATATTGATTGATGTCTGCCTGTCAATTCTGTCCCCCTGAACTGTGTAAAATCAAGCTGTAACCCAATCGCTTTGTTTGGATACATGTTCTCAGGATCTCCTGAGACTATGTCATGGGCCATGGTCCTCACATTTGGCTCAGAATAAATATCTTTAAATATTATGTGAGATTGCTGTGGGGTTTTTACGTTTTTTTGGTTTTGGTTTTTTTTGGTCAACAGCATATAAACAACCATACTAAACATACCTGGCAGAGAGCCGTTGCATCTCTGCCTGCAGATGGTCTTTCATTGAAACATGAAAGGGGAAAATAGCTGGTCTAGACCTTCTCAGGAACACACATTCCTTTTTAGAGTCAGACTATTTTCTTCTTCAATGAGTTAAGTTTTATTAGAAACACTTACTAGCATATTAGGAAACTTAAAATGTAAAAGCAGTACCTCTTCCTTTCTGATCTTCTGTTTATTCCCTTACCTACATAAAAAGATAAATCACTTACAGCGATTAACCCAACACTTCAGCTCAGTAAACTTCGTTAACATGTTTAGACTCTCAAAATACTATATTTCTTCAATTTTATGACATAGTTTTTTTAACATTTTAAATTTTCTAACATTGTGATTAGTTTACATTTTTACATAAAAAGCCTCACATGCCAGGGAGTGAAGAGAGGTGGTTCTCATTGCCTGTGCTTTTGCAAGCAAGCTTAGAAATGTCCATAGGAAAGGTATCTCTTCATTCATTCACCCAATCCTTTCATTCATCTAACAAATTGTTATTCACTGAATACATGTTTTGTATCATGTACATTTCTGGGCACAGAGTACAATAATAGGTAAGAATCAATGATAGGCTCTCAAAGAGTCTCATTCTAGTAGAGAAAGGTAGATGATAAACAATTAAACCAAAAAATAAAGAGTTTCCAGGTGTGATCAATGCTGCAAAGAAAACAAGACAGAAAAATCAGGAAGTGGGGTAAGTCAGGGAGGTTTCTCTGATTAAATAACATGTAAGCAGAAAGCTGACTGCTGAGCTGTTGAGAGGCCAGTCCTGGTAGAGAAAACAGTAAGTGCAAGGGCCCTGAGGCAAGCTGGCCTGAGCTCAGCAAAATAAAGGAACATGGAGACTCACCCTGTGGAGTCATTTCCATGGCTAGCTGAACAAGAAGTTCCATTTAGCTTAAATTTGGATTTTTATCTGTTGAACAAAATATCTTTCAAAAATACGTTATGATGCTAGACTAAAGCTAAAAGAGAAAAACACAGAACTAAAGTGCATTGTTTCTAACAAAGCAATGGCCCTTTTGGACCCTATGTAAAGATAAAGCTGTTTAAATATGTCATGGAACTATAGAGCAACTCTCATGATCAAAGGCTTAGACGGAGCCACATTCCTTTCCAAAGCTAGAATAGCTGCCTGTTATTGAGCAGAGCATCTTAAAAGGACAATCTCTGTTTCCAGCAGACCTTCAAGAGAAGCTTAAAGGAGTACGGAATATTATAGTCAATTCTAAATTACTGAAGGCAGATTACTGTAAACAGCCTATCTGAGCACTGCAGTAAACAATTGTCAAGCATCAAAATCAGCTCAGAGGAATCATAAAACTCCAAGAAGCCTTCAATCAAACATGAATGGTGACAGAGAAGAAAGAGAAATGTCATCACATCAATAAATGCAGGCTAAGAGAGTAAAAAAAGAAATGTGTGTGCATTTCATACAATGAGGTTGTCTTCCTCCCAATCTTGTTATTAAATCCACAGTGTGTCTTACAAACATGGACTCTCAGAATTGTAGAAATATCACAGCTCTTGCTCGCTCCTCCCACCGCCCAAGATGCTGAAAGGAAAGAAGGCCAAGGGGAAGAAGGTGGCTCCGGCCCCTGCCGTCTTGAAGAAGCAGGAGGCCAAGAAAGCAGTGAATCTCTTGTTTGAGAAAAGGCCTAACAATTTTGTTATTGGACAGGACATCCAGCCCAAAGGGACCTCACCCACTTTGTGAAATGGCCCCGCTATATCAGGTTGCAGCAGCAGAGAGCTATCCTCTACAAGAGGCTGGAAGTTCCTCCTATGATGAAACAGTTCACCCAGGCCCTGGACCGCCTACAGCTACTCAGCCGCTTAAGCTGGCCCACAATACAGACCAGAGACAAAGCAAGAGAAGAAGCAGAGACTTGGCCCAGGCCGAGAGGAAAGCTGCCGGCAAAGGGGACGTCCCCACTGAGAGACCACCTGTCCTTCAAGCTGGGGTTAACACCGTCACCACCTTGCTGGAGAACAAGAAAGCTCAGCTGGTGGTGACTGCACACGATGTGGATCCCATCAAGCTGGTTGTTTTCTTGCCTGCCCTGTCTCATAAAACGGGGGTCCCTTATTGCATTATCAAGGGAGAGGCAAGGCTGGGATCTCTAGTCCACAGAGAGCCCTGCACCACTGTCGCCTTCACAGGTTAACCAAGAAGACAAAAACACTTTGGCTAAGCTGGTGGAGGCTATCAGGACCAATTACAATGAGAGATACAATGAGATCCACCGTCACTGGGGAGGCAATGTCCTGGGTCTCAAGTCTGTGGCTCCTATCACCAAGCTCGAAAAGGCAAAGGATAAAGAACTTGCCACTAAACTGGGTTAAATGTACACTGTTGAGGTGTCTGTACATAAAACTAATTAAAATATAACAAATTTTCCTAAAAAAAAAAAAAAAAAGAAAAATATCACGGCTCTTTCTCTAGCCTCCTAAAGTGCTTGGAATTTCCAACATTAAGCTCTAAAAAGGTCCGTAAGAACAATTTTCTCAAGAAATACAACACTGTAACACATCGCAATCTGTTTGAAAAATGAGCATAATTTATCTTACCAGTCAGTCCCGGAAAACAGGTCTCTGAAAGAATGGAAGCCTTTAAAATTCCTTTTTTATGGAGATGGCCGGCAGCCAAAGGAGCAGGATTATGGAGACCCCAAACTAGATTGAAGGGATTGAGGGACAAATGAAGAGAAAGAGGAATGTCAAGGTAAATGTTCACAATGGCTTGCACTATTCCAAGTGACAGGAGCTCATTTATCTCAGAAACACCTGGCTTACTGCTAAAACCAACACTGCATTCTAGCTAGTTCCTAATAACACGCATTTCTGGGCTGTCATCCTATTTGGTCATTAACAGCAGCCTCCATAGAAACAGAAATGAAACTAAGAATTAAATATTTATATTCATGATGTAAAATAAAATTACTTTGCCAAGTGTTGCAGCCAAGTGTTGACCGGAAATGAAACGGAATTCACAGGGACAGTATGTTTTCTGACAAGTTTGAGATTTCAGCATCCCATGCTTTCAGGCAAAGTGGAACAGAAGGAACTGTACTTGTCATTATACCAACTGCTTCCCTCCCAGTGGAGGGTCTTTGTTCCGCGTACTGTGACTCACTGGGTCACTAAGGACTTCAGTTGTCCCTCTAGCATGGTGCGTCTTGGGTTTCTTTATTCAGCCCACCTGTAAAGGATCTGAGGTCCCTAGATAAGAGGTAACATTCAGTAGAATTTGGCATTCATAGGATGATGAAATCTATGACATCATTATCCCACTTCTCATGGTTCTAATCCACAGAAAGCTTCCCTTGATTCTCAGAACTAGCCCTTGCAGTGCCCTTGAATGTGCAAACATTACTCTTTAGTAATGTTTGAAGCAGGATTTGAAAATCGGAAGCATGACTCAAAGCTACCCTATAATAACTAAGCTGCCATACTCACCTAAGGCTGCTTCCAGATATGTTTTCTATGAATCTGCCTTTCCAACAGAGCACAGTTCAGGGAAAGGGGGCGGGGGGCAATTGTAAAAAAAGACACAAAATGTCCAATTTTAGTTTGGCCCATGACTGCCATGCCCTGGAATTCTGTACACTCTCCAAAAGAGACTGTCACTGATTTTTTAAAATATATAATTTAGAGGCCAGTTGCGGTGGCTCGTGCCTGTAATCCCAGCACTTTGGGAGGCCAAGGCGGGCAGATCATGAGGTCAAGAAATCGAGACCATCCTGGCCAACATGGTAAAATCCCGTCTCTACTAAAAATACAAAAATTAGCTAGGTGTGGTGGCATGTACCTGTAGTCCTAACTACTGGAGAGGCTGAGGCAGGAGAATTTCTTGATGGCAGGAGGCAGAGGTTGCAGTGAGCTGAGATCACACCACTGCACTCCAGCCCGGTGACAGAGTGAGACTCCGTCTCCAAATATCTCTCTCCCTATATATAGATACATATGTACATATGATTTCTTTTTTATTTTTTTAATTTTTAGAGAAAGGGGTCTTACTATGTTGCCCAGGCTGGACTCAAACTCCTGGACTCAAAGAACGCTTCCCTCTCAGCCTCTCGAGTAGCTGGGACTGCAGGTGCATGCCAATTAAGAATCAGCAACCAATTCAACTATTGCTGACTCTTGATTAAGAAAGGCTCAGGAACTATGTTTGAGCTGAGCAGGGTCACCTCTCACTTGTCACACGTGGCGCTCTGGCTCTCTTTCATCAGATTACTCCTGCTTCCCACATCTTGGCATGCACATCTTTTTTACTGCATGGTACCGGGATACAGGCTGCATGCACAGTCATAGAAACTGCTTAATTCCGAGAGGTCACGTGTGCTCATTTAACACAGCTGATGACCCATAAACCCTGGCATTGGTGTGAAAATGGCACATAACTTAGGAACTCTCCAAAAATATTTCACATAATCAGAATTCCTTTTTCATCTAACGAGACATTTCATCTCCTAAGTGTCCACCAGATGTTAATAAATATTCTCTCTTCATTAAAGAGTTCTGTCCATCTTGGCAAGGCCTGTAGCTCAAATTAAAGTCTCCTTTCAAGGCTTTTGGGTACTCTATATCTCTTTGGTTTCAACTTTATTTAACAAATTGTATTTCCCCCCTTTTTTTTTTCAGAAGAAGTCACTCCACTATACGGTCTCCTTTCCTTCTATTCTTTCCCTCTGATTCATCAAGAAAATTGTCATTGGTCTTGTCCATGTTTTACACAATAGAAGGGGAAAAGCCAAGGGCACAGCTCAACACAGCAGCTGATTGGAAGGTGGAAACGGCAGTAAAAACTGCCTGGGGGTGGGAATGGGCAATTCACAAGCCCAGTAGCAGAATCATGGAAAGCGGAGTCTGAACAAAACCGAGGGCTGCAGACCCCTCCCGCATCTGACTGCTATGACCTTGTCATTAATCCTGGCAGGCAAAATGACACAGCAGTTACGTCAGGACAGTCAGCAGTGGCAGGTATGAACGTGGCCCCTCGGGCTTGTCACTCCTCTTTACTGCACTCCCAGCTCATCACACCACACAGCAAGACCTGAGCCAGACAGGGCAGTGGAAGCTGCAGGAGGAATTGAAGCCATGGCGCCAGGCAGAGCTGAGAGGGAGCCGGCCAACTCTGTTTACAAAGGAGCACCATTGGGAGAGTAGTGTGAGGATTAAAGTTCCACGCAGGGTGTTTTTTCAGATGCGTTGTCTTCTTCTACCAGCTCAACTGAAGCCCGGGAGGTTTTCTGAAGGTGGAACCAAGACCCTTCTGCCTCTGAAGCCGCATTCTGTCAAGGATGCATGTTGGGCTGTTTTATTTGAGAGGCTGGGGGTCAGGGCACCAAAAGAGTCCCTGTCTCACGGGATCTTTCCTGAGAATGGTCTAATAAGACTGATCAATATGGGCTTTAGAGTATTACAGGCTTAATACCACTGGCAACTCTGCTCCTTTCGGTTGCGGAAACTGGGCAAATGCCTCAAGCTCCTTAACCCTTCATATACAAATCATATATAAGCATATAGCGAGTACCTGATAAATTACATTTTAGACCTCTCATTTCTGCTAGCCCTGGACTCCAGGGAGGTCCATTTATAATGGATAGGTGACCATCCATTGTTTGAATGTTAACAGCTAAACATATTTGTGACCAAGAAGAGAGGACAAATAACAGATGTTTGGAACTGGAAGAAATTCCAGCATGGGATTTAAAAGACCAGGACTAGTCTTCGAAGAGGACACTAGTGACTCTCTGCTCTAAACTTCTCTTTGCCAGAAAAGTGCCCACCCTCCACCCAGCCCCTGCCCTCATCACTACAGGTCCTTACTAGTGAGAAGAGGATACTTTTAAAATTCAGAATCTGTGATATATGGCCTGATGAGTATTCTTAAATGTAATTAAAGGGCCCATAGTACAGAGTATTTCCATCTGGTTCTAGTTTAGCCAATTCAGTAAATGGTCCAAAGGGTCCCGTACTTAGAGGGTACTAAGGCAGTTAAAAGCGCCCTAAAACCACTCCCTGCACAGCACCTGCACCCCCACTGCACAGGGGGCTACACCCATCTCCACATGAGTCACCCTCCCTGTGCAACGCGTGGGGGTGGGGAAGGGAGCTCCAGTATTATCAGCCATCAGCACCCTAGGGTGAACTGATTATCAGGACAACTAAAAACACACCTAATAAAGCCTTGGAGGCACGTGCCAAGCATCGTGATGGACTAGAAGCGATTTCTAAGCTGAAATGCTGCTTGAATGCAATGCCAGCTGGATGCTTGATGGGCAGAAATAGAAGGGGAAATGAAGCAAGCACGGCATAGGGGTGAGAGTTGTTCTCATTCCTAAGTTTACCTAAGACTGGGGCCACGGGGTCGGGTGTGCCCTGGGACTTACATCTCACGCAGCCTGGGGTCCAGAGCCGGCAGGAGCAATGCAGTCAGCGACCAAAGGTTGTCACTGCTGCTTTTTCTCGAAATTCCCTGCCGGGTCCTGTTTGGGGTTCCCGCCTAAGCGCTTATCACGTGCACAACCCAAACTTTTCAAAACCGGCGCAAGGCCTGAGGGCCCGGGCGCCAGGGTGGTTTTTAGGGTTTTCTTTCTTTCTTATTTCCCTTCTTCTTCTCCACAGTTGATGATTTTCTGCAGAAAAACAACTGCGAAAAAGAACCTATTTCATTTCCAGTTCCCATCACCGCGATTTCCACATGGATGTGACGTGACCCCAGCTTCCGAAATGCCCAGGTGACTCACGCGGGGACACCCCGGGGCGGGGCAAAGGGGAGTTTCTCTGGGGCCGGGAAGAAAGGGAAGAGGCCGCGCATCTCCTCACCTGCGCCCCCTGGCGGCCGACAGCTGAAGGGACGCGATTCGCAGCCCCTGACCAGAGCGAGTCACGTGACTTTGGAAAGTCCCGTGGAAATCCCCGTCAGTACATCTGAAACGGGGAAACGCAGACTGCGCAGTCTGCAGCCTCCGTGGCGGGCCGAGCGCAGCGAGCCGTCAGGAGAGATCACACCCCCGGCCGACCCTGACAGCGAGCTAGCCAGACTACGGGCGCCCATGGAGCGTCGCCTCCGCCGGATCCCTGCCCTGACCCCCGCCTGCGGCGCGCGCGTGTTCTGACCGGGACTTGGGACTTTGCGAAAGGATCGCGGGGCCCGCAGAGGTAACCGCCGCGCCTCCCCGAGCCGCCTGCCTTGGGCTCACCGCGGCCAAGGGCTGCGGGTGCATGTTGAGCGGCGACCCCCAGGCTGGCACCGTCTACCTGGCACTGGTTTTGCAACTGCCCTGGTGGGGGAGTTTGCTGGCCGTTTGTTTCTGTCTGGGTTTTGAAGTGCTGGGAGTTGAGGTCGCCGCTCCAGATGTTGGAGTGACATCCCTGGATACCTCCAACCAGCTGTTCCTTTCAGATAATGCACCGAACTTCAAGCTGCAGCTGACTGGTGTAGAGGCGCCCCTCGGGCCCTCTGATCGGGTGGTCGTTGGTGCTTTGCTTCTTTTCTGGAGTGGCTTTTGGAGTCAAGCGCTGCATGCCTATGGCCACGTAGGAACTGCAGAAGCGCTGGGGCTTTTTCCCAGATTGTGCAGAATCAGCCCGACGGGGCGTGGGGTACCGCAGTGGCCGGCAGCCCTGCGGAGGTGGGGGGGGGGCGGCGGGGCTTCAGTTTCAGAGACAGCTTCGCAGACGCTCAGGGGTCGGTCCAGGGGGCTGAGGTCCCGGCGCGGGGTCCAGCTTTTCCAGTTGCAGCAATGTAAGAGAAGTCTGCATGTAGACGTGGGTCGCTGGCCTGCCTTTGGGGGGCTCCACTTTAGCAGCGAGCAGCAGGCCCCTGCTCCAGCCCCTACCCCACAGTCAGACTGTCTTTGTCAGCTGGGGTCGTCCCACTTCCTGCCACCTGGCCTCTCAGGAAAGCAGTGGCATTAAGTAAGGAAGGAGCTTAACTCTTTTTGAGCCCGCTTTGTTTTCAGCTCTGTTCGCCTCAGATCTTCTTTCCTTGGAAAGCCAGTCTGGTCAAGTGTCTCAGGGCAGCATTCTGGCAGAATCATCGCTAATTAAAGGGGCTTCTGGACTCGCAACCTTAATGTACCAGATTATTGAGCAGCCAATGAATGCCTCATTCTCATTGCTGCTTTGATTTTTTTTTTCAATTCTTTATACTATTTTTGATTTTTTTTTTGGAGAGGCACTTCCCCAAATTTGGATGAGGTATTTGTTGATAAATAATTCATCAATTTCCACAACACGGACAAAAATGTCCTCCCATAGTGGAAAAATAAAACAAGGAGGAGAAGAGTTTGAGGAATGGAGAATTTCTTTAGAATCCTGTTGATCCTAGTGACAGAAGTTGAGAAATTACCTTTAAATAAGACGGTGAGGTAACAAATGTTAAAAAAAAAAAAAAGTTAAGGGTAGTATTGCATTGTTTGCCACTTTTGTTCTTTAATCTTAAGTGTGGAGAAGTCCAAGAACTGGAAACTTGGGCAGTGGGTTTTGATTTCTAAGGATTTGATTTCAATTTTACAGGCTGTGCAAGGCTAAACCTACCAATGAGAGCTCACTGGGGTATCCAGTATTGACATTTGCATACGTTGCCTATGGTCTATAGCCCTCACTATTTTAGATCTTTGGTGAAAAATCTTTAGATTTGGAAGAGAAAAATAAGCAGCTTTGGTGTTGTGGGATTGCAAGGGGCAGGTACTGAAAGACCTGGCTCCTAGGCTAAACTTCGCCCCTGAATGGCTGTGGGATCTAAGCAGTACCTGTAACTCCATTGCCTTAGCTGCACACTAAGGTAGTACTGTGGTGTCAAGGAAGGAAATAAGGTCATCTTTGACTTTTAGTTCCTCATCGAGCATGGTGTTGGCCTTCATAGGTGGTCAGGTAGGGCTTGTTGGGTGGATGGATGCATGGGTGGGTGGCTGCAAGGATGGATGGATGGACAGACAGATGGATGGACAATATTGTGAAAGAGACTTTTGCTGTGCCACAAAGGAAAAGTATATGTGTTATTTTTTGTCCTGCTATGATTTTGCCCAATTTCACCTGTAAAGGATGGCTGATATCAAATGACTCCCCCTATGCCTTTCCCAGCAATCAGATTAAGAATCCCAATCTAAAACTATCACCAGAAAACTCCTCAGGAGAAACCACGGGTCATCTAAGTCCAACTTCTCTCCTTTGAGTGGGCCACAAGAATTTAGACCACCTTATCAATGGCGTTAAGAGAGCCTAGACCCACCCAGGAGTAGCTACCCTAAAATCTAGGTTTCTTCTCCCTCTTCCATAGGCTTAACATTTTATCAACTGGAGAGTTGACCTGACAAATAGGTTGCTGCAGGAGTGGAATTAACAATCACTGTGAAATTTCCTAAGGGATGACTTTGTGCTCTGAAAACATCTTCGTCATCTTGGAAATTAGGAAGTGTGGCCAGGCACCCTATAAAGGGCTAGTGAACCAGAGCCGGCTCTCCACGCGGTTCCATACTGGAGAGATCCCACATTATGTTAATTCACATCATCCTGCGCTGTTGGCATGGATTATAGAGGCTGGTCTTTGCCCCCTTTCCTCCTTCATTTGCTGGAGTGGCCTCCTAGTGGAAACTTCTGTCCTTGTCTGCTTCTAGACTTTCATTCCTTCTACTAGTTGCTTATGCTTAAAGATTTCAGGGTGAAAACTGGGCAGACAGGCGTCTGTGTTAGGACCTGGAGGGTGATGACAGAATTTTATTGGCAGTTGAGTTGAAATGATTGAGCTCCAATATCTGTTCTTGGAAGTATAGAATTTATTGTTCTGTTATTATTTTGTGGTTTTTCGTTTTTTGTAGAGACCTAGGTCTCAATATGTTGCCCAGGCTAGTCTCAAACTCCTAAGCCCAAGTGATCCTTCCACCTCGACCTCCTAAAGTGCCAGGATTATAGGCATGAGCCACCGTGCCCAGCCTATTATGAGTCTGTTTCTTATTCTGATATGAAGTCTGGTGGGGAGGTTCTGAAGGAATGTTGACTGCTCTTAAAATTGCAGCGCATCTTGCTGGAAGTGGTTTTTTTTTGTTGTTGTTGATTAGAAAACATTCGGCTTTAACTCTTTATAAACATCAGAATAAACTTTATGAATAAACACTTAAATACTTCTCTTTGGGGCTAAAGAGGAAACACCAACCAGCAGCCTAAATGACAGCATAAAATTGCAAGATTTTTCATAAAATAGTTTACCAGCATAGGGAGGGAGTGATTACTCAAGAGTTTGCCCAAGAGCAGGGTTGCTTGGTGGTGGTCTGAAGGGGAGGAGCTACAGACTTGTCAGGGCTATGTTGAGCCCTTAACTGGCATCCGGTACTCCCCAAATCCAGCACTGTTCGGCGTGGTCTCAGAATGAAACGGGAGCTTCAGTTGGTTTTGAGGAGCAGTACCTGTTGCTGACAGACAGGGTTGGCTCCCTGACAAACGTTACTGAAAACACGGGTTATTCCCCTCCTCCTCAGTACCCACTCTCTGCCTTCCTTCTCTTGTTTAGACTAACCTTTTAAAGTGATGTAACTTAAAACAGCCCAGTGTGAGTTAATCTCTGGGCCAGCTAGTATCCCGGGAGTAGAGGTACTAAGATCTTTTGCCTACAGATCAGGGTAATGACAAGATCAAACACTGGGGTTTCCTGCAGACAGGTATATAGGAGTCATATCAAAGTCAGGCTAACGGAATGGCTTTTTTTTTTTTTTCTTTCCTTTTCAGGTATTGGAGAGCACAATGGCTGAACAAGTCCTTCCTCAGGCTTTATATTTGAGCAACATGCGGAAAGCTGTGAAGATACGGGAGAGAACTCCAGAAGATATTTTTAAACCTACGAATGGGATCATTCATCATTTTAAAACCATGCACCGATACACACTGGAAATGTTCAGAACTTGCCAGTTTTGTCCTCAATTTCGGGAGATCATCCAGAAAGCCCTCATTGACAGAAACATCCAGGCTTCCCTGGAAAGCCAGAAGAAACTCAACTGGTGTCGGGAAGTCAGGAAGCTTGTAGCGCTGAAAACGAATGGTAAGACTTGCTCTGTTGTGTTTCTTTCGCCTGGGTGATAGCTTCTGCCTGCTGGGTCCCCATTCATGGATGTTTAATAGCACAAGCCCAGACTCAAATCTCTTGAGATTTACTATAGACACTTTAGTGTAGAAACTTTATACAGGACATGTGATAAGAGCTGACTTGTTATGTGAATCTATTAAGGATATTTTCTGATCGTGTATATTACAGAGCACATTGAGGCTTGGAGAATGCATTTCTAATACTCCAATTAGGTGATTTGTTTCTAATTCTTGCGAATGTTTAATCATCTGTAAAATACCCTTCACTGGCCCGTAATGGAAATGTTAAAAGCCTTTAAGTTCAAAAGGAAAGCATGGTGTGAAAACTGGTAGTACGTTTGTTTCCCACTGTCATTAGAAAATGCGTGTGATGTTCTTATGCCTCTCGAATTGGTAGCATTTTATGGGTTAACCAGTGAATGACTGTTGAAGACATGAGGAACTTCTTTTGCCTCCTCCTCCTCTCTGGCCTGGGTTCTACTGCCTATTCCCTGCAGTGTGAAATAGATAGATGGCTGAGATTTTTAGCATGAATTTTAGACTTTACCTTCATTATTTTTAGGGGTTCCTAGTCACGAAATCCTTCCTGCCTGTGCTGTTCTGCCAATGGCCTTTATCAGGAGTAGCTATTTCCTATTCCAAGCTTTACTGTTTTGTTTTTTAATCATTTCCCTTGGGTAAGAATCTATGCATCAACAGGAGTGTCTGTTGCGTCCTGTTTCATGCAGGCACAAAATTCTACTCTATGGATGTGGATAATTATTACAATAAGCAAGTAGACTATACAAGATCAATTAAATGCTCATAGATTACATAAGACCAGGAATCTCAGATACTTAAATCTGTGACAGTCCTAGACAATCCTAATAGAAGTAAGGTGTCCAAGAGCAGAAAATCATTGTTGACAATGATTGCAATAAGAACACTAACTTAATTAACTTAATTGGTATATTAACCTTGGCTTTTTTTGACTTGGGTAACTTAGAGTGATTGGTGGATGTGGGTTTTTAAATTTTGATTCTGGGGGTGCTTGTACATTGCTTCAACATCTTGCCTAGATTTATGAAACACTGATTCTTAGAAACATAGGTAGAAAGAAAACTAGGGATAGCTACTGTCTGCATTATTCTTGGCATTAAATTAAGTGATACAGAGAGGTAGGTAGTTATGTAAAGTCATCATCATGGGGTTTATGTGCCTGACAATTTGTGGTTTTAATCCTCTCCCATTTTGTTACCAAAAAGAGATAGAGTAAACTTTGGGGGAGTTGGAAAGAAAGATTCTGCTGAATTAAAAATGTGGTAGGAAGGGGAAAACCTTATGAAGAAAATTAACTGACTTTTTGCTTTGTTTCCTTAAGATAGGAAATGCTCAATTTCCACTAGGAAAAAAAAGGGGAATATAAATAGGAAACACTTATTTTGCAAACATGTCATTTAAATCAACAAGGAGTCATACTGCAAATAAAACTACAAAAGCAGGTGCATTTTGGTAACATTTTTTGGGAAATCATTTTTAGACTCAGAATCCTTTTGTATTCTTCACTTTCTAGAAAACCCTTTAAGATTCTAAATGTGGAAGAAAGGGTATCGGGGAGGGAGGAATACAAATGACTTTTTTTCTTTGATTTTGATTAGCACCTTTTAAAAAAAAATTAATCTTTCCCCTGATAGGAGGCTTATTCAAAGGCAATATCTGGGGAGGGGGTGATTCACAAGTTTGCATTTGAGGATATGAGACTGTGGTGAATGAGGAAGGGAGTAGGTGGCATAAAATTGAAACTTCATGTGAAAAATTCCAGCGTCTATTGGCTGCAGCGATTTCACTTGTATAATGAGTAGCCCTATTCCAGCTCACCCTGACCACACCCACTTGGAAAGTCCAGGGTGCACCTCGCAGTTTAAATGTCTACACACCAGAACAAAAAGTACAATAGCTGTTGCTCAATTGCTAGTCAAATAACTTAGCACTGGGGAATTCCAGATGTTACTTAGGGAATTTTATACTGGTGCATCTCAATAAAGAACTGAAAGTAAGCACAAGAAGAAGAAAAAAAGCCTTATCTTTGCTCTAGATTTTGCAAAGGGGAAATTTCAACAGAATGCAATCATTGCTGCCTGTCTGCCAAGGCACGAGGCTTGGGTGATCCTTTTTGTCCATTTGTTTGAATACTTACTTAGCTAGTTTTTCTAAATGTATAACTTGAAGGAATATTGGCTGTGGATACATATTTGAGGGGTTTTTTGGTCTCTTTATAGTTTGACTATAATTATAATTTGATAAAATTTCAAATAGCATTATTGCCCTACTTATAGAGTGATATAAGAAACAGTTTAACTTTTCTTTATAAAGATTATTTTGTGTTTGCCAAAAGATACTAAGGAGTTAACTTTGTTTGTTTGAAACATTTCCCCAAAAGATTTATTGTTTGGAGGTTGAAAAAAATACAGCCCATTGAATTGTGACTTTTAAACTGGAAAGGTCACAAACGAATGGCATACAATTCAACCTGCTTTTTTTTTTTTTCTTTCTCAAAATGTCAGCCCTAAACACTGAATTATTTTCCAATGTAGGCACCCAGGTGCTTTTTAACTTTTGTACTTTACAGTTACTAACAAGCAGGTTTGCATAACGCGTTTTTGAGAGCTGGACTGGCAGACCATATACATTCAGTGTTGCCAACCTCACTTTACACACCAGGAGAGGAAACTCCCAGGGCCCAAAGGCTAAAGGGGACTGGTCAAGTCATTTGCCATTGAGTCATAGCCAGACCATCCCAGTCTAGCAAGCCATGCCTGCTTCCTGGTTTGTGCATGTTGCCCTGTGTGCTCTTCCTTAGGATTAGACAGCAGCAATGCCAGCGCCTTCACCAGCAAATCAAGGCATAGTAGAAAGGGATGGGGCTTTAGAGCTCATCACTCAGTGCTCTCATTTCTCAAAGAGGAAAAATGCCCAGAGAACCTCAGGAATTTCCCCCAGGTCACCTAAGTGAGTCAGGAGCAGAGTTAAGCTAGAACCCAGGTCCCCTGGCTGCTTTGCTGTTGGTGTCATTCATTAAAAAGAAGAATAAAAAGAACTGTTGTTTTCCTTAAAGCTGTCATTACATGGTGAAATACCAATTTGTCCTTGACTAGGAAATTAAACCAAATTAAACTACTCAATGCCCTAGCACAGTAGCAGGGCTGGTTTATTCTGAAAACCTTTGCTAGGCCTTAAATGCAGATAACTTGACTTTCCTTCTCTTCTCCTCCTTTCGGTCCTCAGGTGATGGCAATTGCCTCATGCACGCCACTTCTCAGTACATGTGGGGTGTTCAGGACACAGACTTGGTACTGAGGAAGGCGCTGTTCAGCACGCTCAAGGAAACAGACACACGCAACTTTAAATTCCGCTGGCAACTGGAGTCTCTCAAATCTCAGGAATTTGTGGAAACGGGGCTTTGCTATGACACTCGGGTATGTATTGCCCCCTAATTATCGATTGGCAGAACTCCATGGTGGGCATAGGGTACCCCTGGGTGAGTCCCTGCCCTCTGGCAGCACCTAATGGACTAGGTCATATGAATTTGGCTAAGTGAAACATACTCAGTGGAAAACACCAGAAACCTATGGGACTAACCCAAGGCTTTGGCCACTGCTTTTGGTTCGCAGATTCCCAGCTGTGGATCTGTTCCCTCTAGCAGCAGGTCTTCTGCTCATGGCCTTTTCCATTGGTGTTTTGTTGTTTTTCGGTTTGCTTGCCCTTAGCTTTGCTGAGTCAGCCAATAACATGACAACACGTGTCTCACCATCCTCAGTCACAAGTTTGGAATTTTTGTGAACATTTGGATGAGGGGCTGCAATGTGATACCTCATCAGGGATTTTTTTTTTTTTTTTTAAAGCAGGTGCTGTCCGTGTCCTCCCCAGCTTTTGCGTTTGCCTTGTAGTAGAAAAAAGTAAAGGAAGAAAAGCAAAATGGTGCAAAAAGGGTGATCATTTAAATGATGGTTTCATAAAAAGGGAAAAATAAGCTGAGTTATATAAGTGAATAATTGCAGAGTGATGTCAGAATGACTTTTTAGTATAGGAGTACAGGGTACATTCAAGCTTTTTTTCCTCTTTCACCCTTCTCCCCTTAGAACTGGAATGATGAATGGGACACCCTTATCAAAATGGCTTCCACAGACACACCCGTAGCCCGAAGTGGGCTTCAGTACAACTCACTGGAAGAAATACACATATTTGTCCTTTGCAACATCCTCAGAAGGCCAATCATTGTCATTTCAGGTGAGATGCCTGCAGATCATGTATCTGCACTTAAATGCTTTCAGCTTTAATGCCTTGGCTCTTAGAGAAAACCACACTGCCAAAGTTCAAGTAATAGAGTTAAATGGAATTTGATGAAAGTCACCTTAAGGTGACTCATTTTTCTTTTCTTTCCTTGAACAGACAAAATGCTAAGAAGTTTGGAATCAGGCTCCAATTTTGCCCCTTTGAAAGTGGGTGGAATTTACCTGCCTCTCCATTGGCCTGCTCAGGAATGTTATAGATACCCCATTGTTCTCGGCTATGACAGTCATCACTTTGTGCCCTTGGTGACCCTGAAGGACAGTGGGCCTGGTGAGAAAACTGCATTAATTCACATTTGTAACTTCTGTGAGATACTGAAACATTGGGATTTTCTCTTTTGCTTCTTATTGAAACATTCTTATTTAAGTAGATTATTTTTATTTAAATACATAGTGTTGTGACTTGCTTGGCTAGTAAGAGTAATGTAATAGCAGTAATCATAATACCCCCATATCATTTTCACTATGACTTGGAAAGTCAAGTACTTTCATACATGGTAAATTAAGGTGCACAATGCCCTTAATACAGTGCCTGGTATGGAGCAAGTAAATGCCTGTCAGGTTAGCTTTTTAAATTTCTTTTTGAGACAGGGCCTCCCTCTGTCATTCAGGTTAGAGTGCAGTGGCATAATCATGGCTCATTGCAGCCTCCACCTCCTGGGCTCAAGCAGTCTCCTGCCTTGGCCTCTCAAATTTACAGGCATAAGCCACCATGCCTGGCCTGTTAGCTGGTATTTTAATAGCTTCATGTGGAGCAGGTACTCTGCTTTAGGTGTATTATTTTATTTCATTTTTATCCTCAGAGCATCCTTGTGAGATGTAGGCCTTGGTAGCCTTATTTTACAGATTAAACAGTTAAAGCTCAGAGAGGTCAAATAACCTGTCTAATGCCACACAGCTTGCTAGTGACAAAGCCAGGATTCAAACTCAGGGCAGTCTGATTCTAAAGCCTGAGACTTTTAACCAATCAGATCCACCACCTCCAGACTGGTTGACATTCTGTGAGTTTCCTGGAAACAATACCTTTTTTTTTTTTTTTTTTTTTTTCCAAAAAGTATTATTATTATTATTTTTTAAATTTATAGAGACGAGGTTTCTCCATGTTGGTCAGGCTGGTCTTGAACTCCAACCTCAGGTGATTCGCCTGCCTTGGCCTCCCAAAGTGCTGGGATTATAGGCGTGAGCCACTGTGCCTGGCCAACAGTGCATTTTTATATTAGAGTATAGCACATTTTGTTTTCCCATTTGGGTTTCACTGTGGCTCAGAACACTTTTCTGTTCTGTAAATTACATCTGTTACACATTTTCAAAATGAGATCTACTTACATATGGCATTGTTTAGTAGAGTATTATTTTACTTACGTGTGATTTTTTTCCCTTAGAAATCCGAGCTGTTCCACTCGTTAACAGAGACCGAGGAAGATTTGAAGACTTAAAAGTTCACTTTTTGACAGATCCTGAAAATGAGATGAAGGAAAAGCTCTTAAAAGAGTACTTGATGGTGATAGAAATCCCCGTCCAAGGCTGGGACCATGGCACAACTCATCTCATTAATGCTGCAAAGTAAGCAGTTTATGTTCAGCTGTCTCCTGTGTCATCTGTAACTATCTTCAACCTCAGCCACATGAGCTGCTGCCACCCTGAAGCTCAACAGTAGAGTCAATTGCAGCCAGTTTCTGCCAGTGGGAAACAAATTCAGCGTCTTGTACATGGTTAGAGAGGATTATCTAAGGCACTACTAACTTTGGTTTCAAATCGAAACAAGTAATTTATCCATAACAATTTTCCTGTATATCTGGACGCTGAAAGTTAGAATTGCAGAATCATGAGTTTTTAAAGTGCATTTACACATCCAGGATAGCTGTTGTTTTCGGAGTGGTTTGTATTTTAATTACTCCGGTACATGTTAAAAAGACTAGCAAGTGAAAACACTTGGAAACAAAAGCCTTTATGTCTTGGCTTCTTGGTAAGAACGGGCACATCAGACATAGAAGGGACCGTAGGTTGTTTATGTTGCAGCTCCTGATTTCTGCCATGCGGAAATGGGAGGAAAGCCCCAGAATGCCCATTGTGCAGGTATCCGGTCTTTAAACATTGGCTTTATGTTTGAAGAGATGCCTGTTTCTGAGCACTTGAAGAGCATCTGTCTCTCAAAGTGGAGATTAGCAAATTACAGAGTCAATAGTAAACAGTGGCTTTGAGTGTGTCTGCGTCTTAGTTACTCATGGCAGTTAATGTTGGTGAAGATCAGACACAGGTTTAAAGTTAGTAACAGCAAAATACCCAACCTAAAAACTTTCAAAGTAGTTTGTACTATAAAACAGACTAGTCCCCGAATGAATAGCCTGAGTCATGTTTTACTCAGAATTTGATCTCTGAGAAATTAGAAAGTAAAATGATTTTTTTTTAGCCCTTGTTTTAGAACTATCTGTAATTTTGGGTGGACCAAGATTGATTAAATGAAACGTGATTTTAAAAATAAGGAAGTCTTAGCAAACTACCTGACATCCTTCTTGACTCTAGAACATGTTGGAAAAATGTGTCAGATCATGTTATGTGAAAAGTGTGAGCTCTTCATCGCAGGCCTGCATTTCAATGAATGGTTCTACGATTCTTGCCGTAATCCACATTCTAAAACTTTGTCCTATGGGCTAACGACATAAAACTTTGTGTGTGATTTTGTTTCGTCTCAAAACGTATTTTTTCCTTTTGGCCTTCAGGTTGGATGAAGCTAACTTACCCAAAGAAATCAATCTGGTAGATGATTACTTTGAACTTGTTCAGCATGAGTACAAGAAATGGCAGGAAAACAGCGAGCAGGGGAGGAGGGAGCTGCTTGCCCAGAATCCCATGGAACCTTCCATGCCCCAGCTTTCTCTCATGGATGTAAAATGTGAAACGCCCAACTGTCCCTTCTTCATGTCTGTGAACACCCAGCCTTTATGCCATGAGTGCTCAGAGAGGCGGCAAAAGAATCAAAACAAACTCCCAAAGCTGAACTCCAAGCCGGGCCCTGAGGTGCTCCCTGGCATGGCACTCGGGGCCTCTCGGGGAGAAGCCTATGAGCCCTTGGCGTGGAACCCCGAGGAGCCGGCTGGGGGGCCTCATTCAGCCCCACCGACAGCGCCCAGCCCCTTTCTGTTCAGCGAGACCACTGCCATGAAGTGCAGGAGCCCCGGCTGCCCCTTCACACTGAACGTGCAGCACAACGGATTTTGTGAACGTTGCCACAACGCCCGGCAACTTCGCACCAGCCACGCCGCAGACCACACCAGGCACTTGGATCCCGGGAAGTGCCAAGCCTGCCTCCAGGACGTTACCAGGACATTTAATGGGATCTGCAGTACTTGCTTCAAAAGGACTACGGCAGAGGCCTCCTCCAGCCTCAGCACCAGCCTCCCTCCCTCCTGTCACCAGCGCTCCAAGTCAGATCCCTCGCAGCTCGTCCGGAGCTCCTCCCCGCATTCGCGTCACAGAGCTGGAAACGACGTCCCCGCTGGCTGCCTGTCTCAAGCTGCACGGACTCCGGTGGACAGGGCGGGGACGAGCAAGTGCAGAAAAGCTGGCTGCATGTATTTCGGGACGCCAGAAAACAAGGGCTTTTGCACCCTGTGTTTCATCGAGTACAGAGAAAACAAATGTGAGTGAAATGTTGATCTCTTAACATAGTAGCTACTGTCAAGAAGGGGTTTTGTTCCTGAACTTTAAGGGGAAAAAAGCCAGTGTGGGCAGTCAGGCAGAATGGTCCCATGCTTGTGCATGGGACCCCGCCCGTGGAGGCAGAAGGCACTGCGTGATTGCAGCAGCTCCTAATACCACATTCCAAAAACCAGAGCGCCCTGTAGACAGAGCTCACGGGGTTCGTTTTATTAGACCATTCAAGTCTGGGATATCTAAGATAGTCTAAGTTTAAACTAAACTTCTTTTGCAACTTGGATATAATGGAACAATCTTAAAATCTGAAGAGCAGTAACCGGAGAGAAGGAAGGGGTCTATGGACACCGTAAGGAAACAGTCATGGTTTTGGAAATCTCTAATTCAAAAGAAGGGTGACCAGGTAATGCCTGCTCTTTGCCCTGTTCCTGTGACCAATCAGTGCTCCAAGTTCAAAATGAGAGATTTGTAAAGCCAAAGATGTTTCCATAATAGTGCTGTTATTTCTTCTGCTGAATTTATACATTTGAATATATGTATTTTAAGTAGGTAAGTAGTTGGATAGACATAGCTAGCTGGCTATGTATATCTAGCTAGCTAGCTAGTTAGGTAGCCGGGTAGATAGATATCTAAGGCTGGTCCGATCTGTAATTGGGACCCGTTTATTTCTCCGATGTCAGCATCTCTCTATCTGGGGGACCCCTGTGTGGTACTAATTAGGATCCACTCTCTTGTAGATTTTGCCACTGCCTCAGGGAAAGCCAGTCCCACAGCCTCCAGGTTCCAGAACACCGTTCCGTGCCTGGGGAGGGAATGCGGCACCCTCGGAAGCACCATGTTTGAAGGATACTGCCAGAAGTGTTTCATCGAAGCTCAGAATCAGAGATTTCATGAGGCCAAAAGGACAGAAGACCAGCTGGTGAGACATTTTCAGGAGCTTCCCCTCCCTCCCTTGGGTTCGGGGCTTTTTGTTGAAACGTTTTCTTCCAACAGTGACAAGCAGACTGTCCTCTCTGCCAGGTTCTGTCCCCTCATGATAAAGGATTAGTTCAGAACCTGAAGGGAAACGTCCGCATCACTGTGGCCCCCCAGGTCAGAAACGCTGCCACCGATTTTCATGCCCCAAGTATACTGTAGAATTTATTTTAAAAACAAAGAAACACAGGCATTGCATAAAACTTCTTCAAGCCTCCAAAATGCCAAATGGTAATCAGAGGCTCCTTTGACTCGTAGAAGCACAGACATCTAAAAAGCAGCCCTTCTTAAATAATCCTTTATCACAAGGAGTGAACAGGCAGAGCTTCCCAGGGGCCTCTGGTTAATGGCACATCAGAAAAGCCAGCTTAGACAGATAGGTGTGTCGCCTGTTCATAGCGTGGTAGGGAAGCTATCTGAGAACAGTGGTTATTGGTCCCAACAGAAGAGAGCCAGGGGACGTTTGCAGGCCAACTTAGGCTTGGTGGTTTTCCTCAGCCTCCCTGGGGGCCCAGTCAGCTCTCCTTGGGATTGGAAGGAAACGTCCTTGGAGACCTCTGGCTCATAGATGGCAGTGCTCTCTTGTTCCCTAGCTCAGGCATGTACAGCTCTTTGTAGACTCCACACCGTCCAGTGAGATTTCACTGTGCTCTCTCTAAGACAGGTGAGCAATAGTCTCTGTCTGTTCTTTCCACTCAGAGATCGAGCCAGCGCAGAGATGTGCCTCGAACCACACAGAGCACCTCAAGGCCCAAGTGTGCCCGGGCCTCCTGCAAGAACATCCTGGCCTGCCGCAGCGAGGAGCTCTGCATGGAGTGCCAGCGTCCCAACCAGCGGATGGCCCTGGGGGCGCACCGGGGTGAACCTGCCCCTGAAGAACCCCCTAAGCAGCGCTGCCGGGCCCCCGCCTGTGATCACTTCGGCAATGCCAAATGCAACGGCTACTGCAATGAGTGCTTTCAGTTCAAGCAGATGTATGGCTAACCGGAAACAGGCGGGTCAGCTCCTGCAGGAAGAGGGGCCTCGAGCTGCCAGTCATCATGGTGCTGTCCTCTGAACCCTCAGCTGCCACTGCAGCGGTGGCTCAAGGGTGTCTGAGCAGGAGAGGAAAGATAAGCTCTTCATGGTGCCCATGATGCTCAGGTTTGGTAACTGGGGAGTGTTCCCCGGTGGCCTTAGAAAGCAAAGCTTGTAACTGGCAAGGGGTGATGTCAGATTCAGCCCAAGGTTCCTCCTCTCCTACCAAGCAGGAGGTCAGGAACTTCTTTGGACTTGGAAGGTGTGCGAGGACTGGCCGAGGCCCCTGCATCCGGCCCATCATCTCGGCTGAGAAGGGAAAAGACGTGCAGTCGGGCGGGCCGGGGAAGCCAGAGCCATTCTCCCTGCTCTCTGCCAGCATGTCCTGGTGATGTGAAGCCAGATGCTCATGGCAGCGAGGTACTCTGCGAGAATCTCAAGGAAGCTCAGGGAAAACGGGCATATTCAGAGAGTGTTTGTAGTTCGTGGTTTTTCCCTACCGGCCTGGTTCCTTTCCTGAGGACCGGGCAGAAATACAGAACCCTCCATGGACTGTGATTCTGAGGCTGCTGAGACTGAACATGTTCACGTTGACAGAAAAACAAGCTGCTCTTTACAATATGCACCTTTTAAGAATCAGAGTATTTTAGTGGGAAGACGTGTAACTCTTTGGGTTATTATTGTCTTTACTTCTAAAGAAGTTAGCTTGAACTAGGAGTAATAGTGTGTACATATATAATACACCCTTACATTATGAATGAGGGATTTTTTTTTTAATTATATTGAAATGCTGCCCTAGAAGTATAATAGGAAGGCTAAATAATAATAACCTGTTTTCTGGTTGTTGTTGGGGCATGAGCTTGTATATACACTGCTTGCATACACTCAACCAGCTGCCTTTTTAAAGGGAGTGCTAGTCCTGTTTGTGTAACTCACTTTATTTATTTTATTATAAACTTCAAGGTTATTTAAGTGAAGCTATTTCTTCTGCTCCGGGGAAAATGTTGCAGTGTCCTCTTGAGAGAACACTTTGCTTTGCGTGAGGTTGTGGGCAAGTTCCTGACCGCAGGGAGTACGTTGACCTCTTTGATATGCTTTGCCTCCCCTGGAAAGAAGGAATTGCATCCAAGGTATATACGTTCATCAAAGTTTCATGCTTCTGCTTATGAAACTCCAGCTATGTAATAAAAAACCATCCTCTGTGTTCTGTTAATGCCTCTGAGTGTCCTACCTCCTCGGAGATGAGATAGAGAAGGAGCAGGGATGAGACTGGGGATGACCACAGGGAAACGTGGCCGTTTGTGAGGGGCCCACAGAGGTGAGCCTGCCCCCGAAGGCCCCCCACAACAACGCTGCCGCGCCCCCGCCTGTGATCGCTTTGGCAATGCCGAGTGCAAGGAACTTATTTTCTGTGTTAACACTGTGTCCTGGGGGGCTGGGAAGCCCCCTGCCTCCCGTGGTACCCCAGTATTGGGACAACCAAAGCCAGTAACCGTATGAGGAAATCTCTTTCTGTTGTTGGCTTACAGGTTCTCTGTGTGCTTTGTGGTTGCTGTCATATTTGCTCTAGAAAAAAGAAAGGAGGGGAAATGCGTTTTTCCCAGAGATAAAGTCTGCCATTCTGGGGGTCTGTACTTATGACCTGAAAATATTTGTGATTCATAACTCTACACAGCCTTTCCTCATGTTATTAAATATGCTTTCCCCTTAAAGCTCCTTACGTTTTTTCCCAGACAAATCTTTATAATTTCTTCCCAAAAATATCAAATAGATTTCAGTGTTTCCACTGAATTCTCTCAAAGTCAATATCTTAATATGTTGTATTGATCATTATTTCCATTCTTAATGTGAAAAAAATGGAATTATTTATACTTATTTTTAAAAATATTTGAAATTTGCACATTTAATTGTCCCTAATAGCCATATATTGTTGGATTTCTTCAAGTTTTCATGAATAAATGTAACTTTTCACAAGAGACAACATTAAAAAATAAATTATTTAAGAACATATTGTGATGTTTTCAATTGATGAATACTGAAAGAAAAAGAAAGGCTCGGATATTGACTGTGCTTCTGAAGCAGCTTTATTCTGAGGTGCACCTGAGCACCGCACGCATCTCTCATCCGTGGTAGCAAGGCAGCTTTTCGCAAATCATAACCGTATGAGGGCCAGGCCCGGTCCTCAAGCACAGGCCCCC
Source organism: Saimiri boliviensis (assembly GCF_048565385.1). Taxonomy (NCBI): domain Eukaryota; kingdom Metazoa; phylum Chordata; class Mammalia; order Primates; family Cebidae; genus Saimiri; species Saimiri boliviensis. The sequence goes on along the minus strand of NC_133452.1, from coordinate 31,912,847 downwards.
GCTTACAGCGAGGACACTGAGGTTCTGATGGGAAGAGGAAAGAGATGCTAAGACCCTGTGCCCCTAAACTTCCTGCCCTAAACTTTCATAAAGTGAAGAAAGAGAAAACAAGAGGAAGGAGGAGGGAAAGACAGGAAAAAGAGAAGTAGGCAGGGAGGAAGGAAGACTGATGTAAGATGTCCTGGGTCAGACAAAGCGGAGGGGGCAACGTGGCTGTGCTGGCTGCTAGAGCTAGGAAATTAAAAAATAACACATTCCTCCGCACACAAGCCTCATCCCCACCCCCATCCAGTACAAACAGACTCACAGACGACTGATTCAGCCGGACTGCGCGGCTCCCCGAATCTATTTTGTTAACCTCCTCAGATGATTTGGATGATCAGCCGGATTTTAGAATCACACTAAAAAATGTATTTATAATCAGGTTTTTAACTTGTAGAAAACTTTAATAAACAACGACAAAAAATGACAAATACTGTAAAGAACCACTCTGTATCCATCCTCCCATTTCCGTAACTACCAACGTTCTGCCCAATTTGTCTCATCTGTTACAGCCTCTTTTTTGTTTGTTTTTGCTGGACTACTTGAAAGCAAATCCCAGATATGGTGTCTTCATACCCATAAATATTTCAGTGTGTGTCTCTAATTGATCAGACTATGTCCTTTTAACATAGTCACCATTATCACAGCCAGCTAAATTATTTTCTTCTTTAATATCCAAATTCCAAGCACGTATCTTAATTTCTCAGTTTATCTACCGTATAAGACAAAGTCTTATCACTTTTGTTTATTAAAGCTCTTTTTTTCTTTTTAATGTTTGGCAATATTTATTAGAACATATGCTTCCCCTATGATCCAAACATTTCAATTCTAGGTAGATGCCCAGTGGTATATACTCTATTGCTAGGTGTACACCCATAAAACAGAAATCCATACATATGTTCACAAAAAAAAATAGGTACTCAAATGGTCATCTCAGCAATATTTATTTTTATTTATTTATTTTTGAGATGAAGTCTCACTCTGTCACCCAGGCTGGAGTGCAATGGCGCGACCTCAGCTCACTGAAACTTCTGCCCACCAGGTTCAAGCAATTCTCCTGCTTCAGCCTCGTGAGTAGCTGGGATTACAGGCACGTGCCACCATGCCCGGCTAATTCTTGTATTTTTAGTAGAAACAGGAGTTTCACCATGTTGATCAGGCTGGTCTCGAACTCCTGACCTTGTGATCCACCTGCCTCAGCCTCCCAAACTGCTAGGATTACAGTTTTGAGCCAACGCACCCAGCCCAACTCAGCAATATTTATAACAGCTCCAAACTGCAAATGATCCAAAGGTCCATTAACAGGAGAAAAGAGAAATATGTTGGGGTATATTCATAAAATGGAATATTATATAGCAATAAGAGTGAACACATGCCTGTAGTCCCAGCTACTGAGGAAGCTGAGGTGGAAGGTCTGCTTGAGGCTGCAGTGAGTTGTAAAGCTCTTTCTTTTTTCTTTCTTTATTGAAACAAGTTTTTTTTTAAATTTATTTTTTATTATACTTTTAAGTTCTGGAATACATGTGCAGAACATGCAGGTTTGTTACATAGATATTCATGTCCCATGGTGGTTTGCTGCACCCATCAACTCATCATCTACATTAGGCATTTCTCCTAATGCTATCCCCCCTCTAGCCACCCCCCACCCCTGGGCAGGCCCCAGTATGTGATGTTCCCTTCCCTGTGTCCACGTGTTCTCATTGTTCAACTCCCACTTCTGAGTGAAAACCTGGTATTTGGTTTCCTGTTCCTGTGTTAATTTGCTGAGAATGATGGTTTCCAGCTTCATACATGTCCCTGCAAAGGATATGAACTCATATGTGAGTTTTTTATGGCTGCATAGTTTTCATGGTATGTATGTGCCACGTTTTCTTTATCTAGTCTATCACTGATGGGCATTTGGGTTGGTTCCCAGTCTTTGCTACTGTGAATAGTGCCACAATAAACATGTGTGCATGTGTCTTTATAGTGGAATGATTTTTAATCCTTTGGGTATATACCCAGTAATGGGATTGCTGGGTCAAATGGTATTTCTGGCTCTAGATCCCTGGGGAATCGCCACACTGTCTTCCGCAATGGTTGAACTAATTTACACTCCCACCAACAGTGCAAAAGTGTTTTCTATTTCTCCACATCCTCTCCAGCATCTGTTGTTTCCTGACTTTTTGATGATTGCCAGTATTCATTGCGGTTTTGATTTGCATTTCTCTAGTTAACAGTGATGATGAGCTCTTATTCATATGTTTCTTGGCCACATAAATGTCTTCTTCTGAGAAGGGTCTGTTCATATCCTTTGCCCACTTTTTGATGAAGTTGTTTGTTTTTTTTTTAATTGTAAATTTGTTTAAGTTCCTTGTAGATGCTGGATATTAGCCCTTTGTCAAATGGGTAGATTGCAAAAAATTTCTCCCATTCTGTAGGTTGCCTGTTCACTCTGGTGGTAGTTTCTTTTGCTGTGCAGAAGCTCTGGAGTTTAATTAGGTCTCATTTGTCAATTTTTGCTTTTGTTGCCCTTGCTTTTGGTGTTTTGGTCATGAAATCTTTGCCCATGACTATGTCCTGAACGGTATTGCCTAGGTTTTCTTCTAGGGTTTTTATGGTTTTAGGACTTACATTTAAGCCTTTAATCCATCTCAAGTTAATTTTTGTATAAGGTATAAGGAAGGGGTTCAGTTTCAGTTTTCTGCACATGGCTAGCCAGTTTTCCCAACACCATTTATTAAATAGGGAATCCTTTCCCCATTGCTTGTTTTTGTCAGGTTTGTGAGAGATCACATGGCTGTAGATATGTGGCATTATTTCTGAGGCCTCTGTTCTGTTTCATTGATCTATATATTTGTTTTTTTGCCAGTACCATGCTGTTTTGGTTACTGTAGCCTTGTAGTATAGTTTGAAGTCAGGTAGCATGATGTCTCCAACTTCATACCTTTTGCTTAGGATTGTCTTGGCTGTATGGGCTCTTTTTTAGTTCCATATGAAATTTAAAGCTGTTTTTTCTAATTCTGTAAAGAAAGTTGATGGTAGCTTAATGGGGATAGCATTGAATCTATAAATTACTTTGGGCAGTGTGGCCATTTTCATGATATTGATTCTTCTTATCCATAAGCATGGAATGTTTTTCCATCTGTTTGTGTCCTCTCTTATTTCCTTGAGCAGTGGTTTGTAGTTCTCCTTGAAGAGGTGCTTTACATCCCTTGTAAGTTGTATTCCTAGGTATTTTATTCTCTTTGTAGCAATTGTGAATGGGAATTTACTCATGATTTGGCTGTCTATTATTGGTATATAGAAATGCTTGTGATTTTTGCACATTGATTTTGTATCCTGAGACTTTGCTGAAGGTACTTATCAGCTTAAGATTTTGGGCTGAGACTATGGGGTCTTCTAAATATACAATCATGTCATCTGCAAAGAGAGACAATTTGATTTCCCCTCTTCCTATTTGAATATCCTTTATTTCTTTCTCTTGCCTGATTGCCCTAGCCAGAACTTCCAATACTATGTGAATAGGAATGGTGAGAGAGGGCACCCTTGTCTTGTGCTGGATTTCAAAGGGAATGCTTTCAGCTTTTGTCCATTCAGTATGATATTGGCTGTGGGCTTGTCGTAAGTAGCTCTTATTATTTTGAGACATGTTCAATCAATACCTAGTCTTTTGACAGTTTATAACATGAAGGGGTATTGGATTTTATTGAAGGCCTTTTCTACATCTATTGAGATAATCATGTGGTTTTTGTCACTGGTTCTGTTTATGTGATGGATTATATTTATTGATTTGTGTGTGTTGAATCAGCTTTTCATTCCGGGGATGAAGCCAACTTGATTGTAATGGATAAGCTTTTTGATGTGCTGCTGGATTCAGTTTGCCAATATTTTATTGAAGATTTTCACATCAATGTTCATCAGGGATATTGGCCTCAAATTTGTGTGTGTGTGTGTGTGTGTGTGTGTGTGTGTGTGTGTGTGTGTGTGTGTCTGACAGGTTTTGGTATCAGGATGATGCTGGCCTCATAAAATGAGTTAAGGAGGAATCCCTCTTTTTTCTATTGTTTGTAATAGTTTCGGAAGGAATGGTACCATCTCCTCTTTGTACCTCTGGTAGAATTTGGCTGTGAATCTGTCCGGTCCCAGGCTTTTTTTTGGTTGGTAAGCTATTAATTACTGCCTCAATTTCAGACCTTGTTATTGGTCTATTCAGGGATTCAATCTCTTTCTGGTTTAGTCTTGGGAGGGTGTATGTGTCTAGGAATTTATTCATTTCTTCTAGGTTTTCTAGTTTATTTGTGTACGGGTATTCTCTGACGGTAGTTTGTATTTCTGTGGGATCAGTGGTGCTATCTTCTTTATCATTTTTATTGTGTCTATTCGATTATTCTCTTCTCTCATTTCTTCTTTATTAGTTTGGCTAGTGGTCTATGTATTTTGTTAACCTTTTCAAAAAACCAGCACCTGGAATCATTGACTTATTTGAAGGGCTTTTCGTGTCCCTATCTCCTTCAGTTCTGCTCCGGTCTTAGTTATTTCTTGTCTTCTGCTAGCTTTTGAATTTGTTTGCTCTTGCTTCTCTAGTTCTTTTAATTTTGACATTAGGGTGTCGATTTTAGATCTTTCCTGCTTTCTCCTGTGGGCATTTAGTGCTATAAATTTCCCTCTAAACATTTCTTTAGCAGTGTCCCAGGAATTCTGGTATCCTGTGTCTTTGTTCTCATTTGGTTTCAAAGAACTTCTTTATTTCTGCCTTAATTCTGTTATTTACCCAATAGTCATTCAGGAGCAGTTTGTTCAGTTTCCACGCAATTGTGCAGTTTTGAGTGAGTTTCTTAATCCTGGATTCTAATTTGATTTCACTGTGGTCTGAGAGACTGTTTGTTATGATTTCCATTCTTTTGCATTTGCTTAGGAGTGTTTTACTTCCAATTATGTGGTCAATTTTAGAATAAAGTACAATGTGATGCTGAAAACAATGTATACTCTGTTTATTTGGGGTGGAGAGTTCTGTAGATGTCTATTAGGTCCACTTGGTCCAGAGCTGGGTTCAAGTCCGAGATATCCTTGCTAATTTTCTGTCTCATTGAGCTGTCTAATATTGACAGTGGGGTGTTAAAGTCTCTCATTATTATTATAGTCTGGGAGTCTAAGTTTCTTTGTAGGTCTCTAAGAACTTGCTTTATGAATCTGGGTGCTCCTGTATTGGGTGGATATATATTTAGGATAGTTAACTCTTCTTGTTGCATTGATCTCTTTACCATTATGTAATGCCCTTCTTTGTCTTTTTTGATCTTTGTTGATTTAAAATCTGTTTTATCAGGGACTAGGATTGGATTGCAACCCCTGCTTTTTTTTTTTTTTTTTTTTCTTGCCTTCCATTTGCTTGGTAAACATTCCTTCATCTTTTTATTTTTAGCCTATGTGTGTCTTTGAACATCAGATGGGTCTCCTGAATACAGCACACTGATAGGTCTTGACTCTTTCTAATTTGCTTATGAAGCTTGGTTTGGCTAGATATGAAATTCTGGGTTGAAAATTCTTTTAAGAATGTTGAATATTGGCCCCACTCTCTTCTGGCTTGCAGAGTTTCTGCAGAGAGATATGCTGTGAGTCTGATGGGCTTCCCTTTGTGGGTAGGCCGACCTTTCTCTCCAGTTGTCCTTAATATTTTTTCCTTCATTTCAACCTTGGTGAATCTGACGATTATGAGTCTTGGTGTTGCTCTTCTCCAAGAGTATCTTTGTGGTGTTCTCTGTATTTCCTGAATTTGAAAATTTGAATGTTGGGCTGTCTTGCTAGGCTGGGGGAGTTCTCCTGGATAATATCCTGAAGAGTGTTTTCCAACTTGATTCCATTCTCCCTGTCACTTTCAGGTTCACCAATCAAACGTAGGTTTGGTCTTTTCACATAGTCTCACATTTCCTGGAGGCTTTGTTTGTTCCTTTTCATTCTTTTTTCTCTAATCTTGTCTTCATGCTTTATTTTATTAAGTTGATCTTCAGTCTCTGATATCCTTTCTTCTGCGTGGTCAATTCCACTATTGATGCTTGTGTGTGCTTCATCAACTTCTTGTGCTATGTTTTTCAGCTCCATCTGGTGATTTGTGTTCTTCTCTAAACTGGTTATTCTAGTTACCAATTTCTCTAACCTTTTTTCAAGGTTTTTAGCTTCCTTTCATTTAGTTAGAACATGCTCCTTTACCTTGGAGGCGTTTCTTATTACCCACCATCTGAAGCCTACTTCTGTCAATTCATCAAACTCATTCTCTGTTCAGCTTTTTTCTCTTGCTGGCAATGAGTTGTGATCCTTTGGAGGAGAAGTGGTGCTCTGGGTTTTGGAATTTGCAGCCTTTTTGCATTAGTTTTTCTTCATCTTCATGGATTTATCTACCTTTGGTCTTTGATGTCAGTGACCTTTGGATAGGGTTTCTGTGTGGATGTCCTTTTTGTGATGTTGATGCTATTCCTTTCTGTTTGTTAGCCTTCCTTCTAACAGTCAGGCCCCTCTGCTGCAGGTCTGCTGGAGTTTGCTGGAGGTCCACTCCAGACCCTGTTTGCCTGGGTGTCACCAGTGAAGGCTACAGAACAGCAAAGATTGCTGCCTGTCCCTTCCTCTGGAAGCTTTGTCCCAGAAGGGCACCTACCAGATGCCAGCTGGAGCTCTCCTGTATGAGGTGTCTATCAACCCCTCCTGGGAGGTGTCTCCCAGTCAGGAGGCACAGGGGTCAGGGACCCACTTGAGGAGGCAGTCTGTCTCTTAGCAGACCTCTAGTGCTGTGCTGGGAGATCTCCTTCTCTTTTTAGAGCCGGCAGGCAGGAACATTTAAGTCTGCTGAGGTCGGGCCCACAGCAGCCACAGCAGATACACTATACCAGGGAGACAGGAGTTTTATCTATAAGCCCCTGACTGGGGCTGCTGCCTTTCTTTCAGAGATGCCCTGCCCAGAGAAGAGGAATCTAGAGAGGCAGTCTGTCTACAGTGGCTTTGCCGAGCTGTGGTGGGTTCCACCTAGTTCCAACTTCCTGGAGGCTTTGTTTACACTGTGAAAGGAAAACTGCCTACTCAAGCCTCAGTAATAGTGGATGCCTCTCCCCCTGCCAAGCTGGAGCATCCCAGGTCAACTTCAGACTGCTGTGCTGGCAGCGAGAATTTCAAGCCAGTGGATCTTAGCTTGCCGGGCTCTGTGGGTGTGGGATCCACTAAGCTAGACCACTTGGCTCCCTGGCTTCAGCCCCTTTCCAGGGGAATAAATGGTCTCACTGGCATTCCAGGCACCACTGGGCTATGATCCTGCAGTTAGCTCACTGTCTGCCCAGTCACCCAGTTTTGTGCTTGAAACCCAGGGCCCTGGTGGCTTAGGTACCGGAGGGAATCTCCTGATCTACAGGTTGCAAAGGCTGAAAAAAAGCGTAGTATCTGGACAGGAGTGCACCGTCCTTCATGGCATAGGCCCTGATGGCTTCCCTTAGCTAAAGGAGGGAGTTTCCCAACCCCTTGTGCTTCCTGGGTGAGGCAACGCCCTACCCTGCTTCACCTCACCCTCTGTGGGCTGCATCCACTGTGCAACCAGTCCCAATGAGATGAGCCGGGTTACTTCAGTTGGAAATGCAGAAACCACCTGCCTTCTGCATTGATCTTGCTGGGGGCTGCAGACGGGAGCCATTCCTATTCAGCCGTCTTGCCAGCCACTGAAACAGAGTCTTGCTCCATTGCCCAGGATGGAGAGCAGTGGCATGATCTCAGCTCACTGCAGCCTTTGCCACACAGGTTCAAGCAATTCTCATGCCCCAACCTCCCGAGTAGCTAGGACTACAGGCACGTACCATCACGCCCAGCTAATTTTTGTATTTTTAGAAGAGATAGAGTTTCATCATGTTAGCCAGGATGATCTTGAACTGCTGGCATCGGGTAATCTGCCGGCCTCAGTCTCCCAAAGTGGGCATAAGCCATCATGCCCAGCCAAGGCTCTTTTTGTTCTGGAATATTCTCTTTCAATTTTTCATGCTATTCATTTGTTAGAGCAGTGGAGTCATCTGTTCCATGGAGTATCCCATATTCCGGATTGGCTGGTCGCTTTCTTGAGGTGTCCTTTAACTTGTTCTTTTATACTTCTTACTAGATTCTGGTTCAGTGAGGCAATAATCATTTGCAGATAGTGCTCTGGGTTTCCTACTGCACTGCATCCTGGATGAGCCAAATGAATGCTGGCCCAGAGGAATCAAAGTCTCAGAGTGAACCTCCTCTTGTCTCAATTTTCTTTGCCATCTCACACCTGGCATTAGAAATCAGCACGATGAACATCAGCATTTGACCATAAGTCATGAAGATTTCCAAAATAGGAAGTGACTTATAATTAGCAAATTATCTCTGACTCAGAAGATTGGCACATAGGGAAACAGAGCAGGTTTTGAGGACATTGAAGGAGCCAGTTAGAGCAGGGCCTCCATCTGGACAGGGACAGATTTCTGGGGCCGAGTGTCCTATAAAGTACATGTACAAATTTATGCTGTGGTGTATACATTTCCTTTCTTCTGAACTGGAGCCCATGGCTTGCTTCAGAGTCTCAAAGAAATGGACAACTTTCCAAAAAGACAAAGAGCCTGGGGATTAGAGGGCTGAAAAATGAAGCTCGGAAAGAACTGGCTTTGCTTCAGCTTGCCCAGATGTTCACTCCCCATGCTGCAGGAAGCCTCCCATATAGCACATGGGGAGAGGGAAGGGGACCTTATATCATCTGAAACTGCACCCATCACATTTCATGGCCCAACTTTTTTTTCCCATGCACAGGGAGGAAAGGACATTATCATTTTCCTAGCCACCTCTAGACTTTTCCCCACCTGCCACATCCAAACTTTTTTTTTTTTTTTTTTTTTTTTTTTTTTTTTTTTTTTTTTGAGGAGTTTTGCTCTTGTTCCCAGGCTGGAGTGCAATGGCACAATCTTGGCTTACCACAACCTCTGCCTCCCAGGTTCAAGCAACCCTCCTGCCTCAGCCTCCCAAGTAGCTGGGATTACAAGCATGTGATACCATGTCTGGCTAATTTTGTATCTTTAGTAGAGACAGGGTTTCACCATGTTGGTCAGGTAATCTCAAACTCCTAACCTCAAGTGATCCACCCACCTCGGCCTCCCAAAATGCTGCAATTACAGGTATGAGCCACTGTACTTGGCCTCACATCCAAACTTTTAAGTGTATCTCCAAAATGTCTCTCAATTCCACCCTCCCCCTCCCCTTCCGCCGCTCTAGCTTGGACTGGTGCCTCCCTCGTCCCTTTTTCCAGCCCACTCTTTGCCATGTCTTTATTAGTGACTTATGCCTGTAAATCATGATCCTGGACATGCTTTTCCTTTAATTAAGACGTCCTGGTGGCTTTGTATTGCTTCCAAAGCCCAAAGCAGGGCGCACACCCCCAGGCGGTGCAGGAACAAAATAGAAGACCTCGGAGTTTTTTTTTTTTTTTATCTTAAAAATTACAATATACATCCTGGTCAACATGGTGAAACCCCGTCTCTACTAAAAACACAAAAAAGTAGCTGGGCATGGTGGTGCGTGCCTGTAATCCCAGCTACTCAGGAGGCTGAGGCAGGAGAATTGCCTGAACCCAGGAGGCGGAGGTTGCGGTGAGCCGAGATGGCGCCATTGCACTCCAGCCTGGGTAACAAGAGCGAAACTCCGTCTCCAAAAAAAAAAAAAAAAAAAAATTACAATATAAACCACATGTTACTAATATTGATATATGAGTTGACAGTGTCTATGGGTCACTGTCACTGCATGCTTTACTCAGCTCAGAGGGCAGTCCCAGAGGCACCTTCACTCACTCATTCATTCCTTCAGAAACGATGCAGATGTGCCACCTACAAACTCTATTATCTGCACAATTAAACTTGGAAACCAAATTTTCTGCTCAGTTTTAAAATTATCCAAATGAAAGGTTTCTAGAGATTTTGAATCCATTTGTCTGGAATTTGAACTTATCTTTATACCTTCCCAACTAGTTGACATCAAAGAAGATAGGAATTTACTAGCTGAGTTTCAACAAAAACATCTTCCTACTTGATAAGTGGCAATGAAATGTGATTCATCGTGAATTAGCAGGCACACCCAGTGATTTTTTTCTACCTATGTTCTATTTTATTCTATTTTCTTAAGATGTCTTTTTCAGCCCTGACAGTCATTACCATCAAGGATTACAATAAAATGAACTTAAAATCATTTTGGAATGGCTTTCTCACAGAGACAGACTTTTTTTTTTCAATAATGCACATTAATTAATTAATTACTATTTCTTATTGAGATCAGAATATATTTTTATTATTAATAAAAATAATTATTTCAAAATATTACCTACTTCATTTGTATCTCATTGTTTTAAATTCCTCTATTTTGTGATTTTTAATATTTTAAATAATAGTGCATTATAATTGGTTTAAAGTAATTTATATTTTGTAAATGCATGCTCAAAAATGTTTTAAAAGATGGTATGAGATCAAAAAGATTAGGGGCTGGGCATGGTGGTCCACACGTGTGTTTATATTTGTTTATATTTACCATTTTAGAAATTAAAACTGAGACCATGTCACAGCCAGAATTCACAAGCAAACACTCCATTAGCTTCCAGGACGCTGACGTCATGACGTGTCATGAAACATCTGGAAAACTCTATTGTTTACTCCCTATGTCCTTTCTGCCATTCTCTCTTCTCTCCCTTAGAACCTGGTAGAGTTTGTGCCTTCTGCCCTGTATTCTCCTAGATATCATGGAAAGAATGTGACATTTTAAAAAAGAAATATTTAGGTTCAAATGCTAGCTCCATTACCCATTAGTTACTCAACCTTGAGTAAGTTGCCTCATGTCTCTGAGTTGCAGTTTCCTCATCTGTAAAATACTCATTGAACGCTTTCAAAAATATATCAGGGAATGTTTCCCTCTTACCCTACCAGATCATGCTCTTTTTATCAATAACCCAGCTAAGGGTTCTCTCAACCCTGGGGACGTAGTAGAATCACCCAGAGGGCTTTTAAGTGCTGCCAATGCACAGAGATTCCCACCTTTAATTGGCCTGTGACGGCTCTCTTGGGTATTTTCTTTTTTTAAGTTCCAGTGAATCTAATATGCAGCCAGGGTTTGGAATTGCTAGTAGCCAAAAGAGTACTGTATTCAAAGAGCAATTGAGGGAAAGCAAATACAATTTCAGTGTGTACCTGGGTATTGAAAGAGGGCAGGCACCTTCTTCTGCAGGTGACCAGCTTGTCATGTGCACACACACTAGGTGGTATTTATTACCAGGGTAAATCCATTTTAGTATAAATGTGCCATAAAAATCGGTGTCCCAGAGACAATATCATATTAACCAAGATCAGAGATACGCTACTACTGTATTGATTCTTTTCAAAAGATCCACTAATTACCAAAAAGGTACAAATGCTGCACTCTCCAGTCAGTGACACCCCTCCTTAGAGGCACACTGCATGACAATGCTTATTATCAGGGTGCCTGAGAAGCCTGGGGTCAGATTGAGGGGAGCTAGTGACAGTTTGTGCAATTGAAGCATCCTTCTGCATGTTGGGATGTATCCATCTTTAGGTCCTGGTAGATTGAGTCTTCTCTCCTTACTCAACAACAATCCTTCAGAATACTGTCTCCGCATACATGGCTTGATGAGTCTCGCCAATGTCTCTGCCTTTGAAACTCTGCTTGTTCTCTGTGTCACCACCCCTATTTTCTGATTGGCCCATTTTCCTCTAATCCTGGTCAACACTTTCCATTTTAAACCACAGTCTGTCTCTTCTGGCAACTTCGTACATATCCAAACTGGTTTATTATTTAACTCCCAGAGGAACATCTATTTCCAAGGTACTACCTCCAGTTACTATCTAAAACCTTGAGTTAGAAGTCAGGAATCTGGGAAATCCTTAGTGTTTGTTAGAATAAGATTGGACATGTACAGTTTCAGTTAGTATTGGTATACTTTATTACAGTAAGAAGGACATTCAGCTGCTGTCAGACCACACAGGAATCAAAACAAGAGGAGATATGATTTACGGCATGAAGGAGCACAGAAAACAAGCAGGAATTTCCTAATATTAAGAAATTTGATGACTGGGTGCGGTGGCTCATTCCTGTAATTCCAATACTTTGGGAGGCCAAGGCGGGTGGATCACTTGAGATCAGGAGCTTAAGATCAGCCTGGCCAACACGGTGAAACACCATCTCTACTAAAAATGCAAAAATCATCTGGGCATGGTGGCAGGTGCCTGTAATCCCAGCTACTAGGGAGGCTGAGGCAGGAGAAAAGCTTGAACCCGGGAGGCGGAGGTTGCAGTGAGCCGTGATTGCACCACTGCACTCCAGCATAGGCAACAACAACAATTAAAAAAAAAAACCCAAAAAACAAAAAACAAAAAAACTTGAATTCCTAATATGAAAAGACTAAGAAAAGAAGTAGAATAAATCTCTCTTGCACTGTCCCATCCACCCACTCCCTGCCTTTAAAAGAGCACGTTTCTACTTACCTGAGTGTTCTATCATCTTCCAGTCCTATGATTCAGTGAACTTCTGCTCTGGCTTTAGGGCCCTGGACTTCATTCAAACACTTGCCAGTGAAATCCTCCAGGTCCCGGCTGTTCCATGCCCCTTCACACCAACAGTTTCATGAAGGTAAAATTAATTAACGTATTGGTTGAATACTGAACTAGTTTCCCGAATTTGCTTCTCTGTTAATTCCAGTTTTATAGATCTTCCAGTAGAATAATGAGTCAGAAAATAAGAAGTAGCTAGTACTCAACACTTTTCATGACCATCTTTAGAAAACATAAACTTTAAAATAGCTTTAAATTTAGAACACTGAAAAGTCTGGTGGCAGTTTTATCCCTTCTTGAGGTTTTAAAGACATAACCAAGTTTGTGGCTTTTAAAGTAGACACTTTAAAGTAAGAACAATCATCACGGGTATTAAAAAGGAGCAGTCTTTTTCCTTTTTTATTCTTTTTTTGCAGTGAAAAAAAAAAAGAGTAGTTTCAAAGAGTAGAGAGGAAATTGTTGCCACAGAGGCTTCTGGTCCATGAGAGGTTCGACCCCACTGGCCCAGCACAAGCTACACAGATCCTCAGAGGCAGAAAAAAAAAAAGAGTAGTTTCAAAGAGTAGAGAGGAAATTGTTGCCACAGAGGCTTCTGGTCCATGAGAGGTTCGACCCCACTGGCCCAGCACAAGCTACACAGATCCTCAGAGGCAGCAGAACTGTCTGTGGGATTGTAGAAATGTGCTGTGATTATTCAACCACAGAGTTTAGAAACATATTGCTTAAGCCAACTTTATACTTCTTTTGTTTTCTATGTAGGACTTTGTATTTTTAAGAAAAGAACAGCTTGGCATTTCATGTCTGAACAAAACACATGAAAGTCTCTTCAAATCTAAAAATATATGAAGGATAATACCTGATTGTCAGAAAATTTGTTCACAGATGTGGTAATAATAGAGCATGCATATATCACAAGCCATCAGTAAACAGAAGATTATTAATTATGTGGTATAAATGAAAAGAAATGTGCAGAAAAAAAAAACTAGTGAAAATATTTTAATTAGCCAAAAAAAGAGAAGGGTAGAGTGATGATTTGGAACCTGTTAAGTCTGTCTAGCACACCATCGCCCACGCACCAGATCACTCCTCACCTCACCTGGTCCACCCCAAAAGATCTGTAACTAGGCCTCTTACTCTCAGTCATAAGCCCTCCAAGCCACCTCCCAAAGTGCAACCAGTGGGATTCTTTTAAATATCCATCTAATTATGAAGAACACCCTAATTACAGAGAACTCCTGGGGCCCATGGAACACCCTAGAACTGAAGGATTTCAGAGACAAAGACTTGAATGAAGTCCAGGTCTCTAAGCTCTGAGCAGAATTCCACTGACCATAAGATTTGTTTTGAACAGCTCTCGATAGATTTCCAGAGTCCAAGTTCCTTAATGTGGCTCACAAGGCTTTTTGGTGACATGTGGGCCCATGGCTCTCTGCCTCCATTCATACCCACAGAGAATCTAGGAATGACCTGAGTCCTCAATTCAGAGCCTGCTTCTGCCCTCCCACCACCTGCACCACCTTTATTGCCTAGTCAGTCCCTATGGATCCTTCATGACTCCACTCCAGAGTCCTTTAATCCAAGAGGCACGAGTCTCACATTCTCCAAACTGATTTAGCTGCTATTCCTAGGTATTTCCTTGAAACTTGTGTACTTTCTCTCACGATTTTGTAATTACTGGTTAAGGTTTATATGTGAATTTCTTAATGTACAGGAACTTTATTTTTCTGTGTCTCAAATGCTTAACCTTATGTCTGACACAGTATGACTTTCTCTAAAAGTAGATGTTGAGACGATATATGAGATGTAAGATGTTTGTTAGGGATCAGAATTCACATTTTGCCCAGTGTCTGCCCTCTGTGCCTCCAACATGGGCTGAAAAAATGTTTAAATATGAGTAATTCATCTTGTGGTGATCACCACTCATATACCTCAATTAGAAGGCATGTAACCATTCAATCAAACATTAATGAAGCATGCCAATCTGAATTCGCATGATGTACAAATACTTCGCAATTTTTTTTTAGAAGTCCAACTTTTTTAGAAAGAAGAGGTTTTCGCATAGGATTTCTTCATCAAGGTAGTGCCCTAAATGCTAATAGCTAGTTGACCCATACAAAACAACTCTAGAATTAAAAGGTGACATTTTGAAGATTTCTTTTTTTTTCCCTTACTCAGGATATTTGATTCTTTGTTTGCTCCAAAATATCTCATCCTCCCCCCTCATTCAAATTTATTTTTTATGTTCCCTTTTAACAACATTTATTGAATGCCTCTTATATTGAAAGCATTGGCGATGCAAAATAAATAGGACACATCCATTGGATGGGAGCCTTGAAGAGCTCCCATCCAGAGAAACAAAAGTTAACTGCAGCTGGGCGCCGTGGCTCATGCCTGTAATATTAGCAATTTGGGAGGCCAAGGTGGAAGGATCACATGAGATTAGGAGTTTGCGACTAGCCTGACCAACATGGGTGAAACCCCATTTCTACTAAAAATACAAAAATTAGCCAGGTGTGGTAGTGCAGGTCTGTAATCCCAGCTACTCGCGAGGCTGAGGCACTGGAACCACCGGAACTCGGGAGGCAGAGGCTGCAGTGAGCCAAGATTGTGCCACTGCACTCCAGCCTAGGCGACACAGCCAGACTCTGTCTCACAAAGTAAAATAATTAAATTAAATTTAATTTAAAAAATAAATGTAAAAATGATAAAACCATGGGAGAAAATATGGTAATCAGTTGAAATTGGACCAGAGGAAAACAACACCACATTAGAAATGCTAAGCAGGACAGGATTTTTAATAGGAAACGTGATGCTAAGATAACTGATAGACGTGCTGGGTAAGAGAAGCTCAGGAGAAACTGCTGACGATTTTCAAAAGTATGAAAATTCAGGAATGACTTTGAACGACATTTCTTTTCCCCTACCTCCACTACCTGCAGCTGTCACCAGAGGATAATGGGTTCTCCTCCTTTGCTTTGCAAACCTCTGGTGAGGTTTTCTCAGAGGCGAGCTCTAACGAAGAACTCTGCTAGAAACACAGGTCAGGAAATGTTTCCAGGCTTTCAGCCCCAACAGAGAAAGGGGAGCTGGGAAGCATTCTTGAAGGTGGTGGCAACCAACAGTGTCAGGTACTACGTATATTGGAATGGGTGACTCCTGTACTCTCAAGTAGCCAAGTTAACTTTCAGTCTGTAGAAAGGCTATGGGATGCATATTCCAAAATAGCTAGAAGAGATTTGCAATGTCCTAGCACAAAGAAATGACAACTATTTGAGGCCACAGATATCCTATTTATTCTGACTGGATCACTACACAGCATATGCATGCATCAAAATATCACACATATCACATATATATGTACAATTATGTTTCAATATAAAAATTAAATTAAATTATTTTTTAAAAAGATGCTATACAAGCTTTCCCTTTGATAGGTCTATGCCTAGCTAAGAACCATATTCTCACGTTGCTCAAAGGTCCTTTACATCTACTGATTTTTTTTTTTTTTTTTTCTGGAGACTGAGTCCCACTCTATGGCCCAGGCTGGAGTGTGGTGGTGCAATCTCAGCTCACTGTAACCACTGCCTCCTAGGTTCAAGCAATTCTCCTGTCTCAGCCTTCCAAGTAGCTGAGATTACAAGCATGTACCACCATGGCTAGCTAATTTTTGTATTTTGTATTTTGAATACAGATAGGGTTTCACTATATTGGTCAGTATGGTCTCAAACTCCTGACCTCAAGTGATCTACCTGCCTCGGCCTCCCAAAGTGCTGGGATTACAGACGTTAGCCACCCTGCCTGGCCCTACATCTACTGATTTTTATCCTTCTAACTATACAGTATCTAATATTTATGTGTTTTGAGTAATTTTTTAGGGGTTAAAATGTCATCCTGGCAGATCTAACATATTAATCTTTCACAACAAAGAGTTGGCTGCTTCCTGAAGTGTCAGGTCTGTTCAAAGTGATGTTTAGCCACCCAGCCCCCAGAGTAAAGAACACTAAAATGAGAGATAAGGTCTGAGTTCAAGTCCTAAAGAGATCATTTATTAAACATAAATACATCATTAGGCCCTTAAAGACAGTTTCCTCTTTAGTGAAACAGAAATCTAACAAGTCTCCCCTCGTATTTTGAAGAGTTATTTTAAGATTCAAAACTAGAATGAAAAAATACATATGAAGATATTTTTATAAATCATAAATGTTATCAGAATCAAAGAAGGCTGATCTGGAAAATCTGCAGGATCTTGGTGATGAGACATGAGGATAGGAAAATAAGCCAGAATTACTGGGCACTAACCTGTCTGTAGAACTGGGACCTGATGGATAGCTAGATTTTCAAGTTATGGTGTCAAAAGGGATATAGTAAGCTTGTCATGATATCAGTATCTAAGAGATCCATTCTGGGGCAAAACAGACTGTCCAGCCAATGGTGAATTTCAGAATCAGGCATTTGGCAGGGTTGACTGAGATCTCACAGCAGATCAAAGTCCACACAGTAATATCCCCGACATAGTAGCTTGGCACGGAGTAGGCAATCGATATATTTTTATTGACTTGACCTACTGACAAGCAGAATAAACGAACACATATCTAGCAATAAGAAACCATGTTGGCAAGGCCCCAGAGAAGCTGGGTGCAGTTCATGACCTGGCTCCAGGCCCAGATAGGGATTTCAGTGTTAATCAGGGCAAGCTGCCTGACATGGACAGAGCAAGCTCAGTGAGGGTCAGGAGGAAGATAAAGGATGCAGCTCAGGGGGCTCAAAGATGTTGGAGCTCACCCCAGACACCACGGCCTTGGATCCAGTGCAAATTCAAGACTGTACCTAGGAGTAGGGTTAGAGCGACTGATGTGCTTCAAGGCTTGGTCAGGCTAGCTGCATCAGGACCAGGATGGAGCTAAGAATAAAGGTGGCAAGCTTAACAGGAAATTAAAACATGTATTAATATATTCTTTACTGAGTTTTTAAACATTATTCACCTAAAAATTAAAATTTTTATTTGGGCCGGGTGCGGTGGCTCAAGCCTGTAATCCCAGCACTTTGGGAGGCCGAGGCGGGTGGATCACAAGGTCGAGAGATCGAGACCATCCCGGTCAACATGGTGAAACCCGTCTCTACTAAAAATACAAAAAATTAGCTGGGCATGGTGGCACGTGCCTGTAATCCCAGCTACGCAGGAGGCTGAGGCAGGAGAATTGCCTGAACCCAGGAGGCGGAGGTTGCGGTGAGCCGAGATCGCGCCATTGCACTCCAGCCTGGGTAACAAGAGTGAAACTCTGTCTCAAAAAAAAAAATTTTTATTTGGGATTCAAAGGGAGTTTAATTTGGATTTGTTTTAATATCAGCTTAATAGGTACCAAAATTTCTGTTTTTAAATAATATTTATTGGCGTGGGAAATTCTAATAAAGTAATGAAAGAGTTGGTAGATAACATACACTTCAATGGTCAGAATTCTGTGTGTGCTTATGTATGTGTATACAGATATAGATAAAGAGGAAATTGGACATATCTTGCAGAGACTGACCAAAACATCTAGAAGGAAATATCCCAAATATATTTAACAGTCCTTTCTTGATGGTAATGCCTATAAATTACTTCTGTTGTGTTTGTAATATTGGGTGTTTACACAATAGTACAATAAGTTTACATGACTTTTGTAATCTTTTTGAAAAGACTTTCTTAAAACCTATCTCTTAGAGTATTCCTATAGTTCATAGAGAAAGAAGAAATACTCCACAGCTCATTCTATGAATTCAGTATGACCTTGCTACCAAAATTTGACAAGAATGTAATGGCAAAGGAAAATTGCAGCCCCCACTTGGCCATTAATGTATCTATACATGCCCAAATCAGCCATCAGGTTGGTTTTTTTTTTTTTTTCCAACATAAAAGAAACAAACTCTTGGAAAACCAAATCTTACTGTGTTTAGAAAGACAATACACTAAGAGTTAGCTGTTTCCATCCTACAAGAACAATTTATCACAAATAATAGTTTTGTACTGGCATAAGAATAGACAAATTTTCAGTGGAATTGAATAGAGAGGCCAGTTAACAGTGCGTAGATGACATCTCAACAGTCTTGATTTGAATTTCCTTGCTCACCAGTGAGGCTATCACTTCATATGACACATTTATAAATATGACGAATACATGGAAATTTGTCACATGATGGGGGTAATATAGCTGAGCAGTAGAGAAAGGAAGGAATCTTTAAAAAGTGCAGTTGGAAAACTGATTTTAAATATAGATAAAATTGAATTCGGAGTCCTAGCTCTTAGTATGCTCAAAAATCAATTATAGACAGAGTAAGTAATTTATATGTCAAAACAAAACTTTATGAAAGGAATATATATGAGTGAATATTTTTCTGACTTGAGGATAAAAAAGAGTTCCTTAAACAAGACCAAATACAATATCCTAAAAGAACATGTGGACAAATTTGTTAAACAACTACAGGTCCTTCCTCCAAAATTTTAAACCCAGCTCTCATGTTTTTCAGTGAAATAAAAATACCTTCTGTTTCCAGCAAACATCCTCCATAAAAGGCTTTGAAGTTATTAATATAAATAGCAAAAAAAATCAGTACAGCATCTATTTTTAAAAAGCAGTATTAAATTATAAGAACTATTTGTCTATTTACCCTAGTTCCTTGAAGGGCCGTGTGGAAGAATAAAATGCTCAAAGTTTAAATCCCACAATTTTCTTCTTGAAGTAAATGTCAGCATTGTTAAGAAATTTTCTTTTTAAACAATGAGAACACAATTGTAACTAGAAGACAGAATCTCTATTCAAGTATTTCACACTGTGCTTCTGTGAAATGCATATAATGGATAGGATCATATTGGTTTGTGATGTCAAAATCCAATGTAGCGATTCCACGGAGGAGGTAGAAGATAAGATGACTACTCACTATTGCTCTGGGCACCAAAGCCCAACCTCTCCTCCTCAGAGGAGGGCAGCTATCCAGACACCTTTTAGCCCCGGCTCACATCCGGGGTTCTTTATTCCTGGGTGAGAGAGAGTTTCTGGGCACTTTCTAGAATGCTCTATTATGTGCTAGAGAATGATAAAGGTGAAATTCACAGAGAATTATGCTTTGAGAATTCCCTCATTCTCTGCTGGGGGAGATAACCAACCCTGGCAGTTGGCTCAGAACAATTTTTTTAATCTATCTATCCATCTAGCTCTTGATCACCTATCTATCTATCTATCCATCTATCTATCTATTTATCTATCTATAGATATTTTTGCCATGTTTTCCAGGCTGGTCTTGAACTCCCGAGCTCAAGCAATCGGCCCGCTTCGACCTTCCAAAGTGATGGCATGAGTCACCACGCCTGGCCCCAGGTAGTTCTTTTTACACTTGTATTGCCAAAGTTTACCATGAAGAGTTGCTTTTTCTCTGGTGGTCTGGAAGAGTTCACCCTGCCTATTAGTGCGAATTTCACCTACTAGAAGTGTGTCTCCAACAGACATCATCCTGAGAATGTCATTGGAGGACTCAACGACAGGAGGGCATCTCCTTCTCAATGGGGCATCTCATAGTCGTCAATGCCACCAGCAGTTAAGAGGAGTACTTTTGGATATGCAGGTTGTTTTTAGGTAGATCTTTTCAGGTTTTGACAACCCACAAAGCAAGTGAGGGGACCAGCAATTGAATTTTTTCTTAGTTCCTTATCTCAGAAGTGTAAGCACAGGGCAATAAAGTCAGCACAGTCCCCTGGAGTCCTATCTGGTCTCTGGGTTTCTGGGTGGCACATCACAGA
The DNA here is from genome assembly GCF_048565385.1 of Saimiri boliviensis. Classification (NCBI taxonomy): domain Eukaryota; kingdom Metazoa; phylum Chordata; class Mammalia; order Primates; family Cebidae; genus Saimiri; species Saimiri boliviensis. The sequence goes on along the minus strand of NC_133452.1, from coordinate 31,892,471 downwards.
TGGTGCAGGTGCCACAGATACCCCTGCAAGGCTCAGTGGAAAGACTCTCACCACTATTGTTATGCTCAAGGGGCCACGCTGTGAGTGTCTACAGCTCCTCAATCACACAGGTCTTCTCATTCCATGCCTAGATGAGGCAGTTACATTGAAACTATTGCATCACCTTGCTGCAGTCATGTATGATTAACTAGATATGCTGGAAGGAGAGAGGAAGAAGGCTGGTTACGGAGTTTAAGGAGTGTCATTTATGGTAAAACACATTTTTCCTATAGTAAAATCAATCATAGGTAGTGGTAATTACTACAGCATGCTTTAGTATTGGTTTGATTTCTCCATGTCTAGATAGTGTTTCCCATTAGGTTTTTGTTGTTGTTGTTTTGTTTTTTTAATCAGCCCCAAAGAAACCTTAAAATAAAGTTTTGACTGAGGGCGGGTGAAGGGGACATGGAGTATGATAGTCACTTTGTTCCAGTGTTAATTTTCAAAAACTCCGGATGTCTAATACTGAAAGCCAGTCCAGAACGCTCAGTGTTAAAGAACTTGCTTCTTACCCACCCCCCCGCCACCCCAGCTGCGGGGCTGAATCACACGAGGAAGGAAAGTCTGGCTCACTGCTTTATTAATTCACTACTGTGATTTCTTTCTCTGTTGCTAAAGGGGACTGGGCGAGGGGTGGTAAATTGAGTGGGCAGCCAGGAAATGTGATATTTTTCTTAGTTTCTTGTGATTGGAGGAAATTCTGTCTTTTCCTTTTGGTTCAAAAGTTTTAGCAACATAACCTTTTCGTTTTGTTTTGTTTTGTTTTTCTGTGAAGTAATTTGACTTTTCAGTGGAAGCTACCCCAAGCCCACCTCTCTAGGGTTGTGAAACCAACACACTTTGATGTAATTTCATTAAATGAAGTCATCCAGATGGTGTGCCCATATAAAACCCTGACCTTCAGAGGAGCAGGGGTTCCGCCCGTCTCTAGGTCCTTGGGTAATTTGAAGTGTCACGTCTTGGCCTTTTCTGCTCAGACCTGTCACTTTAAATCTCCTCTTTGAACTTTATCTACTTTTCTCCTTTGTCTTCTGTTGATGGGCGGTGAACTTTAATAGGAATGATCTTCAATGCCTGTTCTCTGAAGACCCATAGTAATTCTTAGTAATCAAGCCTGATGCAATAAACAAAATACACATTATGTGTAAATGTCCCATGCAAAATGTGAGAAAGTTTATATGAGGTACGGCAATTATTTTTAGTCCTTTGAATAAAACATACTCCTCACATTTGAGAGCAATATTATAAATAACACAGCATTCATTTAATATAACCTCAGTATATTTAATTTCAAACAACCAATTGTAATTCCTATTTCTGCTTATTTTTAAGGAACTCTTCGATTTTGTAATGTAATATTTTAATAATAATAACAATGATCCATATGTATTACATGCTTAATATATGACTGTCCATAATCTAGAGTTTATAAAAAATACATATGATGAAATTTCATCGTAACCATACATTATGAGTTAAGTATTATCCCCATTTGACAAACGAGAAAACTGGGTCTCAAAAGTGTGACACAGTCGTGTTTAAAAATCCTAACTCTGTATCTCAAAAACCTATGCTATGCTGTCTCTAAGAGAAAGGTGTAGACTGCTCAAACTGATTCTGAGAAGGTTTTCCCCGGTTTTCAGTGTTTCTATTCTTTAATGAAAAACTGTAAATAAATAATGCAAAAAGCATATTTATAACCTAAGTAACCTAAGTCTAAGAATAATAATAAAATGCATACTTGCATACCCACCACTGAGCTTAAGAAATCAAACACTAGCAATATCTTTGAAGCCTCATGTAACTTTCCCCCAAACTATTCATCTTCCTCAATCTAGAGAAATGATAGAGTGCATGTGAGTGAGCCACCTCCCCCGTTAGAAAGGAGGCTTCTTGAGAAAAAAAAACACTGAGTTTATTATTTCTTCATTTTTCTTTTTAGTTTTACCACATAAGCATTTATCCCTAAACAATGTACTATTTGATTTTGCTTGGTTTTGAACTTCATGTAATTATTCTTTTGTAACATGCTCTTATCATTCAGTACCACCTATGTTGATGAGTGTAACATGTAGTTCTTAATCTTCACTGCTATATAATATTCAACTGTATGAATATACCACATTTATTTACCCACTATCCCATTTGTCTGATCTGTGTTGTTTCAGGTTTTTGCTGTTACAAATGGATATTATTGTCCAAGTCTCCTGGTACACATATGCTAAAATTTCTTTTGGGTATATATCCAGGAGTAAAACTGTCAGACTGAAGGGTGTGTGAAGTTCAGTCTTACATAATCATGTCGATTTTGTTTATATTTTGAAAAAAATTTTCCCTTTGTTTCTCTACTGTTCTGTTTGCCACTCATTTTCTTATTAATTTGTAAGCTGCCTTTGTATATTTTTATTACTTCTTTTGTTAGACATATATGTTGCAAATATCTTCCCAAAATTTTCAGCTGACTTTTCAGAGAAAGTTTTAAGTTTAACACAGTCACATTTTAATTTTTTTTCCTTTATGAGTAAAAACCTTATTTAAGAAATCTTTTTCTTTCTAGAGCTTTTGTTGGTCTAAACTGTTTTGTTTTGTTTTTCATACTTAAGTGTTTAATATCGCTGAAATTGATTTGGGGATATGGTAAGAATAGGCAGGAATTTGATTTTATTTTTTTCCATGAATTCAGGGGAACCACACAGTCTGAAACCAGACCACATGAGCTCCATAATTAAAATATCATCCCATTCTCCACAACATTCTTGCTCCTCTCTTGAGAAAGGTTTTTCTATGTACTTTAAGTTTTTAATTGCTTTTGTAACTATTGTCCTTCTTTTTTTTCAATTTGGTTTCCTTTTCTAACTTGTATGCTTTCGTGACTGCTGCCTTAAAAAAGTTTTTTTTTGTTGTTTATTTTTCTTTCCTTTGTTTTTTTTAAGAGATAGTCTCACCATGTTAATCAGGTCCAACCTCTGACCTCAAGCCATCCTCCTGCCTCAGCCTCCCTGGTATCTGAGATTATAGGCTGGTTTCTTTTTCTTAACTTGTTTGCTGTTATATAAAAATGCAATTGACTTTTATGTAAATATTTGTATTTTAATATCTATAGATTCTTCTGGGTTCTTCATAAACACAATTGTACCATCTGAAGAGTAACTTTCAAGATTTGGGCGTGTGTGTGTGTGTTTAAAGATACATTAAAGATCAAAACAATATTCATTATACTGTCATTTTACCACTTAAACAAAAATCAATTTTATTTTTATATATTTATTTCATTTTTCTGTCTATATATATATACATTTCTGTTTTCTCATTTAAGTAATATTTACTCATTGCAGAAAACTTAGAGAGTAGACATAACAAGAAAATCACAATGCTCAGAATTCAACAACATATTTAAAAATTACTTATCATGTGATCTAAATGCACTACTTATTTCTTATTTTCAAGGATTTTGCTTCTGGTGAATAACTACTATAAATGTTTTGCTATTATACTCATTTTGGCTTTTTTCTAATAATAAATACACTATTTTTAACACAAACGGGTCATATTGTACGGGCAATTACGCAACCTAATATTTTTCACAAACGATATATGTAACCATTTTTTTGACATTACTGAAAATCCTTCTGCCACATTATTTCTGATGAATGCATTGTATATTTCATTGTACGTATTATAATTAATTCATTTTATTGCATCTGTGCTGTATTCACCATTTTGCTACTATAAAGAGTTATGACTTTGTATCATCCTATGGTGAGTCCCTCAGAGTAAGTTTCTGGAAGTGGAATGCAAAATTTTACATTTTAAAAATAATGTTGCCAAATTGGCTTCCAGGCATTTTTTTCCAATATGAACTTTCACCAGTTGTGTGTCTGATCCATTCCGTAATCATACTCTCTCTCTGTCTCTCTCTCTCAGAAACACACACAAACACACACACAAACACACACACACACACACACACACACACACACACACCCTAGGACTCTAAACTTGAATCATTATATGGAAACAAAAACTTCCTAAAACTTTCACTAAAACTACCTAGGAAAACTTTGCGAAATTACCCACCCTAGAAATCGCTGTGCTAGCTCCCACTGAGTTCTGTGTTTTTTTTTTTTTTTTAAGTATATTTATTTTCTGGGTACTTTTCAACAAGATGACTAGTGTATAAAACTTTATTTTCCTTTTTTTTATAGGGTAGAGATAAGCTATTTATTTTAATTGTATTATGTCTGATAGAATTTCTTCATGTGTGTATTGCTTTGTTTCTAAATATAAGCGTGACAGGCTCAGTGCCGTCTGTGGTTACGTAGGGGTTTTTGGAAATAATTTTAACTTCGGGCATACCCCTGAACGTGGGCAGCGCCTACACATTGTCATCTCAGCCCCCTCTTACCCTTTTGGGAAGTCCTGATACCCTTATGAGGAAGTTTTCTTTCTGCCTCATTCTCAAATCAACGTGGGGTTTCCTTATATCCTCAGCCCAACTTTAACTTACACAGTTGTAATGGGTAGCATTATTCTGAGAATGCATGTTGTAGAATACTGGTTCTCACATCTGGCTACAAATTTATTCACTTAGGGAATTTTTTAAAAATATCCATATCTGAGCCTTGTCCCTGAGATTCAGTTTCATTTGCCTAAAGCATCACCTCTGATGGCTGATGGGTGTTTTAACGTGGATTCCACAGTCTACCAGTCTGGATGATCACAATGACCTCTCCAAAGACAAACCAGGCTGGATAAAGAAAGGAACTGAGTGGAAGAGAGGAAACCCACGAAGCAGGAGTGAAAGTCTCTTTCCTTTCTGTGGTTTTAAAGTAGAAGAAGGGGTTGGGCACCGTGGCTCACATCTGTAATCCCAGCACTTTGGGAGGCCAAAGTGGGAGAGGTCAGGAGATCGAGGCCATCCTAGCCAGCTTGGTGAAAGCCCGTCTCTATTAAAAATACAAAAAATTAGCCGGGCATGGTGGTGCACGCCTGTGGTCCCAGCTACTCGGGAGGCTGAGGCAGGGAAGTTGCTTGAACCCAGGAGGCGAAGATTGCAGTGAGCCGGGATCACGCCACTGCACTCCAGCCTGGCGACAAAGCGAGACTGTGCCTCGAAATAAATAAATAAATAAATACAATTTTAAAAATAAAAATAAAATAGAAGGTTAAATCGTGTCAGTTTACGAGAAGTAGATAATGTTAGAATTTAATCATTTCATCGCCATCTTTAGTACATCCAATTCTGTTCAATCTGCTTAACAAATCACGAGCACTTTCAATAGAAGGTATAATTTCATAGTTTATTACCTGTTATTTTCCTTTCAAGAAAGGAGGGAAGGAGTAGAGGGGAAGGGAAGGGGGGGGGGGGACAACACAGCAAAATGAGAAGGACCAAAAAGAAGGAACAGGAGGGAAAGGAGAGAAAGTGGGAGAGAAGCCAGGCGAGGAAACAGGCAGGCACCTGAGGAGGAAAAGTAGTACCATGGCAGAGGAGCCCTGTGAGGGCCAGGTAGGGATGCCAGCTAGGCCCTTGTTGAGTGAACAATTGATGGGAAAGAAAAAGATCAAAGCAGAGGAAGGCAAAAAGAAGAGGAAGAAGAGGTACAGGGAACACCCATAGCCAGGCCTCACCTCCAACAGAAAAATGAAGCAAAATGTAGGACATCAAGAATGCAGCTGAGATGCTCCTACTCTGACAGAGCAAGTGGGTCTCGAAAGATGGCGTGATTCAATCACAACTCTCAACAAGACAGCAACGACTGAAGACATCATAGGCAAACAGGCTATAACCTTCCTCAGTGATCTACTTATCTACTATCCAGTTCCTTCCGCAATTCTTTTCTTCTTCAATAAAACCTGCGCATACATAAACAGAAAATAAACATCGGTTATTTATCTCCTTGTATACAACATTCGCATATATTTTCTAGAGCTGTCATAGAATATCCATCCACCTTAACTGAAATGGTGAAAAGGAATGTGTGTGATGAGGGGCAGGATTGAGATTAAAAAAAAAAAATCTTGCTTTCTACCAGTTGGCATCTTTCTTAGTCCTTCTGTAAGAATTAAGAAATTGTTATTAGCATGTACAGAAAAACCCACGTGTTCAGTGGTTATGTTCACAAGCCGGGGTTCTTCAGGGGGTTGAATAACCTCAAAGTGTTGTTGGGTTTTGTCCTTTGATTTTGCTTCATGGTTGTAAGATTTTGTCCTCAATTCAGTGTCTCAAGCTGGAATCAAGGGCAAGGGAAACGTTCTGTCCTTTTCATTAGAAAGCAAAATAATTTTCCCAAAAGTCCTCCTGCAAATCTACTTAATGCTTCATTTAGCAGAAATGGGTGAAATGGTCATCCTCAGTTACAAGGGAGGGTGGGAAAGGGACTGCCTGACTGTTCCGCTTGCCTCCTGGGAGGAGGGATAGGAGGAAGGGACTGAGGGTGGCCTGGGGAAAGCCAAACCACAGTGACTTGCAAACCCTCGTCCCAGTTTTGGCTGAGGTCCCTTTCTGTGCTCTTTTGTGCTCCTCTCCCCTTTATGACTTCAAGCACAATTTCCAAAGTATAATCCATTTATAGAAACACAAACCTATGGAATTTCTACCAACTAAAATAAGACCAACACATCCATACATATTTATATTATTTTTTCTTACAATACCAAACTATGTTTTTCCGGAGTTATTACTTAGCTAACAGGGTTTCTAGGTTCCTTGTCTCTGCCTTAGCTTCTACCACTTTAAAACTTCTAGCTTTAAGTGTAATGTAGCCGTAGCTATTGTTGTGGCACCTATAAACAAATCACATCGTTTGGGGATTATTCATTGCTTTCACCAGCTGAACTATGTAGCTACAAATTCTATAACTTTTTCAAAGTCTCCCCCAAATTAAATCATCTTATTCTTTTGTTTTGTTAGAGACAAGGTCTTACTCTGTTACCCAGGCTGGAGTGCAGGAGAGAAATCACAGCTCATGGCAGCCTCAAATTGCTGGGCTCAGGGGATCCTTCTGTCCCACACTCTTGAGTAGCTGGGACTACAGGCATACGTCACCTCACCCAGCTAATTTTTACTTACTTATTTTATAGACAGCATCTCACTATGTTACCTAGGCTTAATCAATCCTCTCATCTCAGCCTCTGAAAGTACTAGGATTACAAATGTCAGCTACCACACCCGTCCAATCATCTCTTTAGCAACAGGGTATTTTCTATTCCCATTTTATTTTTCTGTTGGTCAACAAAAGCTCAGTTGTTTTCATTTTTAAGAAGTGCTCTTTTTTGGGTACTCAATGCTTATTGATCACTCACAAGTCTCCCATGACCCTCGGGGGGCTGTGAGCCCCTCACTGTGTTCCCCCGATTGTTCAGACACTTATATTAAAGACTCCACTGTGAACCCCACAGTGCAAGCATGCTGCATTCACCTCTTAATCTGCGATGCCCAGCGCAGCCTCCACAGTAGAGGGCGACCTCTACGTGGACACTGGACGATGCTGAATGAACTGAAATGAAGTTAAAGGATTCAAAATGCCCTATCTGGCCATATGACTTTCAGCTGACTGCAGCTGAAACACTCAGACCAGGTGCCATCTGCAGAGCAAGTCTCCTTCTATGCTTCAGACAGCCACAGTCTCTCATTAGGCTGTTCTTCAGAAAGAAGAAAAAAAAAAAAAACCAAACCAAAAACCACGCTCCTCCCTTCAAGTCAAGCAGAAAAACAAGCAGATTTGGGAAATGAATGAAAGTGAAGATTGATGGCTAAAGCTGCGTTCCTTTTTGGCATCTTCACCATTCGCTTGTGCTGGGGAAACACCTTCACGCTACAAGGCAGGTCCATTGGCAGGAGGACAGTCAGGGAATGTGTTAGGGAAACAACAGAATCCCGGGGCCAAATTGTCTCCATCCTGCCCCTTGAGCTCTTCTTCTCTGGTGGCCATGCTTTTCATTTTAATTCATTTCCTGTTTAGAGATTCTTCCTGGGCAGGCCCCAAGGGTATACTGATGAGTTTGTCCAACAGGCACGATTGCTTCCTTTTTTGTCTGTCTACCATATCCTCCATCGTGTTTAACTTTCCTAATTGAGCTCTTTGAAATCAAATTGAACTACATCCAAAAACAGTCTTGCATTTATCGGTATAATTGAACATTTTACCTCTTGCTAAAAGACAATTAATCCCACCCGAGTTTATGATTACCCCTCTGTGCATCTCTTTAGCATTTATATTCCCAGTGACCCCCTTCAACCTGTCAGTGTGAGTGAGTGATCTCCCCAGTTAAAAGGTAAGCTTCCTGAGAAAAACGATGAGTTCACGTCCTTTGTAGGGACATGGATGAACCTGGAAACCATCATTCTCAGCAAACTGACACAAGAGCAGAAAATCAAACACCGTATATTCTCGCTCATAGGTGGGTGTTGAACAATGAGAACACATGGACACAGGGAGGGGAGCACTACACACTGGGATCCGTTGGGGGGAAATGGGGGAGGGGCGGGGGAGTGGGGAGGTGGGAAGAGATAGCATGGGGAGAAATGACAGATACAAGTGAGGGGATGGAAGGAAGCAAAGCACACTGCCATGTGTGTACCTATGCAACAATCTTGCATGTTCATCACATGTACCCCAAAACCTAAAATGCAATAAAAAAAAGAAAAAATAAAAAAATAAAAAAATAAAAGAATGTGCTGTGTTCTGTACTTACAAAAAAATCGTTCTACTTCACAATATTGCGCCCCCATTAATGTGCTCACCCTTACACTGATATTTCCAAGCAGTGGTCTTGCACTGGATTTTAAATACCCCTGGCATAGACCAATCTTGATCTAGAAAGATATTCTTGGTTCAGTATAAGGTCACTTGCAGTCTTAGTGCTGAACTCATGTAATGGTCCACATGCTGTAAGTACTAACCACCTGTGAGAATACAAAAAGATGTGTGTATACAGCAGGTCAGATGATGAAATACATTTGATTTTTGTTTTTTAATTTTAAATTCAGCAGACACATGTGCAGGTTTGTTACATGGATATATTGTGTGATGCTGAGATTTGAGCTTTTAATGATCCTGTCACCCAAGTAGCCAAAATAGTACCCAATGAGTAATTTTTCAACCCTTGCTCCCTCCCACTCTCCCTGCTTTCAGAGGGTCTGTTGTTCCCATCTTTGTGCTCATGTGTACCTAACGTTTAACTCTCACTTATAAGTGAGAACATGTGGCATTTGATTTTCTGTTTCTCCGTTAATTTGCCTAGGATAATGGCCTCCAGCTCCATCTATGTTGCTGCAAAGGACGTGATTTCATTATTTTGTGTGGCTATGTAGTATTCCATAATGCATAGGTAGCAGATTTTCTTTATCCAGTCCTCTGTTGATAAACACATAAGTTAATTCCATGTCTTTGCTATTGTGTATGGTGTTATGATAAACATACAAGTGCAGCTGTCTCTTTGGTAGAAAAATTTATTTTCCTTTGGGGTATACAGCCAGTAATGGGATTGTTGGGTCAAATGGTAATTCTATTTTTAGTTCTTTGAGAAATCTCCAAACTGCCTTCCATGGCAGCTGAATTAATTTGCCTTCTCACCAACATTGTATAAGCATTCCTTTTTCTCTGCAGCCTCACCAACATCTGCTATTTTTCAACTTCTTAATAATAGCCATTCTGACTGGTACAAGACGACATCTCATGTGATTTTGATTTGCATCTTTCTTAGTGTTCATGTTTCTTGGCTGCTTGTATTTCTTCATTTGAAAAGTGTCTGTTCACGTCCTTTGCCGATTTTTAATGGGGTTATTTGTTTTTTTTCTTGTGGATTTATTTAAGTTTCTTAGATTCTGGATATTAGCCCTTTACTGGATGCATAGTGTGCAAATATTTTATCTCATTCTGTAGATTGTCTGTTTACTCTGTTCATAGTTTCTTTTGCTGTGCAGAAGTTCTTTACTTTAATCAAGTCCCATTTGTCTATTTTTCATTGTGTCGCATTGGGGTCTTCAACATAAATCCTTTGTGTAGGTCACTGTCTAGAAGAATGTTATCTAAGTATTCTTCTAGGATTTTTGTAGTGTGAGATCTTACATTTAAGTCTTTAATTCATCTTGAATGAATTTTTGTAGATAGTGTGAAGTAGGGGTCCAGTTTCATTCTTCTGCAGATGGTTAGCCAATCGTCCCAGCACCGTTTATCGGACAGGATATTCTTTAGCTGTGCGGCTTTGTTTCAAGAGTCTCTGTTCTGTTCCATTGGTCTACATGTCTATTTTTGTACCAATACCAGGTTGTTTTGGTTACTGTGGCCTTGTAGTATAGTTTAAAGTTGAGTAATGGGATGCCTCCAGTTTTATTCTTTTTGCTTAGGATTGCCTTGGCTATTTGGTCTCTTTTTTAGTTCCATATGAGTTTAGGAATAGGTTTTTCTGATTCTGTGAAAAATGACATTGGTAATTTTATGGGAATAACATTGAATCTGTAGATTACTTTATCTTAACAATATTGACTCTTACAAACCATGAGCATGGAATGCTTTTCTATTTGTTTATGTCACCTATGATTTCTCTCAGCAGTGCTGGAATCTTTCAGCAGTTCTTGTAGCGATGTTTCACCTCCTCAGTTAGATGTATTCCTAGCTGTGTTTGTGTGCGCACGCACATGTGTCTATTGTAAATGGGACTGAATTCTTGATTCAGTTCTCAGTTTGAACATTATTGGAATATATAAATGCTACTGATTTTTTCAAAACCAGATTGAGATACCACCTCACACCAGTTAGAATGGCAATCATTAAAAAAAAATCAGGAGACAACAAATGCTAGAGAGGATGTGGAATAATAGGAACACTCTTACACTGTTGCTGGGAGTGTAAATCAATTCAACCATTGTGGAAGACAGTGTGGCAATCCCTCAAGGATCTAGAAATAGAAATATCATTTGACCCAGCAATCCCATTACTGGGCATATACCCAAAAGATTATAAATCATTCTGTTATAAAGACATACGCACACGTATGTTTACTGCAGCACTCTTCACAATAGCAAAGACTTAGAACCAATCCAAATGTACATCAATGATAGACTAGATAAAGAAAATGTGGCACATATACACCATGGAATATTAGGCAGCCATAAAAAAGGATGAGTTCATGTCCTTTGCAGGGACATGGATGAAGCTGGAAACCATCATTCTCAGCAAACTGACACAAGAACAGAAAATCAGACACCACACGGTCTCGCTCGTAAGTGGGTGTTGAACAATGAGAACACACGGACACAGGGAGGGTAACATTACACCCTCGGGCCTTGCAGGTGGCGGGTTAGCAGAAGAATAGCAGAAGGTCAGGGGATTGGGGAGGGATAGCATTAGGAGAAATACCTAATGTAGATGATGGGGTGATGGATGCAGCAAACCACCACCATGGCACGTGTATACCTATGTAACAAACCTGCACTATCTGCACAGGTACCCCAGAACTTAAAGTATAATAAATAAATTTTTAAAAAAAATAAATGCTACTGATTTTTATATGTTGATTTTGTATCCTGAGACTTTGCTAAAGTCATTTATTATGTCTAAAAGTCTTTTGGCAGAATCTTTAGGGTGTCCAAGGTATGGAATCATATTGTCAGTGAAGAGAGATGATTTAACTTCCTCTTTTCTTATTTGAATGTCTTTTCTTTTCTTTCTCTTCTCTGACTACTCTGGCTAGGACTTCATAAATGCATCTAAATGTGTACTCTACTGAGTGTTAAAGATGACAAGAGAGAAATGGAAAGCATTTTTGAGATTTAAAGTAACAATTGGATCCTTTTTCCCTTAGTGTATATTTCTCTTCTTTGTTCTTGATGTGTTTGCTGGTACTAATGTGGTACTTATGAATTTGTTGAACTAAGTGACTTCTAAGTGTCTAGGCCAGGATTTGAGACAGCCAGTGGAGGACATCTTTCTCTAAAGTATCTGGTCCCATTCACCAGTCTAGCTTCTTTACTGAAGTTCTGTGGACAGATCCAGTGGTTCTCTAAGTAAATATATATATAGTCCAAGAAAAAAATGTACTTAATGATTAGAGAAGGCAGAATTGGAGGGTAAGTTGAAGCAGTCATTGTACTGGGGGTTTTATAAATAGGAAGAGGTTGAGCAAGAGAAAGGATGAAGAAGAAGTACTCTTTTATGATAAGAGATTCCCAAGGCAATTTTTTTTTTTTTTTTTGAGATAGAGTCACACTCTGTCACCCAGGATGGAGTATAGTGGCATGATCTCAGCTTACTATAATCTCCGCCTCCAAGGTTCAAGGGATTCTCATGCCTCGACTTCCTGAGTAGCTGGGATTGCAGCCATGTGCCATCATGCCTGGCCAATTTCGGTGTTTTTTAGTAGACACAGGGTTTCACCATGTTGGCCAGGCTGGTCTTGAACTCCTGGCCTCAAGGGCTCCACATACCTCAGCCTCCCAAAGTGCTGGGATTACAGGTGTGAGCCATTGTACCCAACTGCAGATGTTTTTATGTGGATACATTCAACACCTTTTATCAGCCCCCTAGTTTCTTTCCAGCCTCTATTACAGAGTCTAGAACACCTAAAAGCAGCCATGTAACACAATGAGATGTAAAGGAAAGTTTGTGAGAGTGTGTATTAGTCCTTTCTCACACTGCTAATAAAGACTACCTGAGACTGAGTAATTTATAAAGAAAAGAGGTTTACTTGTCTCAGTTTAGGATGGCTGGGGAAGCCTCAGGAAACTTACAATCATGGCGGGAGAGGAAGTGAGCATGTCCTTCTTCACATGGTGGCAAGAAGGAGAAATGCTGAGCAAAAAGGGGAAAAATCCCTTATAAAATCATCACATCTTGTGAGAACTCACTCACTATCACAAGAACAGTGTAAGGGTAATTGCCCCCATGATTCAATCACCTCCCACTGGGTCCCTCCCACGACATGCGGGCATTATGTGAACTACAATTCAAGATGAGATTTGGGTGGAGACACAGCTAAACCACATCAGAGGGTCTCTGTCTCTTTCCAGATAAAATAAATAGATGAAGGCAGGTGTCACTCTCTCCCCCTTCTTTCTGTGTAGAGTGTAGCTGTGATAAATGGCCCAACCATTTTTTCCATCGTGAAGCAACAAGCATGAGGACAGAACAGCCCACTAAGAATTATAGAACTCAACGCATGAGAGAGCAAGTGTCTTTGATGATGTTGCTGGACTGGATTCCCTACCTTTAGGCTCTTGTTAGGTAACATACTTTAATGCATCTTTGTTATTGCAACAGCATCTCATTCACAACATTTTCAGAGTCTGCACTAGTGTTTGTGGTCTCTTCTTGAATTACTTAACTGTGTACATAATAGCTTATTGCATTAGTCAAGCCCTGTATTTCTGTTATACAGTTGTGGGTCTTAATATTCTCGTATCCCTTAAAATAGCTATTTAATTTCCAAATAAATTTTGCCCAGAAATGGAAAAGGTTTTTTAGAGCAAAAGATTAGACTTTACAAAACCATTCCAAAAAGCATCTTTGTTTCCATTTGAAAGAAAGCATAGTGTTGTAGAAAGATAATGATTTTGGGAGTCAGACTCAAGACACACCTAACTTCAATTTCACTTCTGCCACTTAGTACATAATTAAATTAGATATGATATTTAATCCTCTAAGCCTCTACTTCTTCAAGTTTAAAATGATGAAAGTACCAATCTTAAAAAGCAGTATGAGGATTAAAAATAATGTACATCAGCTGGATGCAGTGGCTCACACCTGTAATCCCAGTACTTTGGGATCACTTGAGGTCAGGAGTTCAAGACAAGCCTGCAAAACCCTGCTCTACTACAAATACAAAAATTAGCCAGGCATGGTGGCACATGCCTGTAATCCCAGCTACTTGGGAGACTGAGGCAGGAGAATCCCTTGAACCTGGGAGGGAGAAGTTGCAGTGAACTGAGATCACACTGCTGCACTCCAGCCTGGGCAACAAAATGAGACACTGTCTCAAAAAAAAAATATATATATATATATATATACATATATACATAAAGTGTTCTGGTACACAAAGAACATTCAAGAAATCAATATAGACACAGATCTTACACCTTTCACAAAAATTACCTGAAAATGGATCACAGACCTAAATGCAAAACACAAAACTATAAAACTCATAGAAGAAAATGTAGGAGAAAATCTAAGAGATCTTCAAGTTGGAAATTGCTTTTCAGATACAACGCTAATAGCATGACCTTTAAAAGAAAACATTGATAAGTTAGATATTATAAAAATTAAAAACTCCTACTCTGTGAAAGATACTATTAAGAAAAGAAAAAGAAAATCCATGGATTGAGAGAAAATCTTTGCAAAACACATATCTGATAAAGGACTGGTGTCCGAAATATACAAAGAATATTTAAAACTACAATAAGAAATTAAACAATCCAAATTTTTAAATGGGAAAAATGTTTGGACACCTCCCCAAAGAAGATATACGAATGGCAAAGAAACATATAAAAAGATTCTCAATATTTTATGTCATCAAGGAATTGCAAATTAAAACCACACTGAGATACCACTACACACCTATTAGAATGGCCAAAATCCAGAAGACTGACAATACCCAATGCTGGCAGTGATGTGGAGCAACAGAACCCTCATTCATTGCTGATGAGAATGTGAAATGGCACAGCCCCTTTGGAAGAGTATGCAGTTTCTTAGAGAACTATACTTTCTCTTACCATACAATCTAGCAATTATACTTCTTGATACTTACCCAAATAAGCTGAGATTTTATTTCCACACAAAACCTTGCAAACAAATGTTTATAGAATTGGTATTTATCATAATTGCCAATATTTTAAGGCAACCAAGATGTCTTTCAATAGTAAATGGATCAAGAAAATGTGATATATCCATGTAATGGAATATTATTTAATGATAAGAATACATGAACTACCAAGTCATGAAGACTTGGAAGAAGCTTAAGTGCATATTGCTAAGTGAAAGAAGCCAATGCGAAAAGACTGCATGCTATATGATTCCAACTAAATGACATTCTGGAAAAGGAAAAACTATGGAGACAGTAAAAAGGTTAGTAGTTGGCAAGGATTTGCAGGGAGGATGGGAGAGAAGAATGTGAGAAGCTCAAAGGATCTGAGGGACGAGAAACTATTTTTTATGATACTATAGTGGTGGACACATGACATACATTTGTCAAAACCCACAGAATATACAATACAAACACTGAACTCTAATGTAAACCATGGACTTTAGTTAATAATAATGTATCAGTATTCATTCATCAATTGTATATATATTGCAGTAATGCAAGATGTCAGTGATAGAAACACTGAGGGGTGGATGAGGAGTCATATGGGAACTTGCTATGCAATTTTTCTGTAAACCTAAAACTGCTCCAAAAATTAAAGTCTATTCATTTAATATGTTAATGTGCATGAAGCATCTGGTGCACAAGCAACCCTTAGTGAAGAATATCTGTTATTATTTAATCTCGGTCTCCCTGGGGAGGATGTCCATCACACAGTAACTCTCTGTTACTCTCTTTTTCTTTCTTTCTTTCTTTTTTCTCTTTTTTCTCTTTTTTCTCTTTCTGTCTGTGTCGGTCTGTCTGTCTCTGCTTTTGAAAGTTTCTGTTCAAACTGATCCAAATGAAACTAAAACCATACGGTCAGAGTGGGGGTATGACCCCCATCTATTTTCCCTAATTCCTTTCAAAATAAGCACAGGAGCCAAGCATTGCAAATCCCTTTGCCAGAAGCTAAGGGGGCCATTATGTCAGGGTTTCTCATTCTTGGCATTATTGACATTTTGGGCTGGATAATTTTTGGGTATGGGAGTTGTCCTGAGCATTGTAGGATGTTTAGCAGTATCTCTGATTTCTCCAGTCTAGAAAGCGCCCACTCCCCAGCTCCACCCACTCCCGTCTCCATTCTGTGACAACCAAAAATGTCTCCAGACATTGCCAAATGCACCTAGGAGGAGCAAAACCACTCCCAGTGAGAATCACTGCATTATGTGCTTTTGAAGAAAAGCAAAGGGGCCTCAAAGATCTTAAAATCTGTGCCTCTGTCACATTAGACCAGAGTTTCTAAACTCAAAATGGGAAATGTATATCACTAGATATAAGTTGTATCTTCTGGGGAGTCTTCATTATGTGATTTTGGCCTTGGGTCTTGGAGCCAAAATAGGCCGATGATAGATTCTGGTTTGGTGTTATTTGAAAGCTGGAAATCTGATCAATCTCTCCTTTTCTTTCTTTTCTTTTCTCCCTTTTTCTTTCTTTCTCTTTTGTTCTTCCTTTCTGTCTGTCTCTGCTTTTCAAAGTTTCTGTTCGGACTGATCCAAATAAATCTAAAACCATATGGCCAGAGTGGGGGTATGACGCCCACCTAATTTCCCTCATTCCTTTCGAAATAAGCGTAGGAGCAAGCATGGCAAATCCCTTTTCGAGAAGACTGTTTTCAGCCTGGTTGTTTTGTTTTGCGTTGTTTGAAATTGCTGAGGACATTGTGATACTTCATGGCATTTTCCTCCCAAGAAAAAAGTTTTCAGATTAGTAATATTTTTCTTCACGAATCTCAGTCTTAGCCACTAAACCATAATCAAAGGGTCTAGAATAAGGCAAAAGACCTTGTTATTTGTTGCGTTTTTTTTTTTTTTTTTTAAGCTAAAAGGGGATTTTGTGTGTGTGCCTTAATTGGGCTGGATACCCTACGACTGACTGTCTTATTGAAGTTTGAAAGCTGGGAGTTTCCAGGATATGTGCTAAACTTGTTTTGCCTGTGTGTGTTTTTATTAGGTACCAGCCAAAATATTTTATTTGTTTGTTTATTTATGTAAAGACTGAGGGATTTCTGCTTAGGCCTCTGTCCAGGGGAATTCATGGTTCAATGAAGATTAACAGCCCCAACAAGGCTAGAGCTTTTTGACCAGTTGGTTTCTCCCTGGGTTCTTTATCAGAGGGAAACCAGATCTGAGAGTGTACTTTCAGTGGATCATCCCTTTAAACATCTTAGCAGAGCTAAAAGATCGTCTAGCTGGTTTGGGAGGCAGCAAAAGAGGATAGCCTAATGGTAAACAGGAACATGTGTGATATGGGGCCTAGTGGGATTTATCCTCAGAAAAGACCTTGATTTCTATGCTATCTTTCAGGCCCACCCCTAACACTGCAGAGCTTCCCTGAGGCTTAAAGAGCGTTGCTTGTTGAGTGGATGCCTAGATTTATGAGTTATATATGAGGCCAGCACTGCGCTGCAAATTCCAAGCAACAAAGGCAACCGTGTGTTCATCAGGAGTTTTATATTTCTGTGTGTGTGTTTGTCAAACACTGGACTCTCTAAAGTGCAGGGCCTAGATGATTCTGACACTAAAAAAATACACATTACCAGTCACCTAAACCTCCAAAGGCCTCCTGCTCAGAGATGTCTATGAAGGTGGCAAACGCTCAAGGCTGGCAGAGCATCGGATTCACGCATACTACAGACATCGAACTTCTCTAATTCTTCTTCATCAGAGCTCTGGGGTAAGGGCTCAAGCATCAAAATGAGTTGAGATTGGAAGCCAAGGTTACACAGCTACTTGAAGGCAATAGTTACAGAAGGCCACCCTACCGTTTGTTCTATTTGGACACCTGTGAGTTACAGAAGTGTGTGTCATGTGCTGTCCTTGGTGGGACACCATGCACACAATAAAAGGGACCTTCCTTCCCTAGTTATCCTTGGATGGCCATTGCCCCCAAGATTCCCAACTCATTCGTCTTGTTACTCTCTATAAACCTCTGAGCATAGGCAGCCTTTCATTTGTGCTTAATCAATTAACCAATTAAGGCAGTAGGTACTAAAATATTATTCCATTCTCCAGGTTCTTAGCTCAGCCTGCTTCTTCAGAACCTAAATAAATAGTCAAAGAAGCAATACATGTTTGAGATTTTTGAGGGATCTCAATCTATAGGAAAAAAAGTTATCATAATGACTCATATGATGAAAACTGGGAGGGGGGGGTGGCAAACCAGAAGGTGACCTTTTAGGGAACAGTTGAGCACATTCAGGAATTAAAAGGTCCTTCCATGTAAACAAACATTTTATGTGAAGAAAGTTTTAAAATTGCACTGTAAAAGACCCACTTAATACTGGATTAGAGAAATGGTATATTAAGCAAGACACCTTTGGCCTGGTCTAGGAAAGAATTAAAGGGGGTATCTCTAGGGCTAACAGCAGAGCCAGAGGCATAACTTCCTAAAACGTGTAACCCTCAGTCCAGCTGCAATGCATTCTGATCTCTTGGGTTCATAATTCATCCCTGTGAACAATTTCTTGATGCTATCATGTAGAACACATGGGGTTCTAGGATTCACTCCTGGGCAAACTCTACCCCTGGCAGAGTCCAGTCAACAGGGCCCATGCGAGTGAGCATCTGAGAGGACTCAACTACAAAATTTAATTGTAAAAATCATCTCAAAGGTCAAACTATAGTCAAATGGGTAAGTTGTGGCACTGCCACTAAATAACCCTGGGTGACTTTGGGAGTATTAATAAATTCATTCATTCATTCATTTATCCATTCATGTACTTATAAAGTAGCTGCTACATGCCAGAAGTGTGTCAATCACTGGGGATATAGCAGTAATCAAAACAGAGAGCCCATGTCTGGTAGAGAAAGAGATGTTAACAAAACCCTGAAATACATGTAGAAATACAACTTACGATAAGAATTGAGAAGGAATGGTGTAACAAGGGGGTCCCTGCTTTAGATGAAGGGTCAGGGAGGACCTCTAGAAGTAATCAAACTGAAACTTAAAGGATGATTAGGAATTAGACAAAATGGTGTGGGAAGGGGGCTTCAGGAGTTAATAACAGCAGGTGTATGAGCTGGTGTTTGAGGGAAAGAGTGTTTAGAGAAGTGGTGGGCATGGGAGTTACGAACATGGTACTTGCCCCATAGTGATGAAAATGTTGGCCCGAGGGATGCAAACCAGGCACGAAGGGAAATGAAAGAGGGAGGTGCTGAAAGAGAAAAAAGTGAATGAGGGCATTGGTGGTCTGACCAAGGCGGCTGAGATTGGAGAACGGCTTCAGTGAGAGACCTCAAGCCTGTGCACTGAAGGATAGGCTTTCTCATTGGAGAAGTTCTCATTTGAAGTAGCAGTAGCGGTGGTGTCCAGGGGTTGGCCACAGGCAGGATGGCTAAGGTGGAGTGCAGAAAAAATGTATTAGCAATGAGGGGTGTCCCAGGAAAGAGCCCATTGAATGGGCTCTATGTTGAATGTGCCCCTGAATAGTCACATTTCTTTGAAAAATGAAGACTGGTCCAGGTGCTAAAGTTTTTAATGAGAGACAGGAAGTGACCAGGAGGCTTGCGGACAATCTCCTGTCTTCCTGGGGAGCCCCTCAGATTTTTGCTGTAGGCAATACTATTGAGTTTTCTTAACTCTTTCAACATAATGAAAAACGCACTAGGCTTAAAATCTGAAAGCCCAGGTTCAAGTTCTGGCCTGGTGACCCTCTCAATGTGCCCCTTTTTTTGGACACGTCACTGGGAGCCTTTAGGTCTGGATTTCCTCATCTGTAAATTACATAAATGACTCTTGAAGGCTGGTGGGAAGTGGGGCTGGAAAGACATGCCTCCCTAGGGAAGTCCACCAGAATTTTGAGGGCAGTGGTTTTCAACCCACCTTTGACATGAGAATCACCTGAGGAACTTAAAAAAACTATAAGCCACCCATGAGATTCTGAATTTGGCCTGGGTTGGCCAGGTTTTGGAATTTTTTGAAAGGTCCCCCAGTGATTCTGATGGGCGGCTTGGGAACCACTGCTCAAGGGAAACGTATGTCATTTGAGAAGGTCTCCACTAGAATACAAGCTTTGTTTTTCTGTTTTGTTCACAGAAATTACCCAAGTGCCCAGACTAGCTGACATAGTGCAGGAATTCAACAAACTGTGTTTGCATTTTATTCTGATTATAAAGCAGGTCAGAGTGCCACGTCCCAGGGACATGATAAAGTCAAAATTGTCACTGAAGTTTTTATTCAGCTACTGAATTCTGTGGTCGAACCTGGCAGTAGAATTGTGGGTGACCCTGTAGCCCCAAGCATAATTCTAAAAGATTAAGTAAGGTTCATTTATATATAATGAACCTCCTTCAGAATATTCCACACATGTACACACATGTGGCCCCAACCTCACAAGGGGTCTGCATTCAGGGAATTTATTCATTAGATCCCCAGAGAGATCAAGGCCTCTTTTCCTCTCTGTTCCCATTGTATCTTGACTCGGTTTTGCCCCTCAGCAAACACAGAGTGTAGAGATTGTCTGTTCAAAAATCTCCCTATGCCTGCCCTGTTTACAAGAAATTCCCTAAAGACAGAGAGTCTTCTATTTTCCTCCTAATTCCAGCACTTACTGATGATGACAGTGATAATGATGATGATGTCCCTGGCTTTGAATCAGTATTTTATCACTTAATGAATACATTTTCATACTGTCTGGGACACATTGGGGATTTTCCTCTGCTGTATTTCCCCTCCAGTAGAGAAAGAATCAGGATTAGACCACAGAGCCCAGTCAGAAATTTACTTGGTGGCTGGTCTTGGCGTCACTTAGATGTTGATACTTCCCTGGGATGAAGCTTAGTGGACTCTGGCCACTACGACTGGTTGGTGGGCTCAGGAATTGCCCTCTTCCCAGCCTGCTTTGGGAAGGTCAGGGAACGAAAGCACCGTAATGACTTTTGAAAGAAGGAGAGGTTTTACAGAGTCAGAGGGGTACGGAGCTGCAAGCTTTTCCACTATGTGCCCCCCTAGAAATAACTGGAGTGTGGGAATCAGGAAACTCAGTCCTCAGCCTTCTTATTAACCAGCTCAGTGACACTTGGCAAGCCACTTACCCACTCAATGGCTTAGTCTTTTCAGCCATAAAAGAAATGGCTAAAAGTTGTCACTCTATCACAGTGCCGTAGTGAAAATCAGAACTAGGTAATATGTGTAAAAGCTCTTCACAATAAAACCCTTTCCACGCTCTGTGAAGTGATACAGATAGCAAAGCACTGTTCCCATTGTGTTCTTGTCACCTAGGTGCCCAGGGGTTTGCTGCATCAGCTCCTTGGGCAGAGCCCTTGTGAGCAGCCCGCAGGACTAGCATAGAGCCTGGAAGTGAGCATTGGTGAATGGGCTTGCTGCTTATGTTGCCTGTCATTTTAGCTGTGAATGGCGCTTTTGTCTCTCTTGAAATCAGATAAGAGCCTAAGGGAAACAAGAACTTTCCAAGATACTGTCATCTATCCTTTCCCTCCACCAGCTGTAAGGTAATAATCAGAGGTGCCTTAAAAATGTGGATTTTCCTGCCGAACGTCTGCTAGAACACTCCCATCTGTGAATGCCCAGAACAGATCTGCGAGGGCCCTGAAGGGTTGTGTATCATCCACAGTGGCCTTTGCCTGTCTTATCCTTTGCAACTATTCCTCCACACCCACTTTTGCACAAGACCGAAGCCTCCGTTTCTCTTCATTCATCTTGATAAAATCCTAATTGCCCCATAGCTGCTACTGTGTAAGAACAGCTCTTCCTTCTTCAGAGAACCTTCCTCAATCACCTAGCTTTGGAGCTAGCTGAACTTTTTCCTTCCCCAACCTGCTCAAATCCTGTAAAACATTTCATTTCCCTTCCCTAAGTTAGAAAGCTTCCTTAGAGTTCTCTTCTGCCTGGCATTCTGGAGGAAAGGCTATGTTAATGGTGCCGTAGTGATATTCCTAGAATCTGTGTCTAAGAGGCCCAGATTCTTTCTTTATGGCAGTGGGTGCTAGGATGGGGTATTTTGTGTTTTCAGACTTCCTTCTATCGTCAGTAGAAAAAGACGTATTTCCTAGTTTCTTGCTGTTGTAATCATTTAGCTGGCTCTGGGCCTTCTATACCAGATTACTGTCGTTTTGTTATAGGATCGACTTGGAGAACTGATCAAGTCTTCAGCCTTGGTTTGGACAAGGCTGGGACTAGGATGAGGTCCGTGAAGCACCTGCTTTGAGCACAGTGTTTAAGGAGTTGGCCAAAAGCTCAGTAACCAAGATAAACAGTATTTTAATGTGTCATTTAAAAATAGAAATTGTTGCCCAAAAAATCCATGATGAGCAAAATATGACAATTTTTAATAAACTTGAGGTCAATATTATTTAATTATCTTTTTGCTGCAGGCTGCAATGTAACCTGGCCCAGCCCTGGCCTAGGGTATCTGTTTCTGATAGGTTTCCTTCATCAAGTTTCTGATTTACCCAGACTGCTTCATTATCTGCGTGGATCACGTACCTCCAGTGGGAATTTCCCTAAGCCACAGCACCCTCAAAAGTCTTCAGTGTGCTCCTCTCCTGCCTTCATCTGTGACTCCATCCTCCATCTGTGACTCCATCCTCAACCAACATTTCTCGCCCACCTGCCAGGCGCTGAGCCAAGATCTTCACACTCATTATGTCAGATAACCTCACAATTTGCACAGGTACCAATACAACAGGTCCTGGTATCATTCTGGTTTCATGTTTTCCAGCTGAGAAAGCTTTGGAGCAATGCTACCACAGCCACAGGTGGCACAGCTAGCGCACGGCAGAGCCACCCTCACCCACCTCTCTGTGTTGGTCCTCAGAGCTTCAGTCCTCAGTCTTTCCTTTCTCCTCACCATTCACGAATCCCATCACTATTCCCTTTCCAGGACCTGCCAACATTGCTCTTTAAGAGCTTTCTGTTGGATTAGAAGCTCCACTGAAACTCTCATCTTGATGAGATGCGAAGCTAGATGAAGGAACCTCAGAGAGAAAGCATTGATCCAAAGCATTTAATTCCCTCAATTTGCCAAATAGGAAATGGAGTCCTGGAAGGGCGATACGATTTGCCAGCCTTCCCTGTTGATGACACGGCAGGAGCAGCTGCCCTGCCACTCTGCTTCCCACCAGACTCCAGCTCCTATCCACACGGTAATGGAGCCCCCCAAACTGTCCCGTCCGCCGGAAGTCTTCTCTCAGACCCCCGGCTGTGTGCTTTGTTCTCGAAACTGCTCCAATTTCCTCCCCTTCCAGTCCACTTGCCCTGTACCCCCCAGCCATAGGCATTGATCATTTCTTGTGTGCTGGGGATTTTGCTGATATTTGCAGGTGTCACTCTGAAAAACATAAACAAAACTGGGCCTGGCTCAGAACAAAGTGGTTAAGCTGGAGAGAAAAGGGGAATGGAGTCTAGCTTCAGAGAAAAAGTTACCTCCAAACTTTAGACTGCTGGTTGACTTCCAAGGACAGTTTTGGGTGCCAATCATCATCACTAAACCAAGCCCACCTCTTAGGGGAAGAGGCGATATTCAAAACAGCTCTTTATCCTGACCTTCCAGGACCAGCTCCCCTCCCTGTGCCTGCTGCAGTTACAGCCCTGTGAGTCAATAAAAGGGTTGGACTTGTAAGACTTCATTTATAAGCACCTAAATTCCCTTTCACTTACTCCCAGAAGCTCAGTAATAGATCAGTTGGTCAGCATCTTGGAATGTGCCTTGGAAAAGGATAGGATAGATGAAAGGAAACTTTCCGTGAGAGGAGAGGAATTTAGGGCCAAGGAGTAGCCTGAAATGGCCCGAGCTCTCATTAGAGATTGGCAGGCTCAGTTGTTGCATTGCTATACACAGTTCCTAAATTCCACCAACAGAGAAAGGTAGTCAGAGGTTTACCAAAAGGACTGTCTGCCGGTCACGTTCCTGCTTATTCTGGCAAATGATTAATAAATTGGGGGGGAGGAGGGTCTTAAAGATTTGTTATGAAACATTCTGTTGAAACGTGGGCAGAGATAGCACTCAAAATTATCAGTGATTTCAAGTTAATGGTGATCAGATAAAGGAGATATTTTGAAATATATGATGCGAAGCTACTACCACTGATGAGAGAGTTTGATATCACTGCTCCAAGGAAGGAAACAGATCAGTGGAGATTCTTTACCTTCCTTCCACTTTTCAAATGGAGGCAAAGAATTGGCTTCTAGGAATACTTTAGCAATTCATAGCAAGAAAGAGCTTTTCTCCTTGTCCTGGTCCCAGTTAGCTACAGGCTGGAACTACTAAGAGGCACAGCATATTGATGTTGCGCAGAAAGTTGTTTTCAGGGAGGAGAGAAAGAAATGGAAACTGAATCGGGCAGAGCATGTGCCACCTAAATCCAAAATTAAATCCACGATGCATAATCTGCCTGCCCTCTCACCTTGCACCATGCTGAGTGGCCAGACATATCCAGGGCCCCCTGCTGAACTAGAAGCAGGCTGTCAGCTCAGCCTCCGTGAAAGACCGATCTTCAAAAACTCATCTTTCCTGATGGGACTACTACATTTTAAAAGGATTTTTTTTTTCTTCTAAATGCAATACATTGATTTTTGACTTTTTAAGCAAAAATGTTCATTATTGAATTTTTTTTAATTGATTCTATTTTTGCAGTTAGTGTAACTGATATTCTAGGTGACATGGATATTCCTGTGGCTGGCTGGCTCCAGCCAGTGGCTCCCAGAAACTAGCAAGCAAAGCACAGTACCCAGAGCTGAGATATCAATATCATTTGTGAAAACCACAAAATAGACCATTTGAAAAGCAGAGAGAAACCTGAAGAGGCAGAAAGGTCCCTTGCCATTTTATTACATTCAGCATTTTGATTAAAATATATTTTTGTCAATGCAGTGGTTGCTTCAGACATTTTAAGAAAGCATCTTGATTCCAAATTGAACCCTGGGGTAAATTAAGTCACTAAACTTTTGAAGATTTGTATCATGCTGCAGATGGACTTTAAAAGCCATGGGGAGGGGGGAGGGGAGTTTCTAAATATAATAAACTTCCCAAAAACACAATCGCAAAGCTAACTGAAGTCATACTATTTTTGAAAGTGGAAATCCCCATTTTCACCACACAACCCCGTGGTTGAGCCATCTAAGAATTCAACTTCTGTGCCAGCGATAGGACAAAGCTCATCCTCTGCTGAATGCCACAGTCACTCCTCTTCCTTCCTGCCACCCACAGGGTCAGCAACAAGCACTATCAGTTAAACGTGACACCTGGTGTCTGCGGGCTGCCTCCAGTGGGAGCCAAATCCCACATGTTGCTGTGGTTCCCACTTAAATAGATGTCTTCCTTTGAATCGTTTCTTTTCAACCTTCATTTCAGTTCTGTGCTAGGTTCTGGACTTTTGCCAACATTACTTCATAAAACAGTTTGTATTTGCTTTGAAAAACAAAAAAGGTTTGCATTTTGGAAAATATACTTCATACATGTCTCTAACCTTTACCATGGCCTGAAAGGAAAATGTAGCAGTTCCTTTCTGTCAATTTTAAATGTAGGAAAGATAACGGTCACTTTGTAAGAAAGCCAAACTTGTCCATATCCTCTTAGACTCTTCCTTAAAGTTCATTTCCACATTCAATTTGGGTCAGGCTTTGTTTAGAGTGCCAATGAGCCACTTCTGCGTTCTTGATGTTTGCAGTCTTCACTGCAGAAAGTGGCATTAGGACAGGCCCCTGCTACCCACAGCAAAGCTCCTCCCACCTCTCTCCACTGTGAAGCCCTAAGGTGACAGAGGCTGAGGATCCCCAGCAAAGGAAACTGCTTCTGGCATTTGCTTTCAGGTAATTTTGAGACATCTTTCCTTCCCTTATTTCCACTGCTAAGCCCTGACACAATATAATATTTCAAAAGCCCCTAAGTGCTGGGAGAGAATACTTAAAATCACTTTTTACAAAACCAAAGACAGAGGTCTCCTGCTGCTTGTTACCGTCCATCGTGATAATTCCTTACTTTGTAATAGTCTGTGTATTTCTGTTGCTGTTGTTAGTTTGTGATGTTGATTCCTTCAGCCCAGGATCAAGCAATGGGGTGCAAGTGAGGCCGCCCAAAGAGCGGGAGGGGGCGAAGCCTCTCAATCGACGGTGTCTTCTGAAAATACACTTTTTTTCTGATTATATAGGTAATTCATGGTTACTTCAGAAATTCTGGAAAAATTCTCAGAACATCAAGAAGAAAAAAATTATTGATCTATATCATCTCTCCAGAGTTGCCACTCTCAATATTTTGGGAAACATTCTTCCAGTGTTTTCTTTCTATGCCTTTAAACACTCATCGTCACCCCTCAACAAATCCAGTTGGGATTATGCTAGGCATACTGTTTTATAACATGGCTTTCTTCAGTTCGTGTTGTGTAGTTTCCTATCATTTAATTTTATCAATCTTGTGTTTCATTTGTTACTATAAATGCAGACGTTATTGGCCCCACCTCACAGATTAAGAGAATGAGACACCGAAGTGCCGATACTACGGTCATAGTGTGGCTCAGCTCAGCTCTCCCAAATGCCAATAAAGTGCTCTTTGTCTACATCGAATTAAAAGGGAAGAAAAGCACAATGTAAGGGTCATCGATATTCCTTTGCGAGGACAAGAGGCATTAATGATAGGTCATTGCCATAGTGACTCCTTAGAGAAGAAAAAAAATAATATTTTACTATTATAGCAATAATGACACTGATTTACGAATCAGAGAAAATACAATGTTTTCAGGAATTTCAAAATATTTGGGAAGTATTGGTAAATATATGAAATTCTCACTCATTGCTCGTGGGAGTGTAAATTGATACAACCACTTTAGAAAACATCATGGCCATCCTAACACACAGCATTACCAATCCTTGGTATATACCTAAGAGCAGAGCCAAGTTCAACAAACTATGGTGTACAGGTCAAATCTGGTCTTTGTAAATAGTGCCTTATTGAAAACGGCGACATCCATTTGTTTGTGTCTTCTCCAGAGCTACTTTGGCACTACAATGGCATAACTGTATAATTGCGACAGAAAGAAACCATATGAGCTGCAAATCCTAAAGGATTTACTATTTGACCTTTTATAGCAAAAATACGTTACTCTCTCTGCTTGAGAGAATAAATGCATATGTTCACAAAGCAGTATATTAAAGAATGTTTATAACAGTTTTACACACAATTGCCAAAAACTGAAACCCACCCAAATGTCTGTCAACAGTAGAACAATAAATCTTAGTATATTTATACAATGGAATACTATACAATGATGACAAAGAATAAACTATTGCTGTCTACAAAAGTGATTTATTTCACAAACATAATAGTATACGAAGAGTGCCTACGAAGTGATTCCATTCATATAAAGTCTAAGAACAGTCAAAAATTAACATACGGCTATCCAGATTAGAGTATTGGCTACCTTGGGGTGGTTATTGACTGAAGCGACCATGAGAGATAGACTTTTGGGGTGTTGACAGTGTTAAGCTGAGTGGTAGTTATGTGGGATCTCTTTATTTTTAAATCCACAAAACTCTATACTAAAAAGTATGTCATACCTCAAAAGAAATTTAGAAAACTTGTGAAGTGTACAAAATGGTCAGAAGAGATGGTAAAAGGAGTACAGAAAAATCTACCATAACGCTGTCACGTGTAATGATTACCACTGAATGATTATAGAGGTCTCTGATTGGACTGAATAATGTGACAGCATTTTTGTTAGCAAAATTAATGCAACAATATTAATGCGATAACAGAAATTCACACTAACAACAGATAAGTCTGTTGCTCTCATAAAGGTTCCTCACTGAACAATATGAAAAACTAAATCTGCCTCCAGAAGTTGGCAAAATCTTTAGGCTCTGAGGTTGCCAGCAGATTCTTTTTTTTTTTTTTTTTTTTTTAATGGAGTATTGCTCTATAGCCCAGGCTGGAGTGCAGTGGCATGATCTCAGCTCACCGCAACCTCCGCCTCCCGGGTTCAAGCGATTCCCCTGCCTTGGCCTCCTGAGTAGCTGAGACTACAGGTGCTTGCCACCATGCCCGCTAATTTTTTGTATTTTAGTAGAGGCAGGATTTTGCCATGTTGGCCAGCATGGTCTCGATTTCCTGACCTAATGATCTGCCCGCCAGCAGATTCTGAGGGTAGGCAGAAGAGTAGAAAAGAGTCCCAAGGAGACAAGAGAGGGGACCAGATAAGGCGATTCAATCATTCCGCTCAAGCTGTTCTCATTGCAGGTGGACTCTATATGCACTGATGGTTGATTTCATGGAAAATATAAGGAAATAACTTGCCAAAAATCTCTGGACTCTATGAGCATGCCTGATTAACCAAAAGAAAGACCAAAAATTACCTTTTTGATAATTGGCAGGTCAACACACCCTCCTAGATGTTACAGACATAGATCCCATTAATTGGATAAATGAATGAAGAAAATAAGCAGAAAGGAAACTTTTAACCTTGGAAGGGAAAAGAGCAGTCTCCATCCACTCTTCTTTCACCGACATCTTCATGTTTGTATTCAATCACTTTGTTATTTTTACTTATTTATGTTTACACTGGCTGCTTCATCTGCCTGGAACCTTATTGCCTCGTACATCGGCATAGCCACTCCCTATTTCCTACAAGTCTTAGCTCAGTTTTCACTTTCTCAGTCCAGACCTACACAGACTCCCTATCTGAAGCTGCTGCCCACAATCTCGTATCGGTATTACAGGTTTTCCTGGGCCTGCTGTGTTTTTTTCATTGTACATATCACTTCCTTATACGCTATGCATTGTACTTATTTATTATGGCTACTGTCTGTCTCTCTCCCAATAAACTGGGAGCTCCACAAGAACAGAGATTTATTTTATCTTGTTCATATCTGTATCCCTGGCACAAGGTAGGCATGAAAATAATTGTTTCATGAATAAGTGAATGAAGGTGGTAGTCAACTATCCTTTATATGAGCATGCTTACTTTGCTGTATTCTTATTAGCATTACACGCTGTCAGTCTTTTTCCTTGTGCACTATTTGTTGGGTGCAAATATGCCTCACTGGTTTTCAAATTTCATATGTTTATTAATCCTTTACAAATTCACTTCTAGGAATTGCCTGTTTATGTCATTTGGCCACTTTTATTTTGGATTGTCTTTTGTTTACCATGAGGGGCTCTTTCACAAACTGCCGATACTTTGTCTATCAGATGCCATCTAAATACTTTATTCCACTGTCTTCTAAACATTTGACTTGAAGCATTTAGATATGTTTCTGTTCAAAGAAATGTAAGAATATGAATTTTCCCTTTTATTATTCAGAAGACATAAAAGATGTTTCTTTTTTAGCCAAACTTTGTGATGTCTTTTTGCAGTAAAGGACTATTTTCAAGGATTCAGGCTCCTAATCAAATTGCAGCCGACATCAGTAGCAAGGTGTATACAAAATCTTACCTTTCAGGAACAAGGGGGGAAAAAAGAGATAATTGCCAGCCTAGGTTTAAATAATTTGACTTGCAGCAGAATTCTTTATAGGTCAGTGGTAAGTAACAAAGTTTATTTTTCTTTTTCTTTGCTTTTAGTAAAACAAATACCCAATTGGTCCCCAGTATAATCAAGCCATGATTCTGTGAGCAAAAAAATAACAATTTTTCATAAAATAATATGTTCTATTTATATAACAATTGATAGTTTTCCAAGTACTTTCATAAATATTATCATATTTGATCCTCAAAAACAAAACTGTTTTTCAGGAAGTTAAACAAAGTTCATAAACACTAACTCTGATAACTGGGATTCCATGTTGATTCTGTGATAGAGCCAGGCCCCTGCCTTCTATGGAGGATTTTTATTACTTAACTAATTTATTCAGACTTTCAATAAGAAATAATATTAGAGTATTAAGTCGAACAGGTTAGACCTTAAAATGTATTTCTTCTTTATGTTCTAATAAAAATGTTAAGTTTGTCTCTATCTCTTCTTGTCTTACAAAAACAGATGGACAACTATCTACCTGTTGTGTATTCTTGCCCCAGGTCAGTGCTGACAATTCATAGAATACAAGTCAGCAGGGTCAACAGAAAGGCTTCTGGCAAATAATTCTCTGTGATTTTAGTGTCTGTGATTTTATGTGGGCTACAGTACACATTTTAAGATAGGGCTCATTTATATAATTTGAAACACTTTGGGCTCACCTATCTTTATCAACCAAGCTTAATTCCAATCCATCCATGTGTTCCTGATTCAGCTGGCCCCAGCCATTCTTAATTAATCCTGTTCAGGCCTGGTATATTTAATCTCTTATGCCACCTGTTTCCAGATACTCTGTCAAGGCCTGGCTGGGTTACCACTCCATTCAAGCCTTCCTATTTTTGCTTCTCAATTCTGGATTGCTGTGTTTCAGAGTTTCATTTCATTGAGTCATAAACTAGGCAGCACCTCCAACTTTTCTCTTATTTCAAATAATTCTGGCCTTGGGCACTTGCTTGCTATTTGGCCTGAGACATGAGAAGACCTTGGTCTGCCAAATAAAAGAGCCGGCCAGCAAGGCTGCCTTATCAGCCTCAGTCTGCAAACCAACTTGCATCAGCATTGCCTCATGCCAATGAGCAAAGAGCTTCAGGCAGTCTGGGGAAAATGTTCAGAGAACTCCCGTGTTTTTCTTGTGCTACGTGTGATGATGGGACTTTGCCTTGAGACCGTATGTGGAGCTTATTCACTCAAATGTGTTATAGAATATCCATTTTGTTACCAGTAATGCCTGCCAACAAAATAAAAATAAATACATCCAGAGGCCATCTTTGGGTGTCTACAGTTACTTTCTATTAAAACAGGCTTCTTCTTGCATAACCTGTTTTTCTTCTGGAGGAAAAATTTTAAGCCATACTATATATTTTTTTAATTTTATTTTTATGTTTAAACAGAGATGGGGTCTTGTTATATTGCCCAAGCTGGTCTCAAACTCCTGGCTGCAAGTGATCCACCCACATAGACCTCCCAAGAGCTGGGATTACATGAGCCACCACAAGTCTTCATAACCCATATATTTCTGAATTGTAGCTTAACTCAATACAACCACAGTAGAAATGTCGGGGGAGGTGGCAAGAATGTGGAAAATAATATTGTAGTCTAAACACCAACTTCATAGCTTATAGCATTACAGCTTTTTTCAAACTAGATCACTGTCACCTGCCTTGGAACTTATTGTCAAAGGCAGGAGCCATATCTGTTTAATTTTTTTCACCTATCATTTGCCTAGAACTTAGAGATATTACATGATGACATTATTTAAATATTGAGTCATAGGACCTTACACTTTGTCAATTTGATGAACAGACTTCTTAGGCAAAAAAAAAAAAAAAAAAAAAATTGTACTTTTTTCTCTCCTTACATAATAATTCCCTCCCAATATCCTTTTTTTCTCAGCTTTATTGAGGTACAATTGACAAATAAAAATTGCATATGTTTACAGGGTACAAAATGATGTTTTGATGTATGGATATATTGTGAAGTGATTACCATGATCGAGCTAATTAATATATCCATCACCTTACATAGTTAACTTCTGTTGTATATGTGACGAGCATATATAAGATCTACTCTCTAAGCAAATGTCGAGTATACAATACATTATTAGTACCTATAGCTGTTATGCTATATGGTAGATCCCCAGAATTTATTCATCCTGCCTGAGACTTTGTAGCCTTTGAACAATGTCTCTTCCTTCCACCCACCCACTGGCAACCACCATTCTACTCTCTGTTTCTGAGTTTGACTTTTTTCAGATAAATACGTGAAAATACACAGCATTTGTCTTTCTGTGCCTGGCCTATTTCTTTCAGCATAAGGTCCTCCAGGTTCATCCATGTTACCACAAATAACAGAATTTCCTTCTTTGTGGGGGCTAAATAATATTCCTCTGTGTGTGTGTGTGTGTCACATTTTCTTTAACCTTTCATTCACCAATGAACGCTTACATTAATTCCATATCTTGGTTATTGTGAATAATGATGCAATGAATATGGGACGGCAAATACCTCTTCAACATCCTGATTTCTTTTCCTTTGGATGTGTACCCAGAAGCGGGATTGCTGGATCACAGAATGCTTGTATATTTAATTTTTCTAGAAACCTTGATAATGGCTATAGCAGTTTATGTTCCCATCAACAGTGTATTGAAGTTCTTTTTCTCCACATACTCACCAACACTTTTACATTTTGTCTTTTTGATAATGGCCATTTTAACATGTATAAGGTGAGATCTCCTTGTGATTTTGGTTTGCATTTCCCTGATGATTAGTAATGTTGAGCATTTTTTAATTGTATCTGTTGGACATTTGTATGTCTTCTTTTGAGAAATGTCTATTGAGGTCTTTTGCCTATGTTTTAATTGGGTAATTTGTGTTTCTATACTTTCATTATTGAGTTGTTGGAGTTCATTTTATATTTTGGATATTAACCCAAAACCAGGTAAATCGTTTGCAAATATTTTCTCCCTTTTTTGTGGGTTGTCTCTTCTGTCTGTTGATTATGTTCTTCATTGTTCAGAAGCTTTTGAGTTTGATACAGTCATATTTATCTGGTTTTGCTTCTGTTGCCTATACTTTTGGGGTCATATTCAAATAATCATTGCCCTGCCCACCAATGTCAAGAAGTTTTTTTCTGTGTTTTATTCTAGTAGTTTTACAATTTCAGCTCTCGTGTTTAAACTTTAATCCATTTTGAGATAAATGTCTAATTTTATCCTTCTGTATGTGGACATCTAGTTTTCCCAACACCATTTATTGAAGAGACTGTCATTTGCCTATTGTGTTTGGCACCTTTGTTGAAGATCATTGACTATAAATGTGTGGATTTATTTCTGGGCTCTCTATTCTGTTCCACTAACCTATATGCCTGTTTTTGTGCCAATACTATACCCTTTTGATTACAATAGCTTTGTAGTATATTCTGAAATGAGGCAATGTATGACTCCAGACTTGTTCTTTTTGCTCAAGACCGTTTTGGTTATTTATGGTCTTTTGTAGTTCCATGTGAATTTTAGGATTGTTTTTTCTATTTCTGTAATAAACATCATTGGAATTTTAATAGAGATTACATTGAATCTATAGATCACTTTGGGTAATATAGACATTTTATCAGTATCCATTCTTTCAATCCATGAACACAGGATATCTCCAATTTTTTTCTTCAACTTATTTCATACACGTTTTATAGTTTTCAGTGTAGAAATCTTTCATCTCTTTGGTTAAAATAATTTCTAAATATTTTTTATGCTACTGAAAATGGGATTGTTTTCTAGATTTTTATTTGGATGTTCATTGTTGGTGTACAGAAATGCTACTAATTTTTGTATGTTGATTTTGTGTCCTACAACCTTACCAAATGTATTTATTGTAACAGCTTTTCGGGTTTTGTTTTTTGGTTTTTGGTTTTTGTTTCTTTTTTGGTGTAGTCATTGAGGTTTTTCATATATAAGACCAGGTGATCTGTTTTCTATATATAAGATCAAGTGATCATGAGATTTTACTTTTTTCTT
The DNA here is from genome assembly GCF_048565385.1 of Saimiri boliviensis. Lineage (NCBI taxonomy): Eukaryota > Metazoa > Chordata > Mammalia > Primates > Cebidae > Saimiri > Saimiri boliviensis. The sequence goes on along the minus strand of NC_133452.1, from coordinate 31,859,126 downwards.
TATAATTTTATGTTTTTCACTTCTTTTCTTGCCTAATACCTCTGACTAGGACTTCTAATGCTACCTTGAATAGAAGTGTTGAGAGTGACTATCCTTATCTTATTCCTAATCTTAGAGGAAAAGCTTTCAAATTTTCACCAATGAGTTTGATGTTATCTGTGTGCTTGTCATATACAGCATTTATTATGTTGAAGTACATCCTTCAATACCTATATTGTTGAGAGTTTTAATCATGAAAGGATGTTGAATTTGATCAAATGTGGGGTTTTTTTGCATCTATAGACATGACTATATTATTTTTATTATTCAATCTGTTAATGTGGTGTATCACATATATTGATGTGTTTATGTTGAGCCATCCTTGTATCTCAGGAGTAAGCCACAATTGGTCATGGTGTATGATCTTTTTAGTATGCTGTTGAATATGGCTTGCTAGTATTTTATTGAGGATTTTTACATCATTGTTCATCTTGGCTTATAATTTTTTTTCTTGTTGTGTCTTTTTCCAGCTTTAGTATCAGGGTGATGCTGACTTTATAAAGTAAGTTTGAAGGTGTTCAATTTTCTTTAATTTTTTGTAAGACTTTGAGAAGGATTGGCATTAATTCTTCTTTGAATATTTGATATAATTCAACAGTGAGAACATCGGATCCTGGATTTTTCTTAACTGAAAGGTTTTCAAATATGGACTCAATCTTCTTACTTGTTTTTTGTCTATATATCTTTTCTACTTCTTCATCATTTAGTATTGGCAGGTTGTATGTTTCTAGGGATTATCCATTTTTTCTAGATTATCCAATTTGTTAGCATATAATTGTTCATAGGAATCGCTTATGATTCTTTGTATTTTTGTAATATCAGTTGTAATATCTCCTTTTTATTTATAATTTTATTTACTTGAATTTTCTTTCTCTTTTCAGTTTATTTAGCTAGTTCCTTAATTTTGTTTATTTTTTCCAAAAACCAAGTGTTAGTATCATGGAACTTTGCTTTTGGTTTTCTAGCCTCTATTTTACTTATTTCTGCTCTAGTCTTTATTATTTCCTTCTTTCTGCTGACTTTGGGCTTAGTTTGTTCTCCTTTTCCTAGTTCCTTGAAGTGTATGTTAGATTATTTATTGGAGATTTTTCTTCTTCCTTTATGTAGGTATTTATTACCATAAACTTCTCTCTTTAGCTGTTCCTGTTTCATCCTATAAGTTTTGGTATGTTGTGTTACCATTTTCATTTGTCTCAAGATTTTAAAAAATGTTTTCTTCGACCCATTCATTGCTCAAGAGTGTGTTGTTGAATTTCCATCATTTGTGGATTTTCTAATTTTCTTACTATAATTGGGTTCTAGTTTCATACTATTGTAGTTAGAAAATATATTTGATAGGATTTTAATTTTCTTAAATTTGTTTCGTGACCTACATACAATTTATCCTAGAGAATGTTCCATGTACACTTGAAAAGAATGTGTATTCGACTGCTGTTGGGTGGAATGTTCTGTACATGTATATTAGATTTATTTGGCCTATAGCATTGTTCAATCCTGCTGTTTTCTTTTTGATTTTCTGTCTGGATGACCTATCCATTGTTGAAAGTCAGGTACTGAAGTCCCCTACTATTATTTTATTGCTGTCTATTTCTTTAAGTTCTTTTAATACTTGCTTAATATATGATTATTTAGGTGCTCCAACGTTGGGTGCATATATATGTAAAATTGTTATATCCTCTTGATGAATCTGTCACTTTATTATTATATAGTGACCTTCCTTGACTCTTGTGACAGTTCTTGACTTAAAGTATATTTCATCTCATGTACGTATAGATACCCCTGCTCTTTTTTGGTTACCATTTTCATGCAATATTTTTTCCCTCTCTTTACTTTCAGCCTGTGTGTGTTTTTAAAGCTAAAGTGAGTCTCTTGTAGGCAGCATGTAATGAAGTCTTTTTTCATTGATCAGCCACCTTATGACTTTATATTTCAGAATTTGATCCATTTACATTTAAAGTAATGATTGATAGGCAAGAACTTACTACTGCCACTTTAATTGTCTTCTGACTGTTTTGTAGTTCCTTTGTTCCATTCTTCCTCTATTGTTGACCTCTTTTATAATATAATGATTTTCGGTGGTAGGATGCTTTGCTCCGTTTCTCTTTACCTTTTGTGTATCTACTACAGTTTTTTGGGGAGGGGAGGTGCTTACCATGAGGCTTACATAAAGAATCTTGTAATTATAATAGTCTATTTTAAGCAGAAAACAACTCAACTTCAGCTGCATGTGGGAGTTCATTGCCACTGGACCTGCTTTACAAGAAATGCTGTAGGAAGTCCTGCAAGTTGAAATGAAAAGATGCCAACTAATAACATGAAAACATATGAAAATATGAAGCTCACTGTAAAAGTAAGTCATCCAATTCAGAAAAATTTTACACTTTAACTTTCCTTTCCCATATTTTACTTTATTGATGTCATAATTCACCTCTACTGTATATCATGTATCATTAACAAATTACTATAGCTATAGTTATTTTTAATACTTTTGTCTTTTAACTTTTATATTTGAGTTGAAAGTTATTTATGCACCTACATTACAATATCAGAGTATTCTGAATTTGACTATATTCTTATTTTGCAGTGTTTTATGGCTTTATGATTTTATATTTGAGTTTTATACTTTCATATGTTTTCATGTTGTTAGCCTTTTGTTTGTTTGTTTGTTTCCACTTGAAGAACTCCCTATAGCATTTCTTGTAAGGCAGGATATAGCTAATATCCCCAGGTGGTCTCCTTGCCTTCTCCATCCCACCTTGCCCTCCAAACTCTAGCATCCATTATATGAGGCTGACTCCTTGTGTTCTGCTGTGGGATATGTAAAGTGAACACAAAGAATTCAATAGGCTGTGTGCAATTCCTGATCCTACCTGAAACTAACTCTGCTTCAAACTCTGCAATAAGTTTTCTAGTATTTGTTTAGTACTTACTAGTTTTGCATAGTGCAATAGCCTGTTCAATCATCCACAGAAATTGGGTAAATGCCCTTTTACTTTTTCTTTCTTCATCAAAATGGACTATAGAACTTAAAGCTGTTGGTTTGTGTGCTCACCAAAGAGTCATCAATTCTACAACTGAGACATTTAGTGGTTTGGGGGGACTCCTCCCACATCTTCTCTAAACCTTATTTTAGAAAAAGGGACTATAGGGGAATTCTGGTTGTAACACCTCCTCCACACACATGCTTCCCCTGCACCCCTCTTCAGGAAGCTGCCCATGTACTATATCTAAAAACCTCAGACAAGTCTGAGAAACTCCTGATCCAATGTGCTGCCCAGGTTTCAAAGGGCTCATATAATTCAGATTATGGCAGAAATTTCCAGACCCTTTCTGGACTGTTTGGGAATAAACAAAGTCACTAATAAGCAGTAGATCATCCTATGATGTCTTCACTTTCCCAATTGTGCTTATCCTGCACTTAAAAGAAATGACCCAAGGTTTCTGGATCCTAAGACAACATTTGAAGCCAGAATCCCTTGGCAGACTTTTCGCTGAATAGAGTTCAGAAACCAAGGGAATGACAAGGCCTAATTAGTTGTTGGGAGAAAATGGACCATAATATAAATACCAAAATAAAGTACACAGTTCTACATGGAGAATTTTTGCATACTTCATATCCAGGAGATTTGGGGAATGGTGTGCTCTGTTTAATTCTTAGTTATAGTTTATTCATTAGAATATTGGTTTGGCTGCAGTAGCAATTAGACTCAAAGTAACAGTGGCTTTAAAAGCACACACTTTATTTTCCTGCAATACAAAAACACAGGTAGGCAACTCAGGCTGGTAAATGAGCCACACAATCTTGAGGCTCTTGTTTTTGTTGCTCCCTCATCCTTAACCAGTGGTTTCCATCTGGAAGCCCATAATGGCTGGTTTAACTCCTATCACCCTGCCAGCTTCCCAGCCAACAAAGGGAGCACAGGGGATGAGATGGCACATCCCTTTGCTTTAAGAGCACAGCAAACGGTGTCACACAGGATCTTGACTCATAGTCCATTGGCCACAACTGATTCCATAGCCATACACATCTGCAAAGAGTGTATGAAAAATAAAGGCTTTAGCTGGGGAATCATAAATTCTCCTATGAGATGAAAAGAATCAGTCTTGGAGAGTAATTATTCATTCTTCCACAGCCTACTTTCATTAGAATGTAATATCTAGACTTAATATAGAAAGTGGTTCTATAATTAACTACTAATCTCTTCTCACTAAGAAATTGGTATAAAGTATATCCTGGAGTAACTCCACTTTTATTATTTGATTGCATGTGTTTTTTTCTTAAACTTCCTCTGTGGCCCACATGTTTTACATGCCACATTGGTCTATGAAAGTAGCATCATTTCTTTGCAAACATTTTTACAGACTTTTTTTGTTTTGTTTTGTTTTGAGATGGAGTCTCACCCTATCACCCAGGCTGGAGTGCAGTGGTGGAATTTAAGCTCACTGCAACCTCTGCCTCACAGGTTCAAGTGATTCTCCTGCCTCAGCTTCCTAAGTAGCTGGGATTACAGATACACACCACTATGCCCAGCTAATTTTTGTGTTTTTAGTAGAAACGGGTTTCACCATGTTGGCCAGGATGGTCTCAATCTACTGGCCTCATGATCTGCCCACTTTGGCCTCCCAAAGTGCTGGGATTACAGGCATGAGCCACCACACCCAGACCATACTCTTATACTAATTTCACATAGTTTTTAGTCTCTGGGCCTAAAATTTCTAAATGTTCTAGTTTAAACTAAGACTTTATATCAGATATTTCTATAGGTATTGATAATTTTGAAGTGTATTGAAGAGAACCAAACACTTTAAGGAAGCAATTTGGGGCAGCGGAAATGTTGTCAAGTTTAGGTCAGAGTTTTCTTCATACCAAATCCCAACTCAACTTTTTACTAATTACTTGCTCTTAGATGAGTTAATTTACTTTTCTGAGCCTCATATTTATTGGTTTTAAGTAGGAGTGGTATAAAATATATCCTTGCAAGTTTATTATATGGATTAAATTATTCATTCCATAACAAATGTCCAGCAGAGTGCCTGCTATATAGCAGATGCTCAGTAAATGGTCATGTTCCTTACACACTTCACAAAATCGCTGCTACACTCCATCTAGAAGTGATCTTCCTCTCTCTTTGCTCTGTGTTGTGAAAACTTGAAGGCAGCCCTGATGTTTTGGTGACTTAAGCACCATTTTAAAGTAGTATACAGTGCCTGAAAATTCTTTCCCACGGTGCAGAAATCTTTTGCTCTGTGAAATCTTTGTCATCCCTTACAGTTCTTCCTCCAATGGTCCAGGAGAGTTGGATTTTATAATTTAATTTATTTGCTGTTTAATTTGCTATTTAGTTGTTTCATCCCAACCATGTATGAGCTACATGTGCTTAAGGTCAGATAATCTTTATTTACCAATTTATATCATGTCTAAACCTAAGAAGAATTTCAGGCAGCTCTTATAAAGTTACATCTAGTAAAGTAAACTTTTTTAAAAATAGAAGATAAAATTAGAAAAATGAAACAAATGGAAAACAAAGAATAGGCCATAAATGAAGCCAGTGGTGAAATGACTGCCCGAACGTACAAGATGTAGATTGCAGATACTTCCCTTTGCCATCAGATTAGACATTGGGTGTTACAGTGCATTTTGCTAGGGTTGTTGTAACAAAAGATCACAAATCTGTTGTCTCACAGTTCTGGAGGCCAGAAGTCCAAGATCAAAGTGTTGACCAAGTTGGTTCCTTCTGAGGCCTGTGAGGGAAGGATCTGTTCCAGCCTCTCCCCTTGACTTGTAGATGATCACCTTTATGTTCACATGGTGTTCCGCCTGAATGTGTCTGTGTCCAAATTGCCAGTTGTAACAGATTCGGGCCCATCCCAATGACTTCACTTTAATTTGATTACCTCTGTGATGTCTGCATCTCCAAATAAGGTCACACCCTGTGGTGCTGGAGGTTAGGACTTCAACATTCATATTATGGGAAGACAGGGTTCAACCCATTGCTTTCAACAGAGCAAACTCAGAGCTCACTGTTTTGTTGTATTTCGTGCTTTATGAGGTTTTTTATTTTTCAAAATCTTGCTTCAGTACTTGACAGGGCTTTAGGGTGATCATTTAAACATTAATTACTGTAGAAAGGACTAGAGAGAGGCCCCAGCCATGTGGGTTTTGGGATCACAAGGATTCTGCTAGAAGGCAGCTTGCTGCCTGTTGGACTGTTTACACTCTAAGAGCCACTGGTAGTGGAAGCTTTTTCAGCGCTCTCATTCTACATCTCTTTAGTCCTCTGTAATTAACATAAACCATACTCTCTTCCTCAATGTTTTATAGCACTCTCTGGAGTTCGAAATTGCTTTTGTATTTTCGTAGTTTCATTGCAGTTTTGTTGAGTGCAATAAAATCTATCAAAATAGCTGTAGAATCTGGGTAAATGTCCTTTCACACCACTGAGAGCAATGTCAGCCAAGCATCTGTCTGGAAATCTATGAGAAAGAAAAAGAGTTTCACCTTTCTAAATTTTTAATACAAATAAAAATACACAATAATCTTTATGGCAGTAATGTCTGAACATTTCTTAAGAAAGCAAGAAGGTGTGGAAATCAAAATTTTAGAGACAGAAGACTTTAAATGTCATCTCCTTCTCAGGGCAGAGACTCGAAGCCCAGAAAGATGATGTCTTCTGGCTCCCAAAGCAACATTCCTTTTGTTAGTTAAAAAAAAAAAAAAAAAAAAAAAAATCTGACCCAAATAGAACTGTTTCAAAACCACCTATAGACTGGACATGAGGCTTTAGTGCAGGTGCCCTTTACTTGAACCCAAGAGTGGATTGAATTCGGAAACACACTAAAACCAAGTGTGTTTCTGAATTCAAAAATTCTTGGATTTTCGAAAGACAGGTCAATACAGTGTACATATCATACATCCCCAGTAGGGTCAGGGGATGTATGGCATATTCTAATCAAACACACTAATATTTCTGCAGTAAAGTGTGTGAATATCCACATTATATGAAATAAAGAAAGATCATTTATAGTTTGATGTCACTTCATGGATCAAATTTTGCCACCAAAATGAGTTATGAAAATCGAGCAGTTTTCAGTACTCAGTACTCTTTAGATTTCAGGATTAAGGATAAAAGATTGCTCGCTCTCCTTAATCTACGAGTGAGATTCTCAAGCTGCGTTTTACAGAACTGCTTGGAGTGCCCCAGTCAGAAGCTCTGAATCAGATTCTTTGGGGTGTGGCCTGGGAATTGGAATTTTTGACAAACAACCCAGCTGATACTGATACAGAGGGCTGGGGAAACACTTTGAGAAACACTGCCTAGGGCCTGGGAAACAGGTAGGAACCTCAGTGGGGCTATTTTTATCACATGCCCTTCCCCACACCTCCATTTGACATCAGTTTGACCCTACAGTCAAATTTCACAGAATTTTTCTATGACATTTTGATGGAGGTGGGTGTCCAAAGGACATGAATATACAAAGATCAAAGGGAGAGAAGAGAAAAACGAAGCAGGAAAAGGAGGACAGAATTACTATTCTAAACTCAAGCTACCGTCTGGTCATCAGATTATGTCACGTGTATTCATTCACTAGCTATTGAATATGCATTATTGGTCAGACGCTGCTGCAGGTACTTGGACAGTCACGAAATAATCCTAGACCAAGTAATTTTTCCTTTTGGTAATTTTCCTTTCTCTCTACACTGCTTCTTGTTTGGGGTTTTGTTTTGTTTTTTGAGGAGTGGGCATCAGGCACTGAAGCACATTGAGTCCTTCCAGGCGGTAGCTCCATCTGCTGGAATAGAAGGAAACTAATCGGTGTCCCACCGTTTCATAAAGATGAGCCTTCGCGTGTACTAATCACAATTCACTAATTGACCAGGTCACTTGTGCTGATGGAAGTTGTTTGTTAGCCGTAGGTAAGTGGAGGAGAGAATTACCTAGGTAACCCCATCAGAGAGCATTAGACTAATCTACATGGTTGAGAAGGCTTTAGTGTTAAATAGGTTAACACCCAGTGAAATTTCCCTAATATAGCCTGTGCTGGATGGAGATGAACTGACCTTTGCAGGAGCCTTCCCCTGAACTTGGGCTCCTGAGAAAAGCTCTGAACGTGGCTACCCCTCTCCTTTTCATCTTAGCAGTAGGTAATGGGCCAGGCATGGGAGTTCAGAAACCACCAAAAGCCCTTTAGGGGCTATCCAAGCTTAACATTCTGTCTGGCTGTCCTGAAGTTGCTTTGTTGATCATTTATGTACCCTCTCCTCCATCTCCTCTAGCCCTGTTCATTTTCTCCACAGTACCCATTTCCCCCTAAATTCACACTTTGGTTTTACTCATCAAAGCTTGTACTCACACCCCTCTTCTTCTGGGCACCTGTCTCTTTAGGTTTCTTTTTGCATGAGTTTGCATATGGAGATCTGGTTATCTCTGCGGAGGTTTCCATGTTGATGTCTCTGTTTGGATGTCTCTCAGTAGGTAGATGGGTATCCTTATGGGAAGGCATAGAGGTGATAAGGTAATGTTTATGTTTAGATATATCGGCGCCCACATGTGGGAACGTAACATGCTATTTTCAGCCTGTCTGGCTTCTATGGAAAACTGAAGATTTGGATAAGTGGAGGGGAGGAAAGAGGCTGAGAAGGATGGAGGGAACATTTGGAGAGGTAGAAATGAGTATGACCAATAAAGGATCTATGAAAAAAAAAAACAGACTAGAGAAGCCCCCTTCCCAATGTCAACCCACAAGAGCGGAGACTTTGTTCTCTGCAGTCTCCTTACCTGGCCCCACAGCACGCACTCAAAATGGGTTGAATGAACGAATATTATCATTGCAATGGTTACTGTTACATAAAATTGCATCCTACGGGCTTCTAGAGCTTTGTAAGTTGTGGAGTGTTTAGGAACATTTGTGGTGTCCGAAGTAGGTTGGAGAAAGAGGGAGGAGCCAGAGCTGGCCTTAAAAGTCAGACTGAAGAGCTTGAGGTGGAAGAGGCTGTTACAGTAACTGAGGCTGCGGGGGCGGGGGGGGGGGCACTCTGCCGGACTCCTCACAAACGTTGCATAGGCAGTCACAGCTCCGTTCCTTACTCACTGGGTGCTGTGGGACAAGCTTCACTTCTCACATGCCTGCGTTCTTCCCTTCTGCCTGTCCCAGAAACGTCTGGGCTCCGCAGGGCTCAGACCAGAGGTGCCTTCTCCTCTTAAGTCTATTTTCTCCTGCAGGCCAATGGTTCACCACAATGAAGCCAGAGGGATATTTCAGATTTTAGCTGAGACCAGTCACTCGCTGCTCAGCTTTCACTATATTCAGCTTTGCCACTGCACGAGAATAAACACTGTGTATATGCAGATAATCCCATATTTTTACCTCCAGCCAGATTCTTCATCCAGATGTATTCAAGTGTCTCATTGACCTTTCATTTGGATCATCTTCTTTTTTTCATGGCCAAAAGAGAACTCTTGATTGCCTGTCCCATTTCTCTTTCTCAACACCTGTTTCTGCTACTCTGGTCCTCCTAACCCAGTTATTGGCACTGCCATTTACCCAGTTGTTTAAGCTAGAAACATCTTTCTGTCTCCTCCCTTCTCCTCGCTTTCCTCCACAACTCTCAGCACAAAAATAGACCCCACCTAGCCCCTTGTATCCATCTCCACCTGCTCTTTTGGTCCCAGCCCCATCACCTCCTGCTTCAACTACTGCAATGGGTGCCTATTTAGTATCCCAGGTTTGTCGCATACGCCGTTAATAAGCCTTTCACCACAATAAAGCCAGAGGGATATTTAGATTTTAACTGAGATCAGCCACTCACTGCTCAGCTTTCACTGTATTTGGCTTTGCCACTGTGTGAGAATAAAACTCCAAACTGCTAGCCATGGTGCATGGGGACCTCCGTGTTCTAGGCCACGCCCCTCCTCCAGCCTCATCCTCCCCCACGTCCCCACCCCTACTTTTCTTCAGGCCCTGCCTGCCTTTAAGTCTCTCAAGTATGCCAGCTCCTTCCTGCTCAGAGGCCTTGGCACCTGCCCCTCAGTCCTTCTCGGGGTTGAATCCTCCTCATCCTACGTCTCAGCTTAGAGGTCATCTTGCTCCTGATGTCTTCATGGATTATGTAATAGGCCAAGCCACCTATTACTCCCTCTCACAAGACTCTTGTTCACTTCACAGGACTCTTCACAGTTTATAATCATTTGATTTGTTGATTTGGTTTCCCCCACTCGGCTGTACATTTTATAAGAGCGAGGACCTTGTCTTCTGTACTGGTGAATCTCAAGCTTCTAGAAAAGTTCCTGGCACAGACTAGAGAATCAGTAAACATTTACTAAACATGTGAATGACACTTCATAGCCTCATTTTCTTGTTCTGTGACCTAAGGATAAAAATACAACCTGCCTCATAGAGTGATTATGAAGATTAAATGAGAAAATACAAACAACTGAATAAATGTTAGCCATTATTATTATTACTACTAAGTTATTGTATTTCTAATACTATATACTTAGTCTTAATAATATTAATGCTATTCTACCACATTACTATTAATACTAGTAGCAGTAGTATTCTTTTCAACTACTGTTTTATGGTAGTAAATTGACTACAATTTACAAATAAGTATACAAAGATCAGAAATATAAATAGCCTACTCATAATCACTTACCTAGCATACATTACAATTTAAATTTTAAGAGTAAAGAGTTGCAAATAAATTTGCAGATCTTACGCCTAAATGATTGGAGGAAAGGTGTTACTGATGGCAGGCAGAGTTTTTGAACAGAGGTAGCTCTAAGACAATGATCTCGTGTTGTGCTGAGTGAATAGCTGGATATTCCTGGGAAGATGCCTCAGACTATGGGAGATACAGAACTTTTACACAGATAAGAGGTCAGTGGTTGGAGATTTGAGCATCACATGAATATAATGCCTTAGTTGTGATCATAATACCATACCTGGAACACACACACACACACACACACACACACACACACACTCCTCGGGAGCAAAAGACTTGCTGCTCTTTGCTCTTCAAATGGGCCCCTCCCTCTCTGTAATCTCTCGCCTTCTTATTCACCCAACCCCCCAGCTGGTATTTCCTTCCTTCTTTTCCATCCTAGACCTTCCCCTGCAATACTCCATGTGTATTTTGGAGGCTCACCATGCAGTCCTTAAGAATGGGGTTAACTTCAAAGCAAGTCTTTATCAGGTACAGGTGTCATAAACTTTTCAGAATAGGACTCTTTCTTTTATATTTTTGTCTCTAAAAATAGCTAAAATGTATATAGCATTTATATGCCAAGTGCTAAGTATTATATAAATATATATTAACTAATTTTTTTCTTTATAACAACCCTATGAGGTAGGTGCTATTATTTTCTCTGTATTAGAGTGGAAATTGAGACACAAAATAGCTAAGAAATGTGTCTAATTTCACAAAACTGTCTTGCTGTAATTGATTAGCAAACAACAGGGGTAGGCTGGGTATGGTGGTTCATGCCGGGAATCTTAGCACTTTGGGAGGCTGAGGCAGGCGGATCACTTGAGGCCAGGAGTTTAAGTGGCCAGGTTTACCAGCCTGGCTAGCATGGTGAAACCCTGTCTCGACTACAAATACAAAAATTAGCTGGGAATGGTGATGTGTACCTGTATTCCCAGCTGCTTGGGAGGCTGAGACATGAGAATTGCTTGAACCCAGGAGGCAGAGGTTGCAGTGAGCTGAGATCTCTGCACTCTAGCCTGGGCAACAGAGTGAGGTAGAAAGAAAGAGAGAAAGAGAGAAGGAAAGGAAGGAAGGAAGGAAGGAAGGAAGAAAGAGAAAGAAAGAAAGAAAGAAAAGAAAGAAAAAGAAAGAAAGAAAGAAGAAAGAAAGAAAGAAAAGAAAGGAAAGAAAGGAAGGAAGGAAGGAAGGAGGGAAGGAAGGAAAAGAGGTAACTGGGCCAGGCGTGGTGGCTCGCATCTATAATCCCAACAATTTGGGAGACTGAGGCAGGCAGATCATCTGAGGTCAGGGATTTAAGACCAGCCTAACCAACATGCTGAAACTAAAAATATAAAAAAATTAGCCAGGTGTGGTGGTGCTCACCTATCATCCCAGCTACTCTAGAGGCTGAGGCAGGAGAATTGCTTGAATTCAGGAGACGGAGGTTGCAGTGAGCCGATACGGTGCCACTGCACTCCAGCCTGAGCAACAGAGTGAGACTCTATTTCAAATAAAAAAAAAAAAAAAAAAAACTGAAATAGAGTTGGAAGAAAGAGAGAGGAAACCTGTAAGGAGGTTGCAGTTAGAGAAAAGAATATTTATAACTAAGATCCCCCCAAAAAAGTAACCCCATAGAATCTGCAACTCTTAGATCATCTCAAAACAGAAAACATTCAAAAGAAGAACGCCATGTCCCTCTAAAGTTCAGTGACATTTGCTGAAAAGAATAGTAGCCAAAATCTCTTAGATTGTTCACTAGACAGCTATGCCAACGATCAGGTAAGAGATTTTAGACAAATTCCTCTCTAATCTCGGGGGCTCAGTTTCCTCTTTTGTGCTAGAAAGGGGCTTGACTAGTGAACTTCTGAGGCCTTTTCTACTTGAGTTACGACATCAGTTTTTTAGGCTGTTTAGCTGTGTACATCAACAACCTGCAAACATATTCTCCTTTATATATGTATTTCTTTATATATATGTAATATTCTTTACACACACACACACACACACACACACACACACACACACACACATAATATACTTTAGTAAAAATGCAAGCCAAAAATTCAAAGAAAAAGATACTTGGAAACTAAGCAGGGTCAGGCCTGGTAAGTACTTGGATGGGAAGCATATTCTTTAAGCATGAGTTTCTTCATGTTACTTCCAGACCCCAAAACACTTTCTGATGCTTTCTCTTGCCTTTGTACTCCCATCCCCCAAATGGCTGTGACAATCTTGATATTAGAAATAGCCATCTTGTGGGGAAAAACCTCAAGCTTTCTATTTGTTTTCCAGCATTAACTAGTAGAAGAATTTACTGGTAATCCACTTAAAGAGACGAAGCCTTATTAAAACCAGGAACAAGAGGCTCACGGGAAAGCTTTTGTGCACTTGAGCGTAACTCCTCATTTGTGTCAGCCAAAGGTTGTCCTGACTTATATTGTCATGCATTTTAACCAAATTAAGGTATCACATCATCATTACAAGTTTCACAATTTGTATCCCGGAGTTGTCTTGTTCTTTTTTCTTTTACAAAAAAAAAAAAAAAAAAAATGAGTTTAAGGAAAAACTTTAACCTGCAAAGTGAGCCGGCTCACTTAGCACAGTGTCAGCTGGTCTGCTTGTTTCCGTTTAAACGAAACCAACTTTTGCTCTTAATTCTCCCTTCTTCTTTCCTCTCCCCTGCTCTCACCTGCTTCCTGGAAAATGTCATTCAGGTCAGAGTTCTTAGATGCAATGTGAGATGGTTTCTATCTTCCCAACCAGGTGATTTGGCATCTGGGACAGCATGTTGCTATAGCTGAATGTTTAGACGTGGGTTTGCAAGTAAGCAGAGTCTAATGACAGAGTCTTGTCGATAATGTAGATGCCACAGAATTTCTGAATTGCTTAGTTACCATTGAGCTTGGTTATAAAAGTAGAAACCACTTTTTAAAAAGCGCCATTTGCAAATGAGATCTACTGAAATGCAAAGAAAGCCTCATTTTAAAGTGCTGGTATTAACAGTAATAGCAATTATGATGATTTACGCTACTTTGTACACTTCCACACATGCTTTATATACATTTTAAATAATAATTCTCAAAGCATGGAGGACGAGGCCAGGCATCCATTCATTCACTCGTTCATTCAATTAACTGTTCTAGCTCGTGAGAAGGACAAATGGCCAGACTGCTTTATGAGACAAATGAATAGGTAGTTTGAGAAAAGATCAGGAATTTGCAGGGCTGATTGCATCCTGGGACTAAGAAGGTCAAGAAGTGATACACCAGGAGCTCAGAATTGCAATCATAATTTTTGCAAATGAGTCACACTAGAGTTAACAGCACAAGTTACAGAAACCTGACAGCTGGACCGGAAGACGCTGTTTTAGAGTCAAGCCAACAGGTGGGCATCACCTGGGGTTCATCATTGCAATCTTGCTAGAGCAGCATATTCCCCCCTTGTCAAGAAGAGAAGCCACATTTAATATCAAAATGTCGTGTGGACTCCCCACATGCTAATTATCATCTTTTTTACATCTGTTAATTGAGAAATATATAACAATAAAAATCTGTTCATCAAAAATACGTAATGATAAAAATCCACTAGGAATTAGCAGAGCTTTGACATAAATTTGTATTTCACTAATTCTACCAGTACTATACCAGTTTTCAATGCATTACCTCTTCATTCCAGGTTTCTGCCACAGCTGCTCTACAAACATGCACTGGACCCTTTAAGCATTTCTCCTTTATGGTGAGCACAGTGCTAAGCTTCGTTAGCAGATGCCACTGGAGCAGAATTGCAGAAGAAAGCGAGTTTCTCTTCCTGATTCTGGTATGCTACTTTTCTTCTTCTTGCTCCAGCTGCGTAATCCATTAGTGGTACTATGTATAGGACCATCTTGCTGTGCCCTGCCCCTACCACCTGTCCAGAGGCACAGTCTCTCGCTGACTATTTGATCTGATCCTGAGCCTGTGGCCACCTTCTCGCAGCATGCAACACAGGCACTGTGTGCTCCAGGCCTCATGTCCCTGGCAGTGGCCTAACTGTGCACTCAGCCACAGCTTCAGTTTGCCTGTGCTCCAAGAGATTGCATCCTATTTGCCCAGCAGCTATGGACCAGCTCTTGTCCTGGAAAATATCAGGCTTCTCTGACATCTGGTGGACTGCAAACGCACCTTCTCCAACAAGATCTGAACCCCAGCCTTAGGGAGTAAACCCTCTTTCCAAGTGGTCCTTCCTTGGGTACTCTCCCTCAATCCTCAGATACCTTTGAAAGTTCTCTTTACATTGTTATAGTTATTCTTCTATCACTGCCAAATAATTCTTTACATTAAACTTATCTTGCTTTACATTATTATGTGGTTTCCATCTCTTGCTTGAACTCAGACTGATAGAAGTTCATTTGGAAAAACAGCCACAATTAGGAGTATAAGATATCTGATCTACAGATACATCTGATATAAGAAAGCATTCTCAAATCCCTTGCTACTGATGCCTGCAACCTTCTAGCTGTCCGTAGTCACCAAGTCAGGAAACCCTGAACTAGAAATGGACAGGTTGGCAGGAACAAAGACAGAATCATTGACGTGAAAATGAAGCTATTTGGGGGATGAGGTGAACAGTGTGCGATGTGGGGAGCTTTGATTGCTAGGGAACAGTATTGTTGTTCAGTGGTCAGCCCTGCCTCCTCTTCATCCAGAAACTATGAAAGTCACAAAGGTAAAGTCTGTCTTGGATTGTAGCGGTGGGGAAGAGTAGACTAGGGCTATATGCAGTCAGAATTGGCTCAGACACTAGACTGGGATGAAGCCTATGGGTGTAGCCTATGAATAGATATAGGCTCTGTCCCAGCCTATGGAGCCTGTGGATGTAGCCTATGGATACAGGTCACCTGCTTCTTAAATAGGAATTCATCTTTATCATACTGCTAGTCTTACCTAGGCTTACTATTACAGGTAGGACAAAAGGTTTTTGTCATTTTCTATATTCCAGAACACATTAAGGACTCACCTATTTATTAAAGATATTGACGAAATTGGGTTTTTATTGAAATCTCTGGATCTGGCTTCCAGAGGATTCGATTTGGGCAAACATTTTAAATTCCTCTTTGATTTTCCACCTAATTGAGGCTTTTTAAGCCATTCCTTGGATCAATTTTGGTAATTTATAATTCTCCCTAAAAAAAAGATTTACTTCATTTAAATATTCCATTTACGTGCTTAATGTTGTAAGTAGTATTTAAGTTCTAAGTACCTTCTATATCTGTGGCCAAACCAATTTTTTACACCAAATGATAATGTGTTTTTTTCCCTTTCTTTGTGGTCACAGAAACCAGCGTTTACCTAAGTCTTCCCACAGAACCAGCTCTGTGTTTTTCATGCCAATTCCATTCCATTGTTTTCCTTCTTTGTTTGTTACAATATGATAGAAGAAGCGCTATGGGAGATCTCAGATGCAGAGATGTGTTAATTATACTCTCTTCTTTATGGCTCATGTCACAGTTATTCTGGACAAGACAGTGTAATTATTTTAGTTATTCTTTTCACTCTACCATCATCATCACTCCCATTCCCTTCTCCTGAATATACTTCTTACAGTCCTGGGGTCTGTGTGTATCTTAAAGAAAATATAATATGTAAATTTATTTTACTCAGCTGTTTGATTTTAAAATCTATCCACATTGTTGCTTATGTTAGTTTCCCGTTGCTGCTATAATAATTTATTACAAAGTTAGTGGCTTCAAATAACAAAAAATAAATCTCTAAAACAGCATATTCTTTTTATAATGTGTAACTGGGAAAGTCTATTACCTAAAATTCAGAAGCCATAACAAGATTGTATAGTAATATGTATACATGTTCTCTAAAAAAAAGTTCTCTAAAACATCACATCCTTTTATAACTCATAAGTGGGAAAGTCTATTACCTAAAATTCAGAAGCCATAACAATGATTGTATAGTGATATGTATACATATTATATTCTATACATGCATAGTGTTATCTATACATATATGTATAGTGATATGATACATCCAGAGGCTCCATAGACTGGGATGGAGCCTATATCACTATACAATCACTATGATTATATACATACCACTGTACAATCATTGTTATGTATACGTATGTATATGTATACATACAATGATTTGTATAGTTACAGTGACTATACAAATTCTGCATGGCAACAGACACACACACAAACACTTACACACATACACACACCCCTGTAGGCAAAGCAAAGAAACAAATGATAACCTGGGTTAGAAGTCATAAATACTTTGCTAAAATTCACAATTCCTATTACAAAGGGCTAATCTCTTACATAAGGAGCTCCTACAAATCAGTAAGACCATCAACCCTGTAGAAAAATGAGCAAAGAATATGAACAGATTGTTCACAGCAAAAGAACTGCAAGTTATTTTTAACATGTGAAAAGATGATCAATGTTGACTTACAAGAGGAACGCACATTTAAAATACACTGAAAAACTACTTTTCTCTCATTAGATGGACAAAAATCCAGAACTTTGGTGGCTATCTTGGCAAGACTGTGGGAGAACAGGCAGGAATGTAAATAGTTACAAACCCTCTGGAGGGCAATGTGGCAAAATTACAAATAATCTATCAAAAATGTACAAATATATATGCCTTAACTAGGCGCTTCTAGAAATTTATCCTAAAGACAGACTGACACGTGCACAATGACATATTTACATTTTCTGATCTATTTAAAAGAGTAAAATTGAAAACAATGTAAATGTCCATCAGTAAAGATTCTTAGTTATGCCTACACACACACACACACACACACACACACACACACACACTTATTCTCTTAACAGTTCTGGAAGTCAGAAGGCCAAAATCAGTCTCTCTGGGCTAAAGTTAAGATGTCAGCAGAACTGGTCCTTTCTGGAGGCTCTGAGACCACGTGCATTCCTTGGCTCATGACTGCTTCCTTGTTTCACTCCCATCTTACTTCCTTCATCACATCTTCCACTCCTGACTGTTGGTCCTACTGCCTCCCTTTGACAAGGAGCCTTGTTATCACACTGGTCCACCTAAGGAACCCAAGATCACCATCCCCAGCTCAAGATCACCAACTTAATTGCACGGGTGCTGGACACGTGGCTGTAGCCCTTTTTGGAGCACTGTCATCCAGCCTACCACAATGCTCATCCAGTCCCTGTCTTCTAACAGCTGTGGGGCGTTCTGTGGTATACCTGCCCCAGATTTTACTTAGCCATGCCCTACAAATGATCAGCTGCTACCATGTGCATCTCTTCAAACACGATCCTTTGAGCATCTACGTGAGACGGGGGAAAGCTGATACAAACTCCCAAGCCCCACCATCCGGAAGGGTTTCAAGTAGCTAGATTGCATAACAAAACAAATCTCATGTTCTCGTGTAAAGACTGTTGCCAGCCTGGCGCAGTGGCTCACACCTGTAATCCCAGCACTTTGGGAGGCCGAGGCGGGTGGATCATGAGGTCAAGAGATCGAGACCATCCTGGTCAACGTGGTGAAACCCCCGTCTCTACTAAAAATACAAAAAATTAGCTGGGCAATGTGGCGCGTGCCTGTAATCCCAGCTACTCAGGAGGCTGAGGCAGGAGAATCGCCTGAACCCAGGAGGCGGAGGTTGCGGTGAGCCGAGATCGAGCCATTGCACTCCAGCCTGGGTAACAAGAGCGAAACTCCGTCTCAAAAAAAAAAAAAGGCTGTTGCCAACTTCACCTTTGTTTGGAGACTTGATAGCAATTTCTCTTCAAAACCTCAGTAGCCATGGGTTATGCTGGGAAGAACTACCGCGCGCTTGTGTGCAGGCGCATCCGCTTCTCCTGCTATTCCCAGGGTGCTCTCCAGATTGGCTGTATCATTTTACATTTTCACCTGCAGGGCAAGAAGATTGTCGTTTTCTACAAAACCCTGCTAATATACAGTAATGTCAGATTTCTCTATTGATTTACTATGACGGGGATAAAATGGTTTCTCGTTTTCATTGAAGCACTCTGAGAGTGTGTATGTATGTGTGTGCGTGTTGGGCCGGCGGGCGGGTGCTGGTTAAGGAGCAGAGAGTGTAAAAGGCAAGAAAGAAGGAAGAAGCTCCCCCAAAGAGAGACAGAGGGAAGGGGCTTCCAAAGCCAAAAGCGGAAACCCTGTGTGCCTCGGAAAAGTGGCTGCTGATATGAGGAGGCTGAAGGAGGTGGTGTCTGATTTCAATAAGGCTCAGGAGATTGGTTTGACCAGGCATGTAACTCATGTAGAGCTGGAAAAAACCGGGCATCCCATCCTAGCCATGATGTTCTACACATGTGGGAATGCGTGAGGGCAGCCATGTTGCCAGGCACATATGAGGGCAAGGACAGGGATAGGAGGGAAGGGCCGCCATGTTCGGGTGGACCCAGTTTCTAATGGCCTGTCTTTGCATATCAAAGCTTGCTGGCCAGCTCTAAGAGCTGGGACTTTCCTGTGAAGCACTCTAATTATTATGCAGTGGACCATCTGTTGATGTTCTTGCTTGCCATTCATGGCACTTTCTGCTTTTCAGAATCTGCTCCTCATTTTCTTCCAGAGTGTTTCACTTGGTGTAGTGATAGTCGATATTGTTGTTCATTTGAAGAGGTTTCTTGTATTTTCTAGATACTACTTGTTAGTTATAAATGATGCAAATATCTTCTCTTAATATATTGCTTATGTCTTAGCTTTTTTCAGAATGTTTTACTTAACAGACATCTTTCATTTTGATGTATGCAAAACTTAGTAACTTTCATCTTCAAGTTTGTATACTTGCTTTTAAGTTTATAAATTTTCACATTTATTTTTATTGATTTCTTCTACCTATTGTTTGTTGCTTCCCACCCCCCCCCCCCCCCAGAATCTTGAGTTAAATGCCTAGTTGTTTTATGCTCATCTTTGAGCTTTTAAAATTTACTCAGCAAATGTGGGCTACATTAATATTATTGCTCTGGTGACAAATATTTTTGAACCTAATAAAATTTTATTTTAAAATTTAGTATATTTAACTCCAAATCTTTGACTAAGGTATTTTTCTTTCCTTCTTTTCCAATTTTTAATTTTTATGGGTATATAGTAGGTGCCAAGCTCCTTGAACTGACTGCACCATGGCCTACACCACTGTTAAGCCATGGTCAACCCTGCGACCTGCACATACACCTTCAGAAGGCCTCCCGGAGCCAGAAAGTCTGGAGTAACCAGAAAACCTTAAAAGAAGAAAAATAGCTAGCTACTGCAGTGCCTAGTTAACTGACCTCGCAACATGTTGTCATTGTTCCTGCTTCAACCATTCCTGCCTTAACTGATAACCCAACCTTGTAACACACTGGATCTTGTGACACCTCCCACCTGATGCAACACCCCCCACTTTGCAGGAAACGGCCCTGAACTGTAGCTTCTGTAACTTTCCACTGCCTACCCCAAACCTATAAAACCAGCTCCTATCCTGGCGCCCTCTGCTGACTCTCTTCAGACTCACCCTCCTCGTCCCCGGGTGAATAAACAGCCTTATGGTTCACACAAAGCCTGTTTAGGTAGTCTCTTCATTCAGAGCACGCCTAACAATAGGTATGTATATTTATGGGATACATGAGATATTTTGATACAGGCAGACAATGTATAATAATCACCTCTGGGTAAACGGAGTATCTGTCCCCTCAACCATTCATCATTTCTTTGTGTTACGATCATTCCAATTGTATTCTTTCTGTTATTCTAAAATGTTCACAAATTATTGCTGACTGTAGTCATCCTTTTGTGTTATCAAATACTAGATTCCTATTCATTGTATCTATTTTTGTATCCATTAACAAAAAATTTTCTGCTTTGCAGATGTTATTTACTTTTAAAAATAGATTTCATAAGTGGGCTAAAATAAATATGTTGCCAGAAATCAGAGTGTGCATCATATGAAGAAGAAAAGTAGGGCCTTCATAGCAAGCAAAAAACCAAAATATTCTCAAATACAAACCAAATCCACTCATTCCTTCCTACCCTAATTTCTCCTTTCTTTCTCTGTGCTGCTAAATGTTTAACATCTGGAATTGTTTGAGGTTGTTGTTACATTATTTTTTGTGTATCTTTTATCATTGTTGTTATTTGTGAGAACATAAGATCATTTAATATTAAAAAGCTACAAGTAGAGAGGAAACTCAAAAGTCATTTTCTTAATCCATTACTGTCATATAATTTCTTAATTATTGCAATGTGGAGCCTGTATTTATATGGAACCTGTATTTCAGCTAATGCCATAGATACAAATTGCAACTTAAGAGAGCAAAAGAAATATAGAGGCTTAACCATATCTTATTCATTTGTTCATTCAACAAATATTTATTAAGGGCTTACCATGTGCACTATTCTGACCACCAAAAATACAGCAGTTAACAAAGTAGACAAGATCCACGTTCATCTCTCCACCAAAGCTTTTGAGGAAGAGAAGCTGCAATAAAGAAATAAAAATAAAGTAATTTTAGACATGGGTATATCCCAAGCAAAAGCTAAGACCTGGTGACCTGAGAGCCAAGAACTTACCCAGCAAGAAGCCAGCAACGTAGTATGGAGGTCATCTGGAAGAACAAGAGTGGAGCATAGCAAATACAAATGACCTCAGCAAGGCTTTTTGCTTTATCCGAAATGCAACAAGAATCAGACTTACTAGAGTCAATTGCTGGAAATGAAAGAGAAACTTTGTTTCTAAAACACAAAATTTCACAAATAAGAATTGTCTATAACACTATGCAGTCAGAATGGGAGTCATGACAGGAGGAGTAACCCAATTTTGGAAAAATAAAAATGTTTATGGATTGCTTTTGGAAAAAATAGGTGCAAATATTCATAAGGATTGATTTCTCAACCTATAAGAACCATTTCACCAGAAAAAAGGTTGACATGGCCTGGCTCTCAACACACAAATTAAAATATCGCAGTGCAGAATGTTTCTTTCACTCCCAAACTTTCTATTCAACTAGAGGGCTTCCTTCTCACTCCTTTCCACTCCAGTTTCCAGCCCAGCTCATTCCAGGCTTTCACATTCCAAGATCTTTCCCTAGAAGTCTAAGCCCCTCTTCTATTTCTTACCCAAACCATTTATTGCCACTCAACCAAAATCCTCTGAATTTGTCTTCTCACAGCTAGACCATCAGCAAAGCAGAGGGCCTTTCAGAGACTAAGGTCACCCATTAGAAGACAGTGAGGAGTTATGAATGAGAACAAACTGTATCCTTTACAACTGTGTCTCCAATTGTGCTTTGGTATCTTATTATTTCCAATAACAACCATCTCTCTTTGTGGTTAAGATTTCAGAAACTACATAGCTAGCATGTACTGCAGTAACTTAATGACAGGAACAAATGTCTGTACAAATTTTGTTTGTTGAAATGGTTCTGAAACTAATTCATTCTGCATTTCTTGCAGAATGAAGACCTTGTAAGTTACTTATTACAATATATGGTTTGTTTTGTGATGCTTTTTAATGTTTTATTTTTAAATGACAACTAGTCTGAAGATAAATGGAATAGAAGCTCATATTTATGGTAGCCTCTAAACACAGAAAATACCTAGATAAAAAATGTAATAACAAATGTGCAAATGTATATGAGGAAAACGTTAAAGTGCTTCAGAAGAATGCAATTACAAAGGTGAATGAATTTGAAGATATTTGTGGAATATCAAGGACGGGAAAATTCAATTATAAGAAGATGTCAGTTCGCCCTAGATTATCTTTCCCTTGTGATAAAATACATGTAACATAACATTTACCATCTTAACCATTTTAAGTATACAGTTCAGCAGCATCAAATACATTGTCAAATACATTGTAGCGAACCATCACCACTCTCCATCTCTGGACTTCTTTCATCTTGTAAAACGGAAACTCCATCCCCACTGAACAATAATTTTCTGCTTCCCCTCTCCCTAGCTCCTGGCAACCACCATTCTACATGCTGTCTCTGAATTTGACGACTCTGGGCACTTCATCTAAGTGGAATCACACAGTATTTGTCCTTTTGCAAATGGCTTATTTCACTCGGCATAATGACCTCAACATTCATCCGTGTTGTAACATATGTCATAATTTCCTTCCTCTTTAAGCCTCAATAACTTTTAAATGTAGCATGATCCCAATAAAAACATACACGTTAGGCTAATGTGGAAAAATAAGCAACTAATAAAAAGAGCCCCAAAGAGTTGGAGTCCTACCTAAGGTAGCTGTTATTTATCATGTACTCATTTACCCTCTCCTTACCCTATTCCAGATAACTGCTTTAGAAGATAGGCAGGTATTGCTTTGCACTTTTTTATGTAAAAAAAAAAAACTGAGGCCAAGAGAATTATGTAAATTCCCAAGTTAATATCACAAGTACCACAAGTAATAAAATAAGGTTTGAAAACCGGTAGGCTGCATGACTAAGCCTCCTCTCCTCTTTGATCCACAATTATTTTATCTTCAGTTCCCCCTCACAGATCAAGAAAGACTTCTCTCTCCTACCTTTCCAATATTCTTAGAGAACCATTACTGTGGAAATCAATCGGATTAACTAAATGCACTCTAGTGATGGTGGCTAACAAAGACTTGCTAATATCTATCATAATAGCTAAAGTTTATTGAGCACTCATATACTAGGCACTGAGCCACAGGCCGTATGTATGCAATATTTTGACCTTTACCACATTTTTAGGAAATAGACATTATTATTACCCTCATTTTAAGAGGTCAGTTAGGCTTAAAGAGTTGGATGTTCTCAGGTAAGTTAGGTAGATGCTTGATGGAACCAGGCTACACACACAAGCCTGGTATCCAGCCATAATACAACCCTGTATCCCTCATGAGTACCTCTAAAGTCACTTGTCACTTAAGATTATAGTCTCAGAAAGCACAGCTTTAATCGCAAGAAATAAATCTGGATTAGTGACCTTCTAGCCTGCCGCTGGGAGACATCATGGTGCACAAAGGAGTCTTCTTAGTACTTCTTTGGGTATTTCAGATATGCATACTTTCTGCTGGGCTAGTCTCAGTTTCCCTGAAATCAGACCTAAGTTCCTACAGTGAACCAAAATAAGACTTTCTTTCCTTTTAGGTCTCAAGAGATTCGATGTTTTATGTCTTCAAAGAAATCACATCCACAATCCAGACAAGTTACCCCTTCATAGTACCTGGTCAGTAGATAAATTCCAGAGCTAGCTATTCCTCTTTTTCAGCCTCGAACTATTTCTTCCAGCTCTAACTTTCTGAAGGTAGTTTTCCTTGTCAGTCAGGAAGGGGATGTCGAAATAATCCCAGGCAAACATTTTGTCAAGAATTTCACGTGATTCTTTGAGTTCATAAAATGTTCTGCTCCCTCCCCACAGCAGGAGAGAGTTAAATCATTTGAGGAAGAATACTTAGTGGAATGGCCACCAGACATGCATTTTTATTTTACTAGAATTCAACTATACTTACCCTGCAAAAAAAAAAAAAAAAGTGGGGTGGGGGGTGTGAGGAGGTAGTGGGGGAATACTTTATGTCCTTTCGTATGGTCTGGATTTGCATCCCCACCCAAATCTTCTGTCAAATTATATTTCCCAGTATTGGAAGTGGGGCCTGGTGTGAGGTGACTGGATCATGGAGGTGGATTTTGCCCTTTGGTGCTGTTCTCATGATAGAGTTCTCATGAGATCTCATTGTTCAGAGGTGTGTGGCACCTCCACCCAGCTACCTCCTGCTCCAGCCATGTGAGACATGCCTGTTTCCCCTTCACCTCCGCCAGGATTGTAAGTTTCCTGAGGCCTTCCCAGCCATGCTTCCTGTAGAGCCTTTGGAATTGTGAGCCAATTAAACCTTTTCTCTTTATAAATTACCTAGTCTCAGGTATTTCTTTATAGCAGTGTGAGAACAAACTAATATGTCCTCTATTTCTCTTCTCTCCTTTCAAACTAAACTTGTTCTCTACCATTAAAGAAAGAGTGAACCTTGAAATGCAGAGAGACACAAAAACATTAGATTTTGCTGTTGTGTTTTGATAGGCCCAGCTGTATTGCTAAGGGGAGTTCTTGTAAGTAACCACTGTTACTTGAAGGGTCATTTTGACTGCCTACGATTTTTGCCTTTTTAGTGTATTTAGAACTTTTTTTTTGGTATGGGATAGCCACAACCCACTTTGTTTACATATCACCCATGGCTGCTTTCACACTACAGCAGCAGAGTTAGTAGCTGGGGCAGACACCATATGGCCCACAAAGCCAAAGCTATTTCTAGCTGGCTATTTACCAAAAAAACTTTGTCAGCCTCTGCTTTAGAACTTTATTCCCTGAAAGACATGACCTACTCTAGTAGTTAAGGATTTTAATGGTGAAGTCAGAGCAAAAATTCCAACTAGAATCCAGTGCTATAGCTTTGCTGGCTGTGTCCCTACCCATGTTTCTTAACCTCTTCCAAACCTTTGTTTTTCTTAATCTATAGACCATTATCTGTAACAATAGCACTTACTTGTGAGGTCATGAGAATTCCGTGACAATAACATATAAAGCCCAAACTGTGAAGTACTAGAAAAGAAGCAAGTCTTTAATAGGTATCGGTTATTCACCAATATTATTATCGATATTATGGATGTTTTTATTAAGGCATGCTGCCATAATTAAGAATCTGAGAATTTTTAGAATAGAAATCTAACTTTGTTTAATCCACCCTTGCCCAAATTCCTGTGACCAGAGAATGCCTTTTCAGTACTCCTTAGAACCCTTCGAAAACACCACCCTCCCTTAAGTCAAAAACAAGAAGAGTCTGTCTCCCTCCAGGCCACTGCTTCTCCTTCTTTCTCTGCTCCTCCCTTCCGTCTCTTGCCTCTCACATTTTTCGTTCTGTGATCTAGCCTTTCCTGTGAAGTACTCAATGTGTTCTCGCCTCAATGTTTTCTCACCCCTCATTTCAAATAAATTGTGCACGTCTCAAGACAAGTTCTCAGTGGATCCAACTCTCATCTAATTGAAAGCCAGCCTATATGATAGATGAGCTAGTCCTTAATAACCTATTTGTAACTGTGGATGTTACCTCTTAGCATTCTAACGGGGCCTTCTGGACACATATTGCCTTACCCATGGCAATCATTCTAATCAATCTGGAAACTTCCAGTATCAGAGCAGTGAGTTAAGAAAAATATGCCAGGGCAAGGGGCCATCTGACAGTCTTCCAATGCACAGTGACCATCTGTCTGTAAATAAGACTAGCCTAGGATAATTGCTAAAGGACTACCCGGGCAGTTGTGGCTAAGGCAGGGGGAGGACACCTGGAAACAAATGTCCATCCCCGCATGGATGGTAATGACTTTGCAACAGGCTTCCTGAATTGGATCCTAGCTCTGTCATGATCTAATCTGTGCTTTTTCCCCAGCATCATACTGTCCTCTTCAACTGGACGCTCCATCAGACTACTTTCGCTTCATTACATTTTAACAAATTATTTTTCCATGTCTGTGTACCTCTGCTGAGATGTCACCTCCTTCAGAGCAAGGATCATGTTGTGTGTATCCCAGTGCTCCATAGGGGCTGCTGCATAATGGATAAGAGAGTTTCGTGGCAGGATGGAAGGATAGAAAGGACGACGGAAAGAAGAATGGAAGGGAGGGAAGTAGGGAGGGGCTTTTTGCTAGCTTTAGGACTTGCTCCTCAATGAGTTTTTCTTTTTCTTTTTTTTTGCCACAGAGTCTTGCTCTGTTACCCAGGCTGGAGTGCAGTGGTGCAATCTCAGCTCAGTGTAACCTCTGCCTCCCGGGTTCAAGCAATTCTCCTGTCTCAGCCTCCCAAGTAGCTAGGATTACAGACATGTACCCCTATACCCAGTTAATTTTTGTATTTTTAGTAGAGATCAGGTTTCGCTATGTTGGTCAGGCTGGTCTCGAACTTCTGACCTCAGGAGATCCGCCTGCCTAGGCCTCCCAAAGTGCTGGGATTATAGGCATGAGCCATCACATCTGGCCAGTTTTTCTTTACTTAAGTCTTCCCGTGACTCACTTTCATTTCATGGATGTGGAAGGGAATTAAATGTTAGATGACATGTGACACAGATGGTATAAATAGGAGGTAGCTTAAAGTTCTCAGGCGTGGCCAGAAGCTGGCAAGGAGGCATGCCTAGAAGGGTCCCATGATATGCAGTGTGGAGCAACTATGGCTTCCCTCTACAATGCTGGTGCTCTAGTTATAATAAGGGCACCTGATACAAGTTGGGCTTTCTTCTGGGAATTTGTACTTTTGGTGGTGATCCCATTAATGGATACATTTGGAGCTGAAGATCTGATGGTGGCGCCTGGAGCAAGGCTCTCACACTAATGGTGTGGGAGCTTCCCTGCTTCCATCTCCCCAGGCTGCTTGTTGAGCTCTCCTATAAGACTGCTGAGGCCGGGCACCATGGCTCACACCTGTAATCCCAGCACTTTGGGAGGCCAAGGTGGGTGAATCACGTAAGGCCAGGAGTTCAAGACCAGCCAGGCCAACAAGGTGAAACCTTGTCTCTACTAAAAATAAAAAAATTAGCTGGGTATGGTGATGTGTGCCTGTAGTCCCTGCTACTCAAGAGGCTGAGGCAGGAGAATCCCTTGAGCCTGGAAGGCAGAGGTTGCAGTGAGCTGAGGTCATACCACTGCACTCTAGCCTGGGTGACAGAGTAAGACTCTACCTCAAAAAAAATAAATTCTTTTTAAGACTGTTGAAGAATTCTCCCTGTAAGTCCTTTTTAGCTTAAGTTAACCAGTTCACCAGAGTCTGTTTCTATTGTTTCACCCAAAGAAAACTAAATAAACAGAATTTTTCAAAGCCCAGAACAAGATGTGGGGCTGGAAAAAGATGTTCTTTTTCCTATCTGTAACAGATGTCTTCACCTATTTAATTAAACTTAACATTCCTGATCACTGTCCAAGGAGAAGGCACTATGACATGTTCAGGGAATCCAAAGATGAATTAAACAGGACCTCTGAGGACTCTAGCAAGGGAGAAAAAGGAAATTCACAACAAATCAAAATAGTGCGAAATAGCACTGAATTATGTGCAAAGTATTATGAGCCACACAGAAGGAGGAAAAGAAAGAAATTAATAGTTATGGGCTATCTGCCAGATGTCAGGCACTCTCCACATATAATCACATTATGTCTTTACTCAACACGCTGAGGCACATAACATTCTTCGCATTTATAGACAAGGAAACCAAAACTCAGAAGGATGCAGCACCTCAAGTTGCCACAGTTAATAAAATGGTAGATCTCAAACTCAAATCTATCAGACTCCAAAGCCCCTGTCCCGTC
This sequence comes from Saimiri boliviensis, assembly GCF_048565385.1. Taxonomy (NCBI): domain Eukaryota; kingdom Metazoa; phylum Chordata; class Mammalia; order Primates; family Cebidae; genus Saimiri; species Saimiri boliviensis. Next base: position 31,831,122 of record NC_133452.1, on the reverse strand, counting down.
TGTTGTCTCTGGAAAAAGAGAGTTTTAGCTATACCCAAGAAGTAGTTGGGCTTTTCTCCACCTCAAACACTTAATAATAATACATGCACTTCTATGTCTGTGACAAAGGACCAAAGCATGGAGTGCTTATCTCATGAATATAATGTTTTATTGCAATCTTGCCCAACTCCGGAGCAGGCTCTGCTCTACAATAAAAATGTCAGTGGCTACTTCTGCCTTTCCTGCTTCATAATGTGGTATTAGCATATGTTTTCCATGTCCACATACCCTGTGCTAAGTGGTTAGCTCCTTGGGAGCAAGGATCACATCCTGGGCAGCTGGAGCTTCTAGGCTTCAAAGGCATGGCCTGGGTCATGTCACTAATATCTTTCTTTCTCTTCTGTAAGTGAGGAAGAGAATTTGTACCCACCTGCTAAAAGTTACCCTTATGTTTTACTGTTAAATGGACCTCACCTGTAGTGCTCAAAATCACACAGTCTGAAAAAGAAACTATGGCTGGGTGCAGTGGCTAGCGCCTGTTATCCCAACACTTTGGGAGGCCAAGGTGGGCGAATCATTTGAGCCCAGGAGTTCGAGACCAGCCTGGGCAACAAAGCATGACCCCATCTGAAAAGAAAAGGGAAAGGAAGGGAAGGGAAAGGAAAAAGGAAATGAGAAAAGAAAAGAAGAGAGGAGAGGAAAGGAGAGGAGAGGAGAGGGAAATGAAGAAAGGAAGAAAGAAAAGAAAGAGAAAGAGGGAAAAAAGGAAGGAAGGAAGAAAGAGAAGGAGAGAGGGAAAGAGGAAGGGAGGTAGCAAGGGAGGAAAGAAGGGAAGGAGGGAGGGAGGGAGGGAGGGAGGGAGGGAAGGAGGGAGGGAGGGAGGGAAGGAGGGAGGGAGGGAGGGAGGGAGGGAGGGAGAATACAGTGCGAGGGAGGGAAAGAAGTGGTATGAAATTCTCAATTGTCAAAAAAGAGCTTGCTGTGTACTTTTCCTTAAAGAACAATGATGGATATCAAATGATATGGTACTTAATTGCTGAAGATATTTTAGAAAGTGATGTAACATTTTACTTAAAAGTCTCTTGTACCTGTAATCCTAGCACTTTGGGAGGTCGAATTGTGAGGATCACTTGAAGCCAGGAGTTTGAGACCAACCTGGGCAACATTGTAAGGCCCTGAATCTACAAAAACAAATATAAAAATAAAAATTAGCCCAGGGTGATGGTGCACACCTGTAGTTCTAAATACTTGGGAAGCAAAGGAGGAAGAATTGCTTGAGCAAAGGAAGTCAAGGCTGCTGTGAGCTATGATTATACTACTGCACTCCAGCCTGGGTGACAGAATAAGACCCTTTCTCCAAAAGTTAAACACAAATAAATAAAAAGTCTATTGTTTACAATACATCAGAAATAATATCGTTTGTGACTATTTAAGCTATAATAAAAAAAAGATTTTAAATCTGAATATAACTAAAAATGCATAAGGCATCACATGGTCTTAAAAATGCTTTTAGAGGCGGGGCATGATGGCTTACTCCTGTAATCCCAGCACTTTGGGAGGCTGAGGCCAGCGGATCACAAGATCAGGTCGAGGCCATCCTGGCTAAAATGGCGAAACCCTGTCTCTACTAAAAATACAAAGAATTAGCCGGGCATGGTGGCGGGCACCGGTAGTCCCAGCTACTCGGGAAGCTGAGGCAGGAGAATCGCTTGAATCCAGGAGGCGGAGGTTGCAGTGAGCTGAGTCCACGCCACTGTACTCCAGCCTGAGTGACAGAGTGAGATTCCATCTCAAAAAAAAAAAAAAAAAATGCTTTTAGTGGGCCAGGCGCAGTGGCTCACCCTTATAACCCCAGCACTTTGGGAGGCCGAGGCAGTTGATCACCTAAAGTCAAGAGTTTGAGACCAGCTTGATCAACATGGCAAAACCCATCTCTGTTAAAAATGCAAAAATTAGTCGGGCGTGGTGGTGCATGCCTATAATCCCAGCTACTCAGGAGGCTGAGGCACGAGAATGGCTTGAACCCAGGAGGCAGAGGTTGCAGTGAGCCGAGATTGCACCACTGCAATCCAGCCTGAGAAACAGAGTGAGACTCCGTCTCAAAAAAAAGAGTGCTTTTAGTGGCTGTAAAGTTTGTTTGAAGATCAGTGCTGAAAGATGATGGTTTCCTACATTAATCACCAGGATTGGATCAGAGGATGGGAAGAAAGCAGAGGTGGACTGGAGATGCAGTCTTGAAGGACTGGGGACCACCAGCATGGTGGACAGGAGAACTTTCCTGAGGGGCACCAGCGTGTGCCTAGGAGCAGCAGAAGGGCTGATGTGTTTGGATATAATTGCCATATAGCTTAAACAGAGGCAAAGGATGAACAATAAGCCACAGAAGGATGGAAGAGATTCATATGGGGGGAAAACAGCCTACCGTGGCAGTGACATCTTACTGACCTCCTTGGTCATGATTCTGGGCTCAGTGTGGTGGCTGATAATTAACTGGAGTCTAACAAATCTGGGATTGAAACCCAGCTGCCCATCTATTAACTGTGAGAAGTTGGACAGATTGTCTCTCTAAGCCTTGACTTCACCATCTATAAAAAGAAGAAAATGAAGAGTACTTCCTCAGAGAGGTGTCTTTAAAATTTAAATAAGATAGCCCATGCAAAGGGCCTAGCATATACTAGGTACAAATAAATATTGGTGATCTTGTTATCGTTTCTAATACTTAAATCTGATCCTATCATCTCCCTGCTTAAAATTCTTACAGGGTTCTCTTTTGCCCTCAGTATAAGAATCCAAACTTGGTAAGGTTATCTGAAGCCCTCGTGTTTTAGGGGAACTATCCAAAATTTTGTTCTCCAAAATTAAAATGAAAGAATTAATAAAGGAATATCACCATGAGCAAGTTATCAGCCATGGAGACTGTTACACTAAAGGTCCTGGTGACCTCCTCTAAGTTCAGCAGAAACCAAGAAAAACAGCCTGCACCCAACTGTCCCCCACCATCACCCTGATGCCCCAGCCCCAGCCTGTCCCACCACCACTCTGCTGTCCCAGCCTGTCCCCCACCGCTCTGCTGTCCCAGCCTGTCCCCCACCGCTCTGCTGTCCCAGCCTGTCCCACCACCACTCCGATGTCCCAGTCCAATATCCGAGCAGTGCAGCTTGTGCATTATATCGTTAGACACTTAACGACTTGTTTTAAAATGATGCAGACGAGAATCAACACACTCCAAGTCTGTGATGACAATTGTTTTTTGAAACAAAGTCACTGCAGTAAATGAAATACAGACAGGGAAGTTAACACATGATTGTGAAATATGTGGTTGGAATTACTTCAGTCAAAATATAATTTGGTTTCTTTTTATTGCTTTCTTTTCTATGGTATTTTATAATACCATTTAAGGGAGAAGTTTTTGGTGGGGATGGGAGACTTTGGAGGCATAGCTGCTACCATTAGTCTCATTCTGTTTCTCAGTGCTGCCTCCTGACCTCCTCTCTCTCCCGGAAGGGGACTGACTGTTTGCCTCAAAGGTGGCCAGAAGGCCTGGAACCTAGTGTTTGCAGCAGCATGACTTTGAGTGCGTCTTTCTGTGTGTGTGCTCAGACACAGGTGTCTGTGTCTCTGTGTGAATGCAGGGAGTGGGGTAAGGAGGGAGATGAGCAGAACTCATCACCTCTGCCCCCACCAAACTGAGTAGCTCATTCATGACACCCAGACAACGACAAGCAAGTGGAGCGGGAGAGGACAGGTTTCAGATATGTCGTAGGAGTCTGATCTAAAGGAATCAATAACTGATTAAATAACAGATAAAGGGAAAGGATATCCAGGAACATGCCCATATTTCCAGCTTTGGCAACTAAGTAGGTTACTATGCATTCACTGCCACAGGAGTAATGAGTTCATTCTTTAACTTTTATATTTGAGATAGTTGAATGGAGTTGTTTAGTAGGCAGCTAGATATATGATCAGGAGAGGAGCAGGAGAAAGATCAGAGCTGGAGGTAGAGATAAAGCTGTCCGTAAAACTTTGGCTACAGATGAGCTTGCCCAGGTAGAGTAGATAGTGTTCAGAAAAGAACCAAGAAAGACCCTTAGGAACTTGCATCATTTAGAGATAAGAAACCACGAAAGAACTGACAGACAGTTAGAATGAAAACCAGAGACACTATTGTCTGAGTAACTAATGAAAGAATGTTTTTAAAAAGAGGACATAGTTAACTGAGTCAAATGTAAAAGAGAGAACATAGGATTCTCATTCAGTCAGTCACTCCTTCATTTGTTGAACAGACATGGATTGTCAACACGTGCCAGAGACTGTTCTAGAAGCTGGAGACAGAGGTAAATATGAAAGAATCTTGTTCTCAGTGAATTTAGTTTCTTGAGTGAGACAGAAGAGAAAAGAAGCAATTACAATAGAAAATGTAGTGAGTAAATGAGGATGTTATGAGCTGTGACTGGGCGTGTGACTGGGCCTTAGGGGCAGCAGTTTCAGTGGGATCCTGAGAGCAGATACAAGCTTGTGCAAATGTTGCACTCAAGGAACTTCAAGCAAGTAAGAGACCTAGGATGATAGACACAGATGGACATGGAGGTGGGGACAGGTGTGATTTTTAAAGACAGAAACAACTTGGGTTTATCCAGGAAAGGATGGGAGTGGAGATCAGAGATAAAAAGGGATCCGCTGGGCCAGGTATGGTGGCCGATACCTGTAATCCCAGCACTTTGGGAGGCCGAGGCAGGTGGATCACTTGTGGTCAGGAGTTCAAGACCACCCCGGCCAACATGGTGAAACCCCATCTCTACTAAAAATACAAAAAATTAGCGGGGCATGATGGTGGGGGACTGTAATCCCAGCTACTCAGGAGGCTGAGGCAGGAGAATCGCTTGAACCTGGGAGGCAGAGGTTACAGCCAGCCAAGACGGCGCCATTGCACTCCAGCCTGGGCAACAAGAGTGAAACTTCATCTCAAAAAAAAAGTAGGGGTGGGGAAGGGATTCACTGATCTTCAGTTTTCCCAGGAAGAGAAAGGAAAGAGAAAAGGGAATAGTGGAACAGGGGTAGAAGGTAGAATTTTAAGGACAGATGGACAAATTGGCCTCGGAGATAGGAAAGATATGTCTGTCATAGAGATACCATCAAGAAGAGGATGGATGGAGGGATAGGTGGATGGATGGATGGAGAGATGATGGATAAACTGATGGAGGGATAGAGAGATAAATGGATGGAAGGATGAATGGAAGGAGGGGTAGATGGAGGGATGGCGGGATGGAAAAATGAAGGAATGGATTGAGGGATGAATGAATAGATGGACAGATAGATAGATGGATGAATGCATGGATAGACAGATGGAATGCAGATAATCTTTGGAACCAGAATTCTAGGATCTGTACAAGTAAGGATCAATTAGCAAATTGAATTATTAGTCTCATCTTTTCCTCCACTCATACAAAAAAAAAAAACAAAAAAAAAAAACAGTGAGTAAAAGAATTCACTTGAATGAGCAACCTCAAAGGCCTTTCAAAGAATCTGGTAGAGTTTGCTGGAAACACTTTAATCAGCAGCTTGAGACATGGGAACGGGGTTTGTGGGGCTCTGCTGGGAAGTGCTTAACAGCCTGTGCCACAGCCCTCCAGGGGAGGGGGCTTTCTCATCTCAGCAGCCGCGAGGCACAGCCGTCTCTGAAAGGTCACCCGGGCCTGAGGAAGCAGTACATCCATTTCCCCCCCACAGGCTTCCTCTGTAACCTAGCACTCAGCCTCTGCCCCGGCTGCTTCGTCGAAACTTGTCCCTTGAAGGTCACTGATGACATCTTAATTGCTAATTCAAAGGGCCTCTTCTTCCACCTTGTTCTCATCATCTCCCATAACCTCTTCCTTATCAAAGTCATTTCAGGGGCACAGCTGACCTCTTTTTCAACTCTCTCTTCCCCAAGCTTCCATGACACTGCACTACTGTGATTTTCCTCCTACTCATGAGTAAAGGGTAACTCCTAGAGGATGGAAAAATAGAATTGGTAGTACAGTTGACCCTTGAGCGACTTAGGGGTTAGAGGTACTAACTCACCACATAGTTGAAAACTGGAGTATAACTTTTGGCTCCTCCAAAACTTAACTCCTAATAGCGTACTATGGACTGGAAGCCATACCAATAACACACATGGTTGATTAACGTATATTTTGTATGTTTTATGTGTTCTATACTGCATTCTTTCCATACAGTAAGCTACAGAAAAGAAAATGTTTTTAAGAAAATCATACAGAAGGGATAATATATTCACTATTCATTAAGTGGAAGTGGATCATCATAAAGGTCTTCGTTCTCATCTTCTTCACATTGTGTAGGCTGAGGGGGAGGAGGAAAAGGAGGTGTTGGTCTTACCATCTCATGGGTGGCAGAAGTGGAAGAAAATCTGCATATAAGTGGATTCACACAGTCCAACTTGTGTTGTTCAAAGGTCAACTGTGTAACTCAGTGAAGAATAAATTTGTTAGTACACAGTTCTTACAACGGCCATAAGGTCCAGAAAACTCTGAATATCTCTCTTACTAATCCTCACTAACCCACTGACTCCACTCCAGCTATAATGCCTTTCTTGCTGTCCTGAAGACACACCAGGTGTACTCTTGCCTTTGCTTATTCTTCAGGCTGATGTGCTCTTCCCTTTGATATTATCGTAGCTGACTCTTTCCCCTCTGTAAAGTGTGTTTACTATTATTCACTACTTGAGAATATTCAATTCTGCTCTAAAAGATGAGAAAAGCAATGAGGTGGATGAAATTTCTAACATATGTTAAATGGAGGGTGTACCTAGAAGACATGTTAAAGAGAGATATAATGAATGAAACACAGGATTTGTAAACCATGAAATAATCAAGAGTGTTATCCTGTATAAAGAAAGGGTTGGAAGAATCACATGGTAAGGCATGGATCACGCCACCTCCAGGCTGACAGCTAAGTCATCCCAAACTGCTTGCACGGGGATGATATGTATTGTGTTCCTTTTTCTGACTCCACAAGTGTTCTGCCCAAGAGAATCATAAAAAGCTCCCAGCTGCTCAACAGGTTAATAATATGAGCCACAGCCATTGACCAAGCGTGCTTGGTGCTGAGTCTCTCTGACAAAGCAAGTGTGCATTGGCCATAGGCACCTCTGTCTGCTGAGCTCCAAATCTGGTCCTTACATCCTCACCATCAATGGGGACGGCTAGAGGAGATCAGGGAACACAGGCGGGGGACACAGAGAGAGAGGAAGAGCATAGTCCAGCATTCATGTAGCGTGGGCTCTACCTGCTTCTACCTCATTGCAAGTATTTAATATGTTAACTTACAGCGTTTCTTTCCTGTTGCTTCTCACCATGTGTTTTAGGTTTATTTGATGATCTGCATGATTTGAACGTCCTAATTTGGTCTATGAGCCTCTGTTCCATGACAGAAGAGCTTGCCTGGTACTTACAGGTTCCCATCACATTGAGGTAATTTCCCACGACAACCTCCTTCAAGTCTTTGCTTAAATGTCATCAGCCTCAGGGAGGCTGATGCTGAATGCCCTGCTTAAAAATGGCAGTTTCACACTGCCAGCCCTTTCAGCCCACTCTGTTATTTTTCCTTTTCCAAATCATTTTCCAACATATATAATTTCCTTGTTGATTACATTCATCGCTTATTGTCTGTTGATGTTGCCGTTGGCATTAATGTTGATTTCCTCTCTTTGTAAACTGTGAGCACCTCAGCCCCATGCCGTTTCCTTGACTCAGGCCCGGTGTGTGACAGCAGCACAACAAACACTTCTGGGCGCCTACAGTGTTCCAGGCACAGTTCTGAGAATGCGGGCTGTCACGGAATAAAACTCCCAGAGCTTATCCTGAGATGAACCCTTCAGGTTTGTCTGTTTCATTGGGTGACAGCCCACATTTCCTGAATCGTGCCTGGAACACTGTAGGCGCTCAGAAGTGTTTGTTGTGCTGCTGTCACACACCAGGCCTGAGTCAAGGAAACGGCATGGCGCTGAGGTGCTCACAGTTTACAAAGACAGGAAAATCAGCATCAGTGCCAACACCAAGTAACAACAGCGATGACAAGTTTACATTCCGTGGCCTCGGGAAAGGCCAAACTATGGGTGATTTCAGTAGAAAAGACAAGAATAAAAGGAAGCTCTTTGGGCATATGGCAAAAGTGTTTCATGTTTCTTGTCTCTCATTTCTAGCGGACTGTTAGAAAAAATAGCAGATTTTTTCATTGGTGTTATCCGATTAATGTTTAATAAACATTCTTTTCTAAATTAAAGATTGCAAAGTCCACTACTTATAGGGGCTAAGCAAATAATTAAGTGAAGAAAGAAGAGGGTAAAAGAATAGGGCACGATGTGGATACCGGTGAACTGGAGGACCCGATCCCGTTCATGACAATTCCTCCTTGGCTTCAGCCAAGAGTCGAGATTCAGGAATGCAGGCCTGAGGTTGCCACATCTTTTTTTTTTTTTTTTTCCAAGAATGTTCAGAAATCCACATTTCAGAAATCCCACACCCGTCCCCCACCGCCACCTCCCGCAAACTTTCCAATTTTTAAAACTTGAGCCAAAGAAAATCCATTATTTTGGCCCTCCAGCTGATGACAGCTGGCTTGTATTGGAGACTTCTGCCCTCTGCTGCCAGCTTCTTTTTCCATCCCACTTCACTCTCCTTTCTCAGCACAGGTCTCCTCTTCTTTTAGCCGTCTTTAGCTGATTACTCAGTTCAGGCTTCCATAACAAATCATTGCAGACTGGTGGCTTCAAAACAAACATGGATTTCTTGCAGTTGTAGAGGGTAGGAAGTCCAAGATCAATACGCTGGCAGCTCTGGTGTCAGGTGAGGGCCTGCCTCCTGATTTGCAGGTGGCAGTCGTCTCATTGTATCCTCATGTGGCAGAGAGTTAGGGCGGGGGGGGGTGGTGGAGGGTGATGCTAGCTCTTCTTATAAGAACACTAATCCCATAATGAGGGCTCCACCCTCCTGACCTAATTACCTCACAAATGCTCCCTCACCCAATACCATCACATTAGGGCTATGGTTTCAAAATAAAAATTTTGGAGGGAACAAACAAGCAGTCCATAATACTACCCTATTCTGGCAACACCCCTGTGAAGCCCCACTGTTCCATCGAAGATTGCTGCTTTACGCAATAGAATCCATTTCCTCCCATCTCCCTAATCCCCGATTCTTTAAATACACACAATCAAGACCCATCACGTCTTCATAACTTCCCAGACGACTCTTATCTACAGCAATGCATCCTATAATTTTTATGGTTTTTTGATTAAGTTATTTCTTGCCTTACAACGTTAGACAACTTTCCTAGGTATGTGTGTTGTTCCCCCAACTAGATCGTAAGATTTTCAAGGGTTGGTGGCCGGTACTAGAGCACACACAGTTGTTGGTGTTAGAAAGGCTGGGTTTTCATCTGGCGTTTAATCTGGCTTTGCCGTCTATTAATGTAACATTGAGCTAGCGATTAAACTTCTCTCAGCCTCAGTTTCTTTCTCTGTAAAAATGCAAATAATATTTCTCCATAGAGATGTTTCAAACTTTAAATGAAATGAATACAACATGGACATCTCAATGAACAGGAAAAGTATCTAGCAATTAACAACGTAATTGTTTTTATTTCTGTAAAAACTCTTACTGCTTTGCATCCCCTGTGTGCTTTGTATAGGTTTTTTTTACCCAACAGAATAGTTATAATAAATTTATGTGGTTTGCTGATTCATGTAAGAGAACATTATCTTTGCTGCAATAAGGGCATTTTATGCCTGGCTTTAATGTTTGGAAATCTCCAACACAGATTTGAAGAGCACACATTTCTCTGATGATTCAGTAATAATTTTGCCCATGAACAGGACAGTAAGACAAATAAAACTTTTAGAAATTTCCTTCATTCTTGTCATTAGAATTCATCTAAAACACTGGTACTCAAATAGGGGACAAGGTGAGTTTGCTCCTCCGAGGACATTCAGCAATGTCTGAAGACACTTTTGGATGTCACGACTGAAGGATGTTACTAGCACTAAGCAGATAGAGGCCAGGAATTCTGCTAAATATCCTCCTGTAAGAAGAACAGCCCCCGGCCCGCTAAAATAGAATTCTTTGGCTCAGGATGTCATTATCGCCAAGGCTGAAAAACCAATACCATTCTTAAGAGCGCTCCCATCCCAGAACTCCCCTGCTAAGCCAGATTCATTAAATGAGGAGAGAGCAAGTTGCTGACAGGGCTACAGAGTGGCCTAAGGACGTGGTGGCTGGTCAGTGCAGAGTCACGGAGACCGCTCTGGAAAAGCTCTTCCCAGCTAGCAGACTTCCGGAAGCACTGAACGGGAGGCAGCGTCCTCATTTCTAGCACAGAAGGCACCGCTGTCAATGTGTGTCTGAATCGTTTATTCCCTTCTTGAATCATTTCACTTTTTTCCCTACACAGTATAAACAGGGAAACCAACATTAATGACCTCTTTGAAGGATGCTGAATAAAATCCGTTTTGAATACAAGCTGGGAATCATGCTAATGTAAGACTGACTTAAAGAGACTAGAAAACTTTGTAAATGTAAATTCATTCGCATCGTTTCCCAGAGAGACCACGGCTTTCTTAAGAAGGTCAAATGTCTGTCTTGCACTCACACATCAGGGCTGTGAATAAATGTGGTTATAACACTGGTTTCCTCCCTCGGAAACTTCCGACATCAGCAGCTTTGGTTCTTTTCTTTAAACATGATCTAGTTGGATGTGCAGTGTTTTTCTTTGTTCTTTTACTTTCTTTTTTTCATTGCTTTCCCTCCCTCAATTCCTCCAGCCGATTTTTTTCATCTTGTACTTCATGGCTTTCTTTCCTACTTTATTCCTTCCTTTCTTTCCGGTTACAAGAACAAGAAGAAAAATTCTCAGTTACGGCTGCTTTCCAGTCTTCTATTTATTGATACCTGGGCTTTGAAAAAAAAGGTTTTTTTTTCTATTCTCTTGTATAACATCATGCTGCCATCTTGTGGCAAATTTAAATATTCAGCCAGTCAAAGAAGTGCAGCATTCAAAATCACTTAAACACCGGAAAAGACACGACCAGGCAGTTGGAGCCTTAGTTGACCAAGAGTGGATGCCATCTCACTGTGTGATTGAAATCCCAAGACCCACATCTATATCCCTCCTTTCCCCGAAGGCTGTGATTGCTCCCCTGAAGGAGGTATGCTTTATTTCCAAACTGAGTATAGAAAAATCTGAGTATAGAACAAATTTGGTACATAGACCTACGGCATGTTTGAGGTCCTAAGAAGGAATTTCTGAGGTTTTGAGTGTTTCGAATGATTTTTCTCAAGTCACTGCTGCAGATTCGAGATCTGCTGAATTAACACAAGTGAACCGCCCAGGTCAATTGTGGTGTTGATGCCAACCTAGATGAGTAACCAAAAGTCAAATACTTTGGGAAAGGCAGAACACAGCACAAAAAGAAGCTGGGGTGATTGTTTTTAAAGATCAAAATAGTATTTGCTCAATGAACAATGCAAATGTCTCTGCCATTCTTGTAGCAGGGGTGGGTATCCTCACAAAATACACAGTTGATATTTAATAAAAGTTCTCAACCATCTGGATTCCTCAAATGACACTAGACCTCAAACCCAGCAGGTCCAAGATGGAATTCATTCATCCACTTCCTCATTCCAGCCGCCATACCTCACCACACTCACAAGTGTGCACTCACACTCACACACACACCCTATGATAGGAAATGGCATTACCACCATCCAGCTCCTCAAAGCAAAACTCTAGGTGGTCTCCCTGACACCACCCCCCATCTACCCCATAATCCAGCACCGAGTCCCTTTAAATTTGACTCTTAATCTCCTCCCTCTTGTCCCCTTCATCCCAGCCTCACTGCTGTAACCGTAGTCCAAGCGACCAGCAACTCTGGCCTGGTTTAGAAAACTCCTTTCCCACCCTGCCTCCCTACACATACAGACACACACATATGCACGCACACACGCAACATAGTCTCCACGCTGTAGCCAGATTATCTCTTTAAAATACAGATCTGAGTATGTTACTGTCTTTAAGTCCTTCAGTGGCCTCCCTTGTCATCAGATTAAAGTCCAAAACCCCTACCCTGGCCCTGAATCTCTGTCTCCCTCCCCGGCCCCTTTTGCCCATCTATATTTGCCTTCTTTTCGTTCTTTAAAGCAATCTCTATTTGCCCTGTTACAAGAAGGCAGACATTATGGACATTGTGTTTGCTACACAGTTAATGCTCAGGACCATTGACTTCACTTACCTCTACACATGGCTTTGAGCAAGAGTGGGATAGGATAGAATATTAGCATGAGGAAAACCATTGGCTCGCTGCCCCAGTTTCGAGGTAAGCGCCAGACCCAGCAAGCCTGGGACACTTGCCGAAGATCTCTGAGCTGGTCTAAGGGCAGCCCTGGAATTAAAGTCAACTTTAACTCTGAGCACTCTCTGTGGTATAAGGAGAGGTGGAACGGGTTCTTCCTTTGGCGTACATATTGAAGTGAGTAAGTGTTGGGGAATTGGGTGCAAGGCTGGATCTCAGTGCTTTCATTGGCACAAATCACTTGCTGTTTCCTCTGCTTGGCTTTTTACTCTGAGTTCTGTGGCACTCTCTGTTTAGAAACCCTGAGCAGTTCATTTCTATGATTGTGTCATTTTAGGCTGGCCATTGCAGGGTGGATTGGATATGCTCCAGAGAAGGCAAGGGAAAGAAACAAAACTAACATTGATGTTCCCAGAGTTCACCGTTGATTCTAAATCATAGAAACTTCTAAAACATAGAAACTTAGCAGATTCTAAAACATCTGTTACTCTCCCCAGTCTGAAGATGAGGAAACTTCTTACTTCTCTGGACCAAAATATCCTCATCTTGGACTGGGGAGAGCAACAGATGTTTTTAGATATCAATCTTGATCTCCAGGGAGGCTGTATCAGACCTCAGAGCTGGAATGAAGGGCTCTTAGGAGACATTTCGGGGAGTGGGAGACTATCCTGGTTTTGGGAATTAACTAAAGGCAGAAAAAGTTTCCACTCCCTATCACAAGTGAAAGCACAAACAGTAAATTGGACCAAAATTATGGAAACTTTTCTTAGGATTCTAGAAGCTCTGTAGTACGCTAATTTTCGTTATTTGTTACTGGTCTTACATATTTGTGATAAGCGATAAATCCTTTAAAATCAAAAGGACCTGATGACTTATCTGCTGAGATGACTAGGAAGGGAGGGAAGGTGGGAAAGGAGGGGATCTGGCCCTCAGGGGACAGTGAAGATCAGCTCCGCTGAATCACTGTAGCCTGCTGTAAAGGAAAAACGAAAGAGCCTAGAGGTGTGTGCTTGAAAAGAGGCCATGGGCTGAGTAAGAAGCAGAAAAGCTGTATGAAGTTCCCACAGGTGCAGGGCTAAGGAGGGAGTCGCTGTGGTTCACACCTGGGTGGGAACAACTAATAAACCTCTCAAAATCTTCTTCCCATAAAGGGAGAGTCGGCGGATGCCAGGTTTGCTATGTGAATGGCAAGCTGACTGAAAAGGGCCAGGGTCTTCTCAGAGCATGATCGGTCCTGTTCAGGGCCACGTGGACTGTGGTCTGAGGCACCCGAGAAATTTGCAGCAACATGTCACTTATTCTTTACTCATTCTTCTCTTCTAAAACCGAGGACTGGTAGCTGCCAGTCCGGGTAACTGGTACAAAGGTGAGTCACAGTCATCAAAAGCCATATGCTGTATTCCACACATTAATCTCGCACCCCCGGTGGTGTGTTCATTTTGTGTTGCATTTATCATGCACTGTACATTTAAGGGGAGTCACTTTTGAAGTACTCCAGTATCAACCTTTCTTCTTCTTCTTTTTTTTTTTTTTTTCTGAGATGGAGTCTTGCTCTGTCACCCAGGCTGGAGTGCAGTGGCACAATCTCAGCTCACTGCAACATCTACCTCCCGGGCTCAGGTAATTCTCCTGCTTCAGCCTCCCAAGCAGCTGGGATTACAGGTTCCCACCCCCATGCCTGGCTAATTTTTGTATTTTTAGTAGAGACGGGGTTTCACCATCTTGGCCAGGCTGGTCTTGAACTCCTGACCTCTTGATCCACCTGACTCAGCCTCCCAAAGTGCTGGGATTACAGGTGGGAGCCAGTGCACCCAGCCCAGTATCAACCTTTCTAAGACATCACCTTCCAGGAAAAATCAAAGCTTTGACCCAGTATATATCCAAACGATTATAAATCATTCTACTACAAGGACACGTGCACACGAATGTTCATTGCAGCACTGTTTACAATAGCAAAGACCTGGAACCAACCCAAATGCCCAACGATGATAGACTGGACAGGGAAAATGTGGCACATGTACACCATGGAATATTACGCAGCCATCAAAAACGAGGAGTTCACGTCCTTTGTAGGGACATGGATGAACCTAGAAACCATCATTCTCAGCAAACTGACACAAGAGCAGAAAATCAAACACCGTATATTCTCACTCATAGGCGGGTGTTGAACAACGAGAACACATGGACACAGGGAGGGGAGCACTACACACTGGGGTCCGTTGGGGGGAAATGGGAGAGGGACAGGGGGTGGGGAGGTGGGAAGAGAGAGCATGGGGAGAAATGACAGATACAGGCGAGGGGATGGAAGACAGCAAACCACACTGCCATGTGTTTACCTATGCAACAGTCTTGCATGTTCTTCACATGTACCCCAAAACCTAAAATGCAATTAAAAAAAAGAAAAGAAAAAAAAAATTATTCAAAAAAAAAAAAAAAAAGCTTTGACCCACACTACTCTGCCTCTCTGCTTTAGAGAAACTCCCTTGCATCTACCCTCAATGTCCATGCCACTTTCTCTCTTCCTCACGCTTGTCTGTCAAAACCCAATCCTGGTTAAATCAACTCTCTGTCGTTCTGTGCCTACATCTCTGCGGCTGCACATGGCTAGAAAAACCACCCAAACACGGACAACTGGCCTTATTTTAAATTCTTGAGAGCCATTGCCTAAGGTTGTCCCGGCCCCTGGAGGAGCTCAGGCAATTCTAACTTATTGCCCTGATCAGCTCACTTTTCTGCCCTTTTAAATGACTCTTCTACAGCTCCTTCTCTCTCGCCAATCTCCCATCACATTCTCCCCTTCCTCGCCCTCAGCTGAGCATATTGCTTCTCATTTCAGCAATATGAAAGATGAAATGGCCAGAAATTTCACACACTGCCACCTCCACCTGCATCTGTGCCCAAATAGCTTGCCTTTCCTCTATTTCTCTGGACGAATAGTGCGTGAACTAATAATTTGTTTCTTTGAAACAGGGTCTCACTATGTTGCCCAGACTGAGTTCAAGTGATCCTCTCACCTGGTAGCTGGGATTTTGGGCATGAGCCACTGTTCCCGGGATGAGATAATGAATCTAAAGCCCGCTTGTATCTGTCCCTCCCTTTCCACCTACTGGAGAATGCCGTAGTCTCTTTATTGCATGCACTATTAATGCCCCCCACCTTGGATCAGTCCCATCACTACACGCACATGCTGTACAAGCTCCCAAGTCACACACACACTCCCCCTTCTGAAACCCACTTTTGCCTCCAGCTATTACCCCATTTCCCTTCTTCCTTTTACAACAAAACTCCCCAAATGGGTTTTTAACACTCTGTGATCGCCACTTCCCCTCTTCTCATGCTCTCTTGAACCCACTACAATCAGGTTTTTTCCAGACCAATCCACTTTAAAACAGTTCTTGTCAAAGTCAGCCACCTGCATGTTGCTATGCTCGATGGTCAGCTCATGGTTTCCTTTTCGTTGAATCTACCAGAAGCATCTGGTGTTCCCCTCTGCCCACTTGAAACATGTATTTCGCTTGGCTCGTAGGTTATAACTTTCTTTTAGCTCTACTGTGAGCTTACTGCCTCTCCTTGGTATTCATTGACATTCATCCTCATAGACCTGACTTCCGGATGTTGGAGGGACCCACGGCACCATCCTCTGACCTCTGTTATTCTCAGCCTACATTCACTTCCTACGTGAACTTAGCCAATCACACAGCTTTCAATGTCACTGTAGGCCTGCGACTCCCACACTGCTGTCTCCAACCTGCACCTCTCTCCTGAATTCCATACTCCTGACTCTATCTGCTGGACGTCTCTGATAGGCAAGTTGTTCTGTGTTTGACGTCCAGAAGCTTTCTGTGGGTGGAACCCCGCTCTTCCTCTCAGCAGACACATGTGCAGAAAGGACTTGACATGTAAGGTCTGACTCCTATCCTTAGAAAGACCTCCCTGCAAGATTAACCCCTGGCTGGCAACTAGGAACTTGGAGTCCAGGAAGGACCTCTCCACTTTCAGAACTAAGAGTTGATCACTATGCCTAAAGGTCTGTGTAAACAATATGACTTCTGCTCAACACCTTTCCTTCTGGGAGTGTGAAATTTTGACATTTGGGCAGAGAGTGCCTGCATGACCAGCACCAAATGAAAACCCTAGGTGCTGAGTCTCTAGTGAGCTTCCCTGATAGCCACCTTTTTACATGTCGTCACCACTCACTGCTGGGGAAAAATGTGTCCTGGGTGACCGCCCTGGGAAGCACGTGCCTGGCTTCCCTGGAACTTCTCCCCCTGAGCCTTTTCCCTTTGCTTACTTTGCTTTGTATCCATCACTAATAAATCACAGCCATGAGAAAAACTGTGTGCTGAGTCCTGCGAGGCCTCCTAGCAAATCCTGAATCTGGGGGTGGCCTCCGCATCTGAGGGATGCCACCACATCCGAGCAGGTCACTGCAGCTTTCTGTGCCTCAGTTTCCTCATTTGTAAAGTTGGAATAATAATAGCACTCAACTAAGCTGTTGTGAGGATTAAATGAGTTAATAGATATAAAGAATTCAAAACTGTGCCTGGCTTGGGCTAAACACTCAAAAAATATTACATTGTCTAAAACACAAATGTTCAAGAATCTACACTTAGATAACACGGGAGCTGGGGTAAGAACCTGAACGTCCCTGTCTTACTATGGAAGTTTCACTTTTGTCATCTGTCAACCATTGAAGCTACTTGGGGTTCTACATTTAAATACTGGCATTTTGCGGATGTCCGTCCCCTCCAAAGCTCATGTTGACATGTGATTCCCAATGTTGGAGGCAGGGCCTGGTGGCAGATGATTGAATCATGGGGGTGGAGCCTTCATGAATGGCTTAGCATTGTCTTTTTACGGATAAATGCGTTTTTGCTCAGTTAATTCACACGATGTCTTGTTGTTTAAAAGCCTGGGACCTGCACCCACTCCTGCTTGTGACACACCTGCTCCCCCTTCACCTTCTGCCATGACTGTAAGCTTCCTGAGGCCCTCCACAGAAGCAGATGCTTGCACCATGCTGCCTGTACCCTCTGCAGAACCATGAGCCAATTAAACCTCTTTTAAGGAAGAAACAAATTATCCAGTCTCAGGTATTTCTTTATAGTAATGCAAATGGACTAACACAAATACATGTATCCACATGGGATGACTCAACTCTGTAAACCGTGTATTGGTTTATCTATAGAAAAAAGTGATTAGAAGTACATCCGTCAGTTTGTTTTCCTAAATAGTCACATCAATACATGGCAAAAACAGCTAGAATATCATTACCGGGCATTTTATTGATTATTATCTATAACATTTGTATTCTACAAGGGTTTGAGGAAGGGTAGAGATAGTTGTTTGAAAGGTACACCTTCTGCAGCCTACACCTTTGCTTAGCGAGTGTCTGTGAAGGCTGCTTCGTGCAAAGTTCTATAAAGGCACAATGTTGCCGAGAAAAACCAGTCAGTATCTCAGACAGCGACTCTCATTGGTTTTGTCACTTAGCTGCAGGAACCACCCACCAGACACCACTTAAAGATACCAGACAGCTTCTTCCAGACCTCAGGAAATTCTCAACTAGACTTCTAGGTCGTTTCTCAGACACACACATACACAAGGAAGTGAGGCCCGTTAACCACCACGAGGTTCGCACTGGCAAGCCCCGCTTGTCTCTCTCAGGTCTTTCTCCAGGACTCTCTTGTCTTCCTGGCCAAGGCCAGGCCTGTCACAACCTACCCAGCCCACCTTCTCTGTGTAAACATTTGTGACTCTGCCCTTCCCGATGCCCATCTGTGATTGGCGCAAGCAGGTTAGTACTGCCCAAGCAGATTCAAAACTTATTTTCCAGGGAAACTGTGGATCTGTCATTTGTTCCTGCCTCTCAAATAAGGACTCTCCATTCATGAAGTTCCCTTTACTCCGGCTTTTCTCTTTCCTGTCCATGGTAGCTCCGTGCGCAGAATCTGGACTCTGAAATCAGTCTGGGGGGAGCCCTTCAGCCCTTTGTGATCAGCAGAGGGAGACTGGGAGACGGGGGAATGGGGGACAGGTGCCAACACCTGCGGATCTCCTTATTTATAGAACGTCACAGTGATCTTATCTGAAGAAGCAAACCGCTACTGAGGTGTGGGTTTAGAATACAGCATTTTGAGCAATGAATTAAGACAATTTTGTACCAGCCCTGGCAGATCTGCCTGATACTTACCCTCTCTCCTCCCCTCTCCAAATGTATTCTCAGCATAGCAGTCAATCATCCTTTTAAACCATAAGTCAGAACATGTCACTCCTTGCTTGAAACTGTGCAAAGGCTCCCCACCTTATTCTAAGGGAAAGCCAGAGGTCTTAGAGGCTCACACGCCCCTGCACGCCCCGCCTGCCTCCTGACTGCATCTCAGCTACCTTCCCTCTTGCTCCTGCTGCTGTAGTCCAGGCTGGTTCTCACACACACCAGGCCTGTGCCTGCCTCAGTTCCCTGTTATGGCTGTACACTCCATTTGGTCTTCTTCGTCAATACCCACGTGCTGGCTCCCTCCTTTCTTAAGGTCTGTGCTCAACCCCCGGCCCTTCTGATTCATTTCACCCTGCTTCATTCTTCTCCACAGCGCTTGTCACCCTGCGACATGCTACCTAATTACTTGTTTCTGTGGTCGTCGTCACTCTTCCTCACCAGGATGTCAGCCCCGGGAGGGGAGGGACTCGACCTGCTTTGTTTGTTTCATCTGTGGTACCCGGAAGAGGTCCGGGTGCTCAGGAGGTTTTGATTGGGTTCGTGAATGGATTAATAAATGTTCAGGCCCTCACAAATCCACAACTAAATTCCCATTTTGAAATCATCTCTTAGTCACAGATTCATTCCCAAACATTTAGTGGTCAAAACTGGGTAGGAAATAAGTGAAAAAGCTCGAGTAAAAATAGGCATTCTTGGAGACTGACTTTATACACAGAATCTTACATATTTCTCAAAATAGAGGCAATAGCTAAAAGTTTTTTTTGTTTTGTTTTGTTTTTTTTTTTTTGAGACGGAGTTTCGCTCTTGTTACCCAGGCTGGAGTGCAATGGCGCAATCTCGGCTCACCGCAACCTCCGCCTCCTGGGTTCAGGCAATTCTCCTGCCTCAGCCTCCTGAGTAGCTGGGATTACAGGCACGCGCCACCATGCCCAGCTAATTTTTTGTATTTTTAGTAGAGACGGGGTTTCACCATGTTGACCAGGGTGGTCTCGATCTCTCGACCTCGTGATCCACCCGCCTCGGCCTCCCAAAGTGCTGGGATTACAGGCTTGAGCCACCACGCCCGGCCTAAAAGTTTTAAAAGCTCCTGAAACTGGCCAGGTGCAGTGGCTCATGAGCACTTTGGGAGACCGAGGTGGGCAGATCACTTGAAGCTAGGAGTTGGAGACCAGCCTGGCCAACATGATAAAACCCTGTCTCTACTAAAAAATAGAAATTATCCAGGCCTGGTGGCACACACCTTAGTCCCAGCTACTGAGAAGGCTGAGGCATGGGAATCGCTTGAGTCTGGGAAGTGGAGGTTGCAGTGAGCTGAGATTGTGCCACTACACTCCAGCCTGGGTGACAGAGTGAGACTCTGTCTCAAAAAAAATTTTTTTTAAAGATCTTGAAATCCTTGCAATACAGCTTTATGTAGCCACCTGATGCTAATGTCAGAAATTCTGAGGCTTCATTCTCTTAAGGTAGTCTCTCCTTAGCAAGACTAGCTTTTATTTTAGCTAAGGTCAAGGATTTCTGCTGCAAACTCCCTGCAGGAAGCCTCCAGGGAGCAGCAGTTCTACTGTTCCCCCAAGTTCCCTGGGATTTTTACTAAGAATCACTATGTCTGGTCTCAAACATGTCTATGCCATTTGTATTTGTTACTGTAATTTTGCATTTTAATTAAATATTATGCAATCCAAATAATGAGTGGCAAAAGTTATTTCAGTATAAACTAAGGATGAATACTTTGTAAATACTTGATAAAGGCAAG
The DNA here is from genome assembly GCF_048565385.1 of Saimiri boliviensis. Taxonomy (NCBI): domain Eukaryota; kingdom Metazoa; phylum Chordata; class Mammalia; order Primates; family Cebidae; genus Saimiri; species Saimiri boliviensis. The sequence continues at coordinate 31,810,830 of NC_133452.1, read as the reverse complement.
TTGTTAAAAAATAAATACTGTCTGATTAGGTATACACAATAGGCCATTCTTGTATTGCTTTAAAGAAATACCTGAGTCTGGGTAATTTATAAACAAACGAGGTTTAATTGGCTCATCGTTCTGCCAGCTGTACAGGAAGCATGCTGCTGGCATCTGCTTGGCTTCTGGGAGACCTCGGGTAGCTTACAATTATGGCAGAAGGTGAAGCGGGGCAGGCATTCCATGTGGTGAGAGGGAGTGTAGGGGAGAGGGAGAGAGAGAGAGTGCAGGAAAGTATGAATACACTTCTAAACAATCAGATCTCCTGAGAACTCACTCATCGCAACAAGACTTGATGTGATCTGCCCCCATTACCCAAACACATCGCACCAGGCCCTGCCTCCAACACTAGGGATCACAATTCAACATGAGATTTCATGCATATATTCAAATCATATCAGTATAGTTCTCCTTCCTTCTACTTTTCTTTTTTTTTTTTTTTTTTTTTTTTTGAGACGGAGTCTTACTCTGTTGCCCAGACTGGAGTACAATGGTATGACCTTGGTTCACTGCAACCTCTGCCTCCCGGCTCAAGCAATTCCCCTGCCTGAGCCTCCGGAGTAGCTGGGACTACATGCTCAGGCCACCACACCCGGTTAATTTTTGTATTTTAGTAGAAGCCGAGTTTCACTACATTGGCCAGGCCACTCTCGAACTCCTGATTTCACATGATCTGCCCGTCTCGGCCTCCCAAAGTGCTGGGATTACAGACATAAGCCATCATGTCTAGCCTCTACCCCTCTTTGTAAAGAAAAAAAGAAAGTTGCCCAAGTGCATTTAGAAGAACACAGATTCTTTAATGCTGTCCATGTTTCTTCTGCTCAACCCTACCCAGCTTGGAAAATCTGTACTCTACACAAATTCTAGTTTAACAAACCCAGATCAGAAATTCGTATTGAAAAAAAAAAAAAAGTGATTCGTTAAACAAAAGTGTAGTTGCTCCAGTTGTGGTTAAAAGGCTTTCTCCGGATTTTTTTCTCCTCGGCCTAGCGGTAGACTGCCTCTAGGGGGCACCAGAGTACGGCAGATTCCATCAATGCGTAAAGCCAGTTTAATCAAGTTCGTTCCCTGGACGTAAAATAGTCTGCAGGTAGAGTGCAGTTGCTAAAAAGAAAAATACATTGTAATTTGTTCACCTATACATTATTTTCATCGGCTTTTAAAAGTGCCTTTTTTATATTCCATAATCTGGTCCTTTTGTTCAAATGTAAGAGGAAGCAATCGTCAATGGTGATCTCTTCCTGACAATAACGTCCTGTGTCAGGTAGCTACTCACCTGCAAATGTCTTATAGTCCAAGATAAACCATAGTTCCTTAAGGGTAGATTCCATTCCTCTTTATATATTGCTCCAGCTCCTAGCTAAAGATAGTAGCACCCAATAAATTCTTTTTCTTTTCTTTTCTTTTTTTCTTCTGAGACAGGGTCTTGCTCTGTCGCCCAGATGGGTGGAGTGCAGTGGTGCAAACCTGGCTCACTGCAACCTCCACCCTCAGGTTTCAAATGATTTTCCTGCCTCAGTCTCCCAAGTAGCTGGGATTACAGGAGCCCACCACCACACCCAGCTAATTTTTTATTTTTAGTAGAGACATAGTTTCACCATTTTGGCCAGGCTGGCCTTGAACTCCTGATCTCCTGTGATCTTCCCACCTTGGCCTCCCAAAGTGCTGGGATTTACAGGTGTGAGCCCATTATGCACAGCCTCATGCCCAATAAATTCTTAATTTAAAAATGGTGCAGAGAAGAGCAACACAGTGTAAAACTGGAAAGCCAAGGGGCTCTGGTGATTGTTGAGGGTACAGCAGAGTGAAACACAGATTAGAGTTACTTAGTGGATCTGAAACATGTAAATGGCTCTGGCTATCTTAAAATGTCCTTGATGCGGTGGTAATTGTTCCATTTCTTTGTTTTTTTTATTTTTATCTTTTTATTTATTTTGAGACAGTCTTGCTCTGTTGCCCATGCTGGAGTTCAGTGGTACAATCACCCTTGACATCTCAGTCTCAAGCAATCCACCAGCGTAGGCCTCTCCAGTAGCTGGGACTACAGTTGCCCGCCACCATACCCAGCTAAATTCTCTTTTTTTTTTTTTTTTTTTTTTTGAGACAGGGTCTTGCTATGTGGCCCAGGCTGGTCTGGAACCCCAGGGCTCCAGGTATCCTCCCACCTCAGCCTCCTCAAGTGCTGGCATTACAGGCATGATCCACCAATTCCAACCTCATTTCACTTTAAAATGCTATTTTAGGAGGCAGGAGGATCACTTGCACCCAAGAATTTGAGGCTGCAGTGAACCATGATTGTGCCATTGCATTCTAGCCTGAGCTACAGAATGGGACCCTGTCTCAAAAATTTAAAAAAAAAAAAATTTTTTTAAGCCACTTTATAGCAATAGTGTTCTCCACCACTTCTGGGAGATTGCTTACCTACAGAAACTGCAAAATTGATCAACTATACACCACACAATGCTCCACTATGCCATTTTATATCAGGGAATTGAGCATCTGAGGATTTTGGTATGGAGGAAGTATCCTGGATCTGAAGTTGGCCTGGATTGGCCCAGAACCAGTCCCCCGTGGAAACTGAAGAAAAGCCAGACCAACCTATTTGTATTTCTGAAAAATTTTCAGACATTACATAACGTAGCTCTCTCAATAGATGACATGTACTCAAAAGCTACACTCTGATCCCTGGAGGTTCGTATCTTCTCAAAGGGTCATATAATTAATGAGACTTTGGAAGAATTCAGGTCGACTTTTTACAAATATCTCTACTGTTTATTAGAGTATATTATAAACATTTCAGTTTTACAGATTATGCAAATGTATAAATCAGACTGCATTGAAAACTGTATTTAAACACATTATATCTCACTAAGGGAATTTAGATGAATCTATGACATATTCTTTAATGTGGAACATATTCTCTTAAATTATTACCTCCCTAAAGGATGCCTTTGCTCCTGGCCAGCTAGGGCAGGGAAGGGGTTAGGGTTAATCCTTTAGAAAACTGTGAATCAGACTCTGGTTTCACCATTAGCTGAGCCGTTCTTTCAGATTCATGCTGTATTCAGCAAATATGGACCTAGCTACCTTCAGATATTAAGTATTTATCCTTCGGAACAGGACCTTCAAGAAACACGGGTGACCAACCATGTCTCATGGCCACAAAGTTTCAAAAATGAATGAGTGTATATGTTCTAAAATTTGGGGTGAGAATGCAAGAATGAGATCCTTTCGACATGAAATTCCACTGGGTGGGGCCGCTGGGAAGGCATTGATTGCCCCTGGAAAGGAATACATCAACAATATGAGAAAGGAAGAGATTTTTTGAGCCATTTTGCCTTTAAATTTAGCGGCAATACTCTTGACTTTTTTCAGCAAATTACTTAATAATGGAGTCAAATTCAGGTAGAATCATCTAAAAGAATCTGTAAAATATCTTCTCCAACCAAACTTTCTTCCTGTTTAAATTGTTATTTTAATAATGATAGCTTTCATTATTTCTATATAAAAATATTTATCACATTATATACATATGTATCAGATACACAGCCTTGGCTTTGAAGGACAAAAAATTCCTAGCGTTACTAAGTCCTGCTCAAAATGAAGACGGCTTTGCAGGATTTTCCCAAAGATACATCTTCCACAAATTATCTTGCTCCTTCCTAAGCAAGGATATTACAAACAACATAAGAACATAGTCCAGAAAATGTTAGCTAAAGACTGACACCCAGTGGTGGAGGTGAGTCTGTTGGTCAATTACAGCACAACTTCTTATACAGGAGGGGTGAGGTGACACAGTACATTGTGGGTGTTTCTCTATAATACATGGTTTAAAAATCTAACTATATATCTTGACCTGAGTAATTTTTTAAATTGATCATTTGAATTCAAGTGTAAGTGCAGACATTCCCAGAGTGCACAGGAACTAACTGCATTTTCTGCACCCTGTAGCCTCATGTGTTGCTCTGAGCGTCCATGTCACCCTCCAGCTGCAGTTCCATCCTATACCTCTCTTCTTTCTTTGTCAAGAAGTAGGCACAGACCGTGGATCTCAAACTGGCAGGCGTCCAGCCATTGATGGAACCTGTTAGAGAAGCCGATTACTGAGCCCACCTTACACCTATAGAATGGGACTGTAGGTGCCAAGCCGAGAAGCCCTGTTTGCAATAAGCCGCAGGCTCAGTCCTACAGCAGTGACTGACTTCTGCGTACTCTCCCTTCCTCTGGCAAATCTCTTAGGAAATTATTTAAAGTCAATTATTTGTAACAGGGCTTCTCAAATTTTGTTTTCAACTGCATCATTGATTTTGATGCGGTGAGTCTGGGATGGGGCCTGATTTTCTACATTTCTTTTTGGGGGGGGCAGGGGAGGTACAGGGGGAGGAGGGAGTCTTGCTCTCTTTCCAGGTTGGAGTGCAATGCAGTGGCTCCATCTTGGCTCACTGCAACCTCTGCCTCCCGGGTTCAAGCCATTCCCCTGCCTCAGCCCCCTGAGTAGCTAGGACTACAGGCTCATGCCACCATGCCCAGCTAATTTTTTGTATTTTAGTATAGACGGGGTTTTGCCATGTTGGCCAAGATGGTCTTGATCTCCTGACCTCGTGATTCGCCCACCTCGGCCTCTCAAAGCGCTGGGATTACAGGCTTGAGCTACCACCGCACCGGACCGATTTTCTCCATTTCTAAGAGGCTCCCAGGTGATACTGCTGCTGCCGCCGGTCCTACACCACATTTTGAGTAGCAAGGATTTAAAGCAGGAAACCTGTGTCCTCTTCCGATGTAATATGGAAAGAGGTCTCTCTCTTACGCTTTTTGAGTGTGCTGGTTTAAGCAATAAACTCTGAAGGTTGAACATGCATATACAGTACACCATTCTAATCAAATAACTGCACAGCAAAATTAGCTGTCATTAACAATGTATCATTAATAATGTATATGGCATGGTTATTAGGCATAACTGCTTAGCCGGCTACATAATTGTCATAATTAATATTGCTTTTGCAGAAATCACATCTTTAGATTTTCTCTTCTCATGTGATCATCTTCCTCCCAATATAAAAAGCTTTTTTTCACGTTCTTCCTCACCCAGTGATATGGGTAAGTTTAAAAGCAGAGTGTGAATAATTTTGTCGCATTTTATTTTTGACAAGGGGAATAATTTAGGAAGATACAAAGTCATTTGAAAGGTAAATCATTAAAGAAAAAGAAAAGAGAGTTTGAAAATGTTAAAATTGCAATTTCCCAGCTTCACAGTTTTGTTTAGGTCGACTTCATCTTTGTGAGTACCATTGAAAGACACAGGTATGGTTCACTCGAAAGTCTTCAGAAAAACAGAGTAAACAGATTTTAACACGTGGCATTGATACAGTGGGGAGGGGGCTAGGGATTGATAAAAGGGTATTGATGGTGAAATAATCATTTGAAAAGAAACCTCACAAACATAATTTAAGTCTTTCATGATTGTCTATTACAGAGTGGTAGGGGAGGGAGGAAAGTGGTCTCAGAAACAAAGCTTCTAGGTTCTGTCTAGACATACAATAGGCAGAGGCATGAAAAGATTCAGGCACATCACTTCCTGCCAGGGATACTGTCAAACAAAACCCAAGAAAGGCAAGAAAATGATCATATTCCTTTGCTTTTGTAGTATTTCCTTCTCCAAGAGTCTATTTCAGCCATCCACCCTAACCAGCAGGTTAGAGCAAATCAAATGAATACTTTATCTGATTGACTCTGCATAGAAAATTAGCTCATGAAATTTAACCAACATAAGACATCCTTTTAGAGAAATTCAGTGGAGATGGTAACACTATAAAAATATGCACAAAAATATATATATGCCAAGAGATAATAACCTGAGTGGTGTTTTCATTATATTGTGAAGAACAGAAAAGCTAGAAAAAAAAAAGAAAGCAAGAGGAACAATAGTCCAGAAACAATAAAGAAATGCAATCATAAACTCCTGATCCTTTGACAGCAGGTAAGACAGAAGAGAAGGGACCCTTTCCCTGAGGGCCAGTCTTGCAGCAGACCTGAATTACCAAGGCGAGTCCTCCACCCTCTGCCTGGGAGCAGATGAGAGGGGTGTGATGCTGTTTACAAGGCACTGACAAGTGTTATAAACTTCCCTCACCTCTGTACTCCAGTCAGTGTCTGGATCTATTTATTTATTGATACGAACACATTCTTTAGAAGTTTCTAGTTTAATTTTTTTCCTGCACAGTACACCTTAATTCTTAAGTGTATAATTTTCCATTCTTTCTATTCACAAAAAAAAAAATGTTCAGATAAGAAAAGCACTTTAAGAACAATCTCTGTTAAGTTATTCAGATTGGTGTTTGAACAACAAAGCTGTTACAGAGATCAGGTTTTAGATAGAGCATTTGAAATCAGCTGTCCTTGGCAGCCCATCTTTCCCAAGGAGCCCCACGCTATACACACCTAACTGTGACCATTCATTTGCCCTGGTCCTCTCTCTGAAATAAATCCCAATCGCACTCCCACCTCCAGTGTGGGTAAGGACACCCCTTCCAGCTTCCTTCTGCCTCCTCGTGGCAGAGACCAAAGTTGCCCTCTATCCTTGAGTGTTCTTCAGGGCCCAGCACCACTTTTAAAACGAGCAGTTCCTGGCTTTTCAAGGGTCCTCTCTGTCCCTGGGATTTCTAGGTGTCCCATGGGGCATTGCTGAGTCAAAGTTTGTCCAGTCAGATTTGCACAGCAGGTGGTGATGGCAGTAGCTTGCTTTGAGTTAATACTACAGGCTGCTTCACCAAGCAAAAGATGACTAATCAGGCCTCTGAGAGAGGAATTAAGCTGGGCATTGTATAATGTGATTTTGTGAGGCAAGAAAGTCAGTTTGATGTGTGGTAGCCATCGTGAGACTGCCCTCAGATGGGGCGGTGCCCACTTTACTCAAATCAGATCCAGCCAGGGAAGTCAGACCTAGCAAATTACACCATAGAAAATGATGCCTCTGAATGAGAAATTGCAATCTCAAGAGTGGGTAATTAGGGTTCCGAATTGCACAACATTATTCAAAGTTTCTCCCACCTCCCTCAATGAAATTGCATGCCTCCATGGATCCAACCCTAAAGATATACTGAAAGAGATTTAGCTAGCTCTAAAAGAAAACAGAGTTGTATGCAGAGAAATTCAGTAACAACCACAAACGAAGCCACAGTTCTACTCTCTCTTCTATGTTGCACTTGGGCTCCCTAGAGGCAAGCCCAGTTACCCCATGCGATGATGCTAACCCAAAGGCGGGACTGCGGAAAAGGAAGCACCCAAGATACTATTTGGTGGGACGCCACAGGCCAAAAAAGGAGCTCTCCAAGTTGGCTGCCCACTGGAAACCTCTGGGGAGTGTCTGAGCCATGTGCTGTTGACCCAGCACTGAGGGGAGGAAGTGGCAGTGGGGGCTGATTGGTGATTTGTCTTATTTGTCAATTGGTATAATACAAATACCACGTTGTGGCCAATCTTAAGCTACCACCAGGATGCCACTGAATACAGAATTGGAAAGAGAATTGCAGCCAGAATGAGCCGGCTCCTGCACGTCATTGAAAAGACTGGGCTTAAGGAGTGAGGCCTGAGCTCGGGGAAGTTTAAACTTCCCTCAGGTGATTCCACTGTGCAGCCAGGTTTGAGAAGCACTGACCTCTCCGCGTAGCTTTCTTCCCCGCGGCTGCTGCTGGCGCTTTTTCATCATCAACTCCACAGCTCCCAGGTCAGCATAACTTCTTTACAGTACTGTTGTCACCATTGGAAAATGTGCTTAGGGGAAGGTGCTTTTCCTCTTGCCCTGGATGCTAAGTTGCTCGTTGAGGATGCAGTGTGGATGCTCCCTAATGGTAGCTCATTTATGAAAAAACATGTCTTCAGTAATGCATTTGAGGCACATGCTAGGCACTCAGGAAACAGGACTGAAAAATACTCTTTTTAACATCAAGGGACTTATAGTCTGGAAAGAGCGAACGAGTTAGCAGCAATGTCGAGGGAGCATGGGGGAGGAGCCCGGGGAGCATGCACTGCTGAGACAGTGTATCAGCTAAGCAGCACACTCCCCAAACCTTGGTGGTCTCCAAGATAACAACTAGAAAATCAGGTGCTGTTTCCCCCAGCTGCCCCTTAAAGCTAGGCCTGGCAAGCAGCAAGTTTGACCCAAGGAAAGAGAGAAGCTGCCATCAGCTGGGAGCCTCCAAATCAGTGTGTTTTGTTTGTTTTGTGTGTTTGTTTTTGAGGTGGAGTTTTGTTCTTGTTTCTCAAGCTGGAGTGCAATGGCGTGATCTGGGCTCACTGCCATGTCTGCCTCCCAGGTGAAACGGATTCTCCTGTCTCAGCCTCCCAAGTAGCTGGGATTCCAGGCATGCGCCACAATGCCCGGCTAATGTTTTGTATTTTTAGTAAAAATGGGGTTTCACCCTGTTAGCCAAGCTGGTCTCAAGCTCCTGACCTCAGGTGATCCTCCCGCCTCAGCCTCCCAAAGTGCTGGGATTACAGGCGTGAACCAGCACACCCAGCCTCCAAAGAAGTTTTTGCTTTTAAAGTTTAACAAAGAAAAAAATGAAAGCATACACAAGGGTGGTAAAACCTCTGTCCCTGGAGCTCAAGCAACTGCCTGGAATTGCTGCAGCCATGGTATAACCATGAGGTAAAAGCCAAAAGAATCACGGACACACTAGCTCTGGCATCTTTTAGTCTTGAACCAATACCAGAGCTGCCTCTGTTCTATGAAGACGTGTAGGTCAGGATTTCTCTGGCTTGCAGCTGAATGCAATCAAAACCGGCAAACTGGTACAGGTGCGGATTCCAGACTGGAAGGTGGGGATAGACTGCTTCCTACTGGGAAAGCGAACAAGCTAAATCTTAGAAGATGGGACAAGTTAGTAATCAGGAAACATGGGGAGAAAAGGGTTCTAAGCAGAAGAGTAATATGAGCCAATGTCTATAGACACAGAAGTGCGCAGCACATTTTGGCAAATGGCAGGTAGTAAAGGTTTGACGGGAGCATGGGGTTTGTATGAGGGCTTGGAAAAAACGGGGCTGGAGACGCGAATAAATGCTGGACCGTGAAGCATCCTTTTTGCTAACTACAGGAATTAGAACTTGATCCTAAAGGCAAAGGTTAAATTTTGAAAAATTTTACATTAAGTATATGACCAAATATGTTTTTTAAAAATATTACCCTCTAATGTGGCATGTTACTTCTGAGAATTTTCTTTTGCTTTTTGTTGTTGTTGTTTTTGAGACAGGAAGGATCTCTGTTGCCCAGGCTGAAGTACAGTGATGTAATCACAGTTCAACCTTCTGGGCTCAAGCAATCCTCCTGCCTCAGCCTCCCAAGGTACTGGGATTACAGCCATGAGCCAGCACACCTGACCATTTCTAAGAATTTTCTGTTGAACTGCTTAGTTTATAAAAGTAAAAAGCCAAAAACAATCTAAACCTGACCAATGGTGAAATAAATTATGGTACCACCCTATGATGGAATATTTTTGCAACCATATTTTTAGAGAATATATTATTATACTAGCGGCATAATAACTAAGGGGAAAAATCACAATATAAAACCTCAACTTTTAGAAAAAAAATGCATAGAAAAAAAGACTACAAAATTTTATGGAATTGTGATTGTGGTTCTTGCTAGGTAGGGAAAATACCACTAATTTTTATTTTTTTATTATTTTCCAGATTTTTAAGTAAGCATTTTCATCATCAGGAGTAATGTTACTTAAAATCTCAAAATGGCAGCCGCAATGGGGGCTAGCCTAGAGAAGCAAAGAAATCTGCTCCCAAAAACTGTTCTGCTTTGGGGTCTTTGTGCTGTGTAACCTAGAGTTGGAAAATAATATTCTTAGGATATTCTCAAATCTTGCTCTTCCTTCCCACCAAAAGCATTGCTATGGGCCTGGCATGATGGCTTATGCCTGTAATCACAGCACTTCGGGAGGCCAAGGCAGACAGATCATTTGAGGTCAGGGGTTCAAGACCAGCCTGGCCAACACGGTGAAACTCTTATCTCTACTAACAATACAAAAATTAGCCAGCATGGTAGTGGGTGCCTGTAATCCCAGCTACTCAGGAGGCTGAGGCAGGAGAATCGCTTGAACCTGGGAGGCCAAGGTTAGAGTGAGCCAAGATCGTACCACTGCACTCCAGCCTGGGCAACAGAGTGAGACTCTAACTCAAAAAAAAAAAATGCATATCTATGGTTCCCCCACAGCGCATGTGTTGATTCTCTGGAGTCCCACCCTGGCATTTGTACCCTTAACATTCCTTAGTGTGTTTTGGTTCGGATCATGGGACTCTTCACTGTCACACATGGTTGGACTGGGTTGACGGTTGCTCAAGAGCAGTTATCAGTGGACTGGGCCATCCGTTTCTTGCCCTTGGGGACTTGAATTGGGAAGTACGAAGAGAACCAGACAGCAGGAGCTGAAGCTGGAGTGACGTTTAGATGAAGGTCGGAGGTTGTGTTGTGATCATAGCAAGTCATGGCCAAGCAGCAATGAGAAAGCAGAAACTATGAGTAGGCAGATTCAGTGATGTCTGCAGGAAAAAAATGTGCTGAGTAGAGGAGGAAATGAGATGCACTGAGAGGCAAACAGAGCAGACCACCCCTCACACCCTCCCCGAGCTCCCCCATCCCCCCACCTGGCTCCATCCCCTCCGCCGCCGGAAAGTAGCAGACTCCTGTAAAGGGAGGAGAATTGGAGTGAAGGTTCAGAAACTCCAGGAGTTGAGGTTCTTTGAGGCTGCTGCCTTGACAGAACGCTGGCTGGCCTATTGTTTCTCATTTTGTGTTTTGGTTCATTTCCTGGTATGCTGTGTGATTCCTTAAACTAAGATACCCTACCTCACTTTGTACCTCAGAGAAACCTAAGTTATGAACGTCTCTGTTTCTTGAAATCAGATTGAACTTGAATTGATTGGTCCATCTATTTGTTTATTCATTCTTTCATATATTCTACAAAATATAGTGAAATTGTGCCAATATTCTATGCACTGGGAACGAGGTGATAAATGGTACAATACCTGCCCTTAATGATTATTCAGTATTAGCCCTTATGATGGTGATAGAAAGATGTGAGTGGCATTTAGAAGGACAGAATGTGTACCATGGAATATAGGGGATGGGTGAAGAGAATATAAAGAGAAGGCAGGCGGAGAAATTTAAGATTATGTTTTGCAGGCTCTGACTGGGTCATTTAGAGAATGCCAATGTCATTCTGAGAAATAAAGAATTCTGCGGTTGGGTGCAGTGGTTCACATCTGTAACCCCAGCACTTTGGGAGGCTGAGGCAGGTAGGAGTTCAAGACCAGCCTGGGCAACATGGCAAAACCCCATCTCTACAAAAAAAAAAAAAAAAAAAAAAACCAGATGGGTGACATCCACCTGTGGTCTCAGCTACTTGGGAGGTTGAGGTGGGAGGACTGCTGAGTCCCTGAGAAGCAGAGGTTGCAGTGAGCTGAGATGGCACCACTTCACTCCAGCCTAGGTGACAGTGTAAGATCCTGTCTCAAAAAGAAAGAAGAAATTCTGAAATAAGGAACGCTGAGTTTAAGAACATCCGGGTCTGGGTATCCACTATATGCAGCTGAGGAAAGAGATCATAAACACACATTTCAGAACAATAAATATCACTGTACTATTTGAATCTATGGCTTTTACAAAGGAAAGAATGCTGAGAACAGAGTTCTAGGCAATACCAATATTTAAGTGGAAGCCAGAGAATGAGATTTACAGGAAGGGTACCAAGTTGATGTGATCCAAGTAGTAGGAGAAGAACCAGGAAGTCACATGTCATAGAAGCTAAAGAGTATGAAGAGAAAAATATAGACTGAAAATGCCTGCTATGTTGTAGTATAGAAGGAAGATACTGGTGAAGTAGATGAGAGGGCTTAGGCAGAGAATGTGAGATGGTAATGAGCTGATGATCATGCGTGGATTATCCCTTCAGTAAGCCAGACTCCATAGCTGAGGAGAGAGACACAGGAGATACAGAGTCAAGAATTAATGGAACCCATTTATGGGACCCATCTGCAGGTCTCCACCCTGTTGAGCATGATTTTAACTCTCAGGTCTGAGCATCTTCATGGAACTGCTTCTCTATGTCCTGGGAGCCTCCCCATTCCCCCAGGCTCCACCGTGAGACCCTGCCAGGAGCTCCTAGACATAACCTCTTCTGCCCAGCTCCTGCTTCTGCAAGACTAGAGGGGAACCACAACTTCTACTCTGCCTCTTTGGTTTTCCCACGGAGAATTAGGATCTCAGCCTTCTTTTCTTTGTAAAAGCCATAGATTCAAATAGTACTAGTAATATTTATTGTTCCAAAATGTATGCTCATGATCTGTTTCCCCAGCTGTATAACAGATCCCCAGGCCTGGATAACTTTTTTTTTTTTTTTTTTTTTTTTTTTTTTTTTTTTTTTGAGACGGAGTTTCGCTCTTGTTACCCAGGCTGGAGTGCAATGGCGCGATCTCGGCTCACCGCAACCTCCGCCTCCTGGGTTCAGGCAATTCTCCTGCCTCAGCCTCCTGAGTAGCTGGGATTACAGGCACGTGCCACCATACCCAGCTGATTTTTTGTATTTTTAGTAGAGACGGGGTTTCACCACGTTGTCCAGGATGGTCTCGATCTCTTGACCTTGTGATCCACCCGCCTCGGCCTCCCAAAGTGCTGGGATTACAGGCTTGAGCCACCGCACCCGGCAAGGCCTGGATAACTTAATCTCACCATTCCATATTCCAGAATTTCCCCTTCCCTGTCTCTCTCCCTCTCTCTCCCTCCTTCCCTCCCTCCCTCCCTCCCTCCTTTCCTCCCTTCCTTCCTCCCAGCAGCTCCACACCTGGCAACGAGGATGTATGTGCCATTCTGTCCTGAAAGACTGGAGAAATAAAGTAGAAATTGTATAGAAGGAAACAAAAAGCTGTGCTCAAGAGTGTGTTCTGGGAAGGGGCGGGAAGCAGGCATGGCCAGGAAGCAGGCATGGCCACATCGGATCCCTTGACTGGCTTTCCCGCAACTGTGGGCCCAGATTCACACATCTCCCAAGACAAACATTAGTTCTCAAAGATCAGACCTATAAAGAAGAATAAAAGATATTCTTAACTCTTACAGTTGTTAAGATTCCTTTCTGCATGGCTTCAATAAGGCACAGTATTATAATCTCTTAGTTACACCAGAGAAATTTTGAGACAAGATACTTAAAAAGAACTCAAACTTAGGCAAGGATTCTCCTTTGTTTCCATGGAGAAGAAGGGAAGGGAATGTTTAATGCCAGTCTTGGCTCCCCTGCCAGAAGGGGAAAGAAAGGATAAGAAATGGAGCCAAGTTGTTGCCTAGGTAGAAGGGGTATGGCTCTGGGCACAGGCGTAAACAGCTCACCTTCTGGGACAGGAGAAATGAAAGGATTTGGGGCAGGTGCAGACGTGTTTGTAAATGGGACAAAACAAAGTTCTGTGTGACGGCTTTGTTTTCTTGGTAAATGGCAGACAAAATCTGCTAGCAGTAAAAGCGGAGGCCATCGTTACTACCGCTGGTACTGAAAGCAGAACCACACGTTGTGCACAGAATATGTGGATGTGTCCCTCCGTGGTTTTATCTTATTGAGCCTTGACACAGCCTTCTGCAGTATTCTTAGTGCAGTTTTACATATGAGAAAAATGGGACTTAAGATCGTTTGTTCATGTCGCCCAACTAGGAAGCGCCAACAAGGAGAATGGAAGGAAATGGAAACTAAAGCAGTGGCAAACGACGTGTTGGTTTTTGAGAAGGAAATAAACACCAAAAATGCACAGAGACACCAGTCCAAGGACTGAGTGACTTTCTCCAACTGTGTGATAGGGCTGGGACAGAGAAACAAGGGAGGAAGAGGACTGGACTGATGGGGGCTGATATACTGCAGCGTGTCGGGAACAACAAAGGGGCAAGAGAGTCGAGAGTCTGGGCCAAAGTATAATCAAGAGAGAGGCTGTGAGATCCAGGCTGGAAAGAGGAGCATGAAGCCCGTTGACAGTAGGTCAAAACCAAATGAAAGGGTCATAGCAGTGGAGTTTGAAATGATGTCGAAGAGGCAGGTATTTGGGAATGTGGAATTCAGTGAGTCAGCTAAAGTTATGGTCAAAGGACAGCAAACTGTAGTTACAGATTGTAAATAGGGATCAATTCTGAAAAACGATCAGGTTCAGCATCACCAAAATGAAGTAAAGCTTAATGTAATTAGCCTTTAAAAGCACAAAGAATTGAAGCACTTGCATATAAAATGAGAAGAATACTTATTTATTTATGTACACCCTGCTCTATTCTTTAAAATGTGAGGTATAGGCTTTTTTTTAGTATTTTTTTAAATTCCCGTAGATTATTTGGAACACGTGGTATCTGGTTACATGAGTAAGTTCTTTAGTAATGATGTGTGAGGTTTTGGTGCAGCCATCGCCCGAGCAGGGTACTCTAAACCCGGTTTGTACCCTTTCATCCCTTATTCCCTTTCCACTTTTTCCCCTCAAGCCCCCATAGGCCGTCGTATCATCCTTATGCCTTTGCGTCCTCATAACTTAGCTTTACTTCACTTAGAATGATAGTCTCCAATACCATCCAGGTTCCTCTGAATGCAATTGAGGTATTCCTTTTTATGGCTGGGTAGTATTCCATGGTATATATGTACCACAATTTCTTTTTTTTTTTAAATTACATTTTAGGTTTTGGGGTACATGTGAAGAACATGCAAGATTGTGGCACAGGTACACACGTGGCAGTGTGATGTGCTGCCTTCCTCCCCATCTCCTATATCTGGCATTTCTCCCCATGCTATCTGTCCCCAACTCCCCACCCCCCACTGCCCTCCCCTATTTCCCCCCAACAGACCCCAGTGTGTGATGCTCCCCTCCCTGGGTCCATGTGTTCTCATTGTTCAACACCCACCTATGAGTGAGAACATGTGATGTTTGATTTTCTGCTCTTGTGTCAGTTTGCTGAGAATGATGGTTTCCAGGTTCATCCATGTCCCTACAGAGGACACAAACTCATCGTTTTTTATGGCTGCATAGTATTCCATGGTGTATAAGTGCCACATTTTCCCTGTCCAGTCTGTCATTGATGGGCATTTCGGTTGGTTCCAAGTCTTTGCCATTGTAAACAGTGCTGCAATGAATATTCATGTGCATGTGTCCTTATAGTAGAACAATTTACAATCCTTTGGATATATACCCAGTAATGGGATTGCTGGGTCAAATGGAATTTCTATTTCTACGTCCTAGAGGAATCGCCACACTGTCTTCCACAATGGTTGAACTAATTTACACTCCCACCAACAGTGTAAAAGTGTTCCTATTTCTCCACATCCTCTCCAGCATCTGTTGTCTCCAGATTTTTTAATGATCGCCATTCTAACTGGTGTGAGATGGTATCTCAATGTAGTTTTGATTTGCATTTCTCTAATGACCAATGATGATGAGCATTTTTTTCATATGTTTGTTGGCCTCATGTATGTCTTCTTTTGTAAAGTGTCTGTTCATATCCTTTGCCCACTTTTGAATGGGCTTGTTTGTTTTTTTATTGTAAATCTGTTTTAGTTCTTTGTAGATTCTGGATATCAGCCCTGTCAGATGGGTAGATTGCAAAAATTTTTTCCCATTCTGTTGGTTGCCGATTCACTCTAATTACTGTTTCTTTTGCTGTGCAGAAGCTGTGGAGTTTGATTAAATCCCATTTGTCTATTTTGGCTTTTGCTGCCAGTGCTTTTGGTGTTTTGGTCATGAAGTCCTTACCTGTGCCTATGTCCTGAATGGTCTTGCCTAGGTTTTCTTCTAGGGTTTTTATGGTGTTATGTCTTACGTTTAAGTCTTTAATTCATCTGGAGTTAATTTTAGTGTAAGATGTCAGGAAGGGGTCCAGTTTCTGCTTTCTGCACATGGCTAGCCAGTTTTCCCAACACCATTTATTAAACAGGGAATCCTTTCCCCATTGCTTGTTTTTGTCAGGTTTGTCAAAGATCAGATGGTTGTAGATGTGTGGCATTGCTTCTGAGACCTCTGTTCTGTTCCATTGGTCTATATCCCAATTTCTTTATCCACTTGCTGATTGATGAGTGTTTGTGCTGGTTCCATGTTTTCGCAGTTGTGAATTGTACTGCTATAAACATGCGTGTGCATCTTGTTTGTATAATGACTTCCTTTCCTCTGGGTAGATTTAGTGAGACAATGATGAGAAGACAAGCTAGAAAGAAATATGATAAATGACGAAATATATTGTCAGTAACTGTGCAGGCCCCTTGAATATTTGGTACATGAAGATGGTAAAGGGAAGTTGGGTTGCATGAAGCAAGAATGTAAAACAAGAAAAATTCTGATTTGCCTAATGGTAGGAGGAGTAATGGTGAGTACACAGTCCACACCAGAGAGGACCTCAAAGAAGCATCATATCCCAGAAAGAAGGAGCAAGTCTTCTCTATGGCAAGGAGGTGGGATAATCATCACGTGATAAACTTGGGCGTTGTAGACACAGGGGACCTGATCAAGGTACTGAAGGCAGCACTGGGTGAGAGCACAAGTCGGATGGCGAGGGACACTGAGTGACGCCAGGAGAGGAATTACAAGGTGGTATGTGAATGGGAAGGAAATCTCCAGTTGGTTGATGTTTTTCGTTTGTGTCTTCTGCATTTATTTCTTCCTTTGTTCATGTAGTGTATCAGTATGGTCATGGATTTCATACTTTATGATCTAATATTTTGTTATTTTTTTTGTTGATAAAATTGTTCAGCTTTGGCTCTCAGGAGCTATTTCATGTGGCTCCTGTGTCCCTTTGGCCTATCCCCCCCATTGTTTGGCATATCCATATTGTTTTGGTTTTTTTGTTGTTGTTCTTGTTTTTGTTTGTTTGTTTTTGTTTTTTTGAGCACTACCTTATACATGACAAGATGTTCCAGGCATATCTTGTATATTCTTTCCATTAGTGCTAGGATCAGTCATTTCTCCCAAGAACCCTAGTTCCTTATATTGGAGAATGATGTGAGAAACCAGATTTAAATGCTAGATGTGCTCGTTGTTACTAGGGTGTCATTGATAGGCCCTCTCAGCAGACAGAGCTAGAAAATACATACACACTAACCCAAATATACATGTATACCTGTAATTATTTCTGTATCTATTCATCTGTGTCTATATTAAGCTCCAAATCTAATCCAACATGGCTCATTGTGGCCTTTCCCCTCACTCAGCTGCAACATTTCTCTCCAACAATGAAAAACCTGGCTCCCATAATCCACCATCTGTTTTTTATTTGTGCGATTGCAGTATACATGTACAGAAGTTTCGGAACTGACTTATACCCTCATAAGAAGCAACCTTGCCCACTGGAATACAATGCTTATGTACGGTTCCTTTTGTCCTTAGTCTTAGAGTGTCCCATCAAAGCCCCCGTCTTCCAGTGTGACTTAGGTCAGCCATTTTCTCTCCCCCACTCCCACTGGTTGATTTTTTAAAACTGCCTTATTTATGTTTGGATATGTTATTATCAAACCATTTTCTATTCCATTTCTAAGTGTTGGCTTCTAGAATTTTAATACGCCTAGCTTTTTTAGCTTAATTTTTTAAAAAGCAACATGTTCTCTCATTTTTCATTCTTTTATTTAAAGATGTACTATAATCATATTAAGCATGAAATTCTATCTTTCTTAGCTCATTACTGAATATAAACAAAATATTATTAGAAAAAGACTGTTACAGGTAAATGTGATAGAAGTTGGCTGGAGTGAACAGGTTCACAAGAATTCTTGTGCAGGCAGAAAGTGTGTCTCCTGGGGACAGAGTAAAGGGGTGAAAGACTTGGAAGAGATCACCAAGGATGGTTGAAGGTGAAAGTAGCACGTGCCTTTCTTCAGTGCTATGTGCCTTAGGAGGAAATTAGGCAACAGGAAACATGAATGGTTCCTGGCTTTTTGGAAGGTCAAATGTGACAATGGAGACTTTCCAGTACCATCCAGAGAGGGTGGTGAAACTATTTTTGCCACCAAGGAGACTCTAACTGAGGGGAATTCCCAGCCACTTTCAAGATTTATCTCATGGCATGGATGCCTGGAGAATTGGGAAGGTAAACATAAGCAGGTATGCGCTGTCATTTTACACACTACTTTAAAATGGCAGGTGTATTCAGTCTGCTGACTTTGTATTTAGTCTAAATATTAAACGGTGTTTTCTGTTAAACCCTAAAATATAAGTTTGTTAGTAGAGGGCTTATTCCATAGCTTAGCTATTTCCCAGCATTGCTGGGAATATGGAAAATTCTCTAAAGCAGCGTGTTACTGAATACCTATAGGAGTTACATGAAAAACTGTAAAATAGATGTGCCATCCTACATTTGAAATAATCTATTGAAAGGCAAATTTCGCTTTCGCTGTCATAAACCAACATTTCATAGAGACCTTGGCTTCTAGGATCACAGTCACATTGATGTCCAAGAAATGATCCTAAAAATGCCCTTAATAATAGAACTTTAAGGGATATTTGTCATTTGACCTTCCAGTTCCTGATCATGAGACAAGCTGGGGCAGAACCTGTAAAATAAAATAAAATAAAAGATTTCAGGAGGTACAAAACTGTTGGGATTCACCAGACATTTAGAAAAAGGAAAGATGTAAAGTCAGATGTTTTAGGGTCATCTCTTTAGACTACAATATCAACAGACCTGGAATTTCATTCAACTGAACATACATGATTAATGAGTGCCAACAACATAAAACATTGTGCTAGGCTTCAGGGCTTTCATATAAAAATGACTCAAACATAACCAATGCACGTAGGAGCTTATAATTCAGTCAGGGGAACATGAACAATACACACACAGATAATGGTTGCATAGACTGCACAGTGAAGGTAGCCTCGGGAATGGGCCTAAAGGATGAATAGGATGTCACAAGGTGGAGACAAGAAGGAAAGCACTTCAAACTGACTGATCAACAAAACACAGATGTCAAAAATGCACGGTATATGAGGAAAAGGTCAGTAGTCCAGTTTGGGGATCGCAGCGGTTTTCAGAGTGCGGTTCCCACAGCATCTACTTTGGCATAGCCTGAGAACTTGTTAGAAATGCACATTCTCAGCTGGGGCCTGGTGGCTCATGCCTGTAATCCTAACACTTTGGGAGGCCAAAGCATGTGGATCATGAGGTCAGGAGTTCAAGACCAGCCTGGCTAAGAAACCATATCTCTACTAAATATATAAAAAAATTAGCCAGGCATGGTGGCAGGTGCCTGTAATCCCAGCTATTCGGGAGGCTGAGGCAGAGAATTGCTTGAACCTGGGAGGAGGAGGTTTCAGTGAGCCAAGATTGTACCAATGTATCAAAAAAAAAAAAAAAAAAAGCAAATTCTCAGGTTTCAACATCTGACTCAGTAACTGCACCCCTGGGTATATATTTCAAGAGAACTGAAAACCTATACCCATGTAAAAACTTGTGAATGAATGTATATAATAGCGTTATTCATAATAATCAGAAAGTAGTAGCAACCCAAATGTCCATCAACTGATGAATGGATGAATAAAATGTGGTATATCCATACAGTAAAATATAATTCAGCTACACAAAGGAATGAAATAATGACACATGTGACAGCATGAATGAAATTTGAAAACATAGTAGTGAATAAAAGAAGCCAGTCACAAAGGGCCACATATTATGTAATTCATTTTATACGGAATGTCCAGAATAGGTTAATTTATAGAGAGAAATCATAGATGAGTGGCTTCTGAGGGCTGGGGAACAGGAAGATATGGGAAGTGGCTACTATGGGTGTCTTTTAGGGTGGACGAAAATAGTCTAGCGTTAGTGATAATAGTTGCAGAACCTTGTAAATATACCATTAACTACTGAATTGTACCTTTTGAAGGGGTTACCATTATGGTATGTGAATTATATCACAATTAAATTTAAAAAGAAGGGAAAATTATCATGTCTCACCTGGGTCCTCATGGATTAGAAACCCAGGGGCTGGGACCCTGCAGCCTGCATGTTTCTACCCACCAGAGGACTGTGATGCACACTACAGTGTGTGATCACCTGGCTAGAGCAATGGGTCTCAGTCCTGGTCAGACATTATTATTCAATAGGGAATTTTTGGCCAGGAGTGGTAGTTATCGCCTGTAATCCCAGCACTTTGGGAGGCCAAGGTGGGCAATTACCTTAGGTCAGGAGTTCAAGACCAGCCTGGCCAACATACTGAAACCCCGTCTCTACTAAAAATACAAAAAATTAGCTGGGTATAGTGACAGGTGCCTATCATCCAAGCTACTTGGGAAGCCAAGGCAGGAGAACTGGCTTGAACCTGGGAGGCAGAGGTTGCAGTGAGCCAAGATTGTGCCATTGCACTCCAGCCTGGGCAACAAGAGCAAAACTCAATCTCAAAGAAAAAAAAAAATTTAAGTATCCGTTTCCTGGCCCACATCCAGAGATTCTGAATCACTGGACAAGGGAATTAGTGTTTTTCAAAAGCGACTCACGTGAACCTCCTGAGTACCACAGTTGAGAACCACCAGCCTAAAGCCCAAGGCATGTGTACGAGGCTGCTCGAGAGACAGATTAAGGCCTCACTCTAGAAAGCCTTGATACACAGCCTTGAGTGGAAGGAGATCATTAATTCTGGGTATTAAAATTTTTCTGGCAAAATGAGAAAAAAAAAATTGGCACGTGTAGACACTGAAAGCCATACGATCAGTAAGAAATCTGGATAAGGGGGAGGAAGGGAGGAATCAAAGGACGAAAGCAGAGTTGTGGTGACGGCAAGGAAAACGAAGGAGTGAGAGAGATGGAGAAAGACACACAGCCTGTGAAGACGAATAGGAGCAGACGGAGGACGAGGAAGAGAGGGAGGAGACGAAGCCGTCTTCAGAGTCCAGTGTAGGTGACTGGATAAAGGTAATGTCGTCAAAACAAATAAGGAAACGAAGGGTTTCTGCTGGTGTTCTGGTGTGGAAGAATGAGAAATACAGGACAAACGGGAAAGGGTGGAGAGTAAAAGTGAGAATAAAATAAGGAGCAGATCGTCCAGGACACACCTACTTTTAAAACAAAACGACAGCGGCAACTATTCCGTGAGCAAATCAGATTCTGCCCCATTTTTCTGAAATTAGCATTGCAAATATAAGATTAAATCAATTATGGGAATTGTATTCGTTTCTATTGTTGCCATAACAAATTACCTTAAACTCAGTGGCTTAAAACAACAAGTAACTCTATCTGAGGTCAGATGGCTGACACAGGTCTCCACTGGGCTAAAGTCAAGGAGTGGGCAGGGCTGCAGGCCTATTAAGAGGGCCGGGAAAAGAATCCATTTCCTTGTCTTTCCCAGTTTCTGGAGGCCACCTGTATTCCATTGCTGATGGACCCTTCCTCCATCTCTAAAGCCAGCAGTGGTGAGTTGAGCTTTTTCGTAGTTCATCACCTCAACTGCCTCTTCTGCCTCCCTCTTTCTATTTTAAAGGACCCCTGTAATTACACTGGAACCACTCATATAATCTGGGTTAATCTATTCTAAGGTCAGCTGATTAGCAACCTTAATACCAACTCCAACCTTCATTCCTCTCTCCCATGTAACGTAATATAATCACAGATTCTGAAGTTTTACGATGGGCGTCTTTGGAGGCCATTATTCTGCCTCCCACAGAGACATTTTGTTGTATTTTTAGACTCACTATACAAATTCAATTTCTGCCTTCCAGATCTGTTCTAGTATTCCATTCCATAAAGTGCATGAAACTTTGTTCCTTTTTACAGCAGCTTTACTCTATGGTAGTGGAATTTACAACAAGCCAGCTAACAGTGGGGATCATCGATAGCTTTTAGTTCAATACAGAGGAATAATATTATGAGCGTGCCTATAAGCAAATTGCAAAGGATTTCTTTCTATTATCATAGAAATCAAGAAGTTTCTGAATCACTTTCCGTTTTACCTCTACTTCCGTCCAGTTTATGAGACTTACATTAGTCTGCTTGACTGTAGTAGCAAAGTGCCAGGGATTGGGTGGCTTAAAAACAGGAATTTATTTTCTCATAGCCTAGAGGCTGGAGGCCTGAGATCAAGGTGTCTGAGGGCTGTGGAGGAAAGGTCTGCTCTAGGCCTCCCTCCTTGGCGGGCAGATGTCTGTCTTCTCCCTGGGTCTTCGCAAAGCATTCTCCCTTTATATTTCTGTATCGGGATTCCTTCTTATAAAGACACCAATCATACGGGATTGGGGACCACTCTAATGACTTCATTCTAATTACTCTTTAAAGGCCCTATTTTGAAATGCAGTTACTTTCCAAAGTACTAGGATTTAGGACTTCAACACTTGAATTTTTGTGAGAGATGCAATTCAGCCCATAACATGATAGGACAATGGGACATTATATCCATAATAGGATAAACCTATTACAAAATGAGCCTAATGTTCTGACACCAATGGTTGGTGGCTTCCTTGGAGCATCTTCTAGGAAGGATTCTGGTAGCATACGTATCTCAGTTGGAAAGAGGAGGACAATCAACTAGCGCACTGCTTGCCACCTCCACCACACGGACACCAGCTGGTGGAGGTGGCGAGCAGTGTGCCATGGTTTTGCGAACCTCCTCATGACTCAGTTACCATACCGGCTATGAGAGATTCTTTTGCTAAGTACAGAGTAGGCTACTATCAGGAAACATAACATTGGATGCTGACGGCCTAAGCCATCAGTTACATTATAATCTGGAACTTACTGTCCCGTCTCCACTCTGAGTTTGGAATGTTGTTATTTTTACTTTATGGTACCAAACTGACCAGTATCTAAATGTTTAAATGATAATTTGAAAACCTGCCTAAGGGATACAAGCTATTAATATGAATTATTTATTGATAAAGGATGCCTTTTATAGGAAAATGAAATCATTAGAGAAGGTAGTTATTACACTGTTTTGACTCTATACAGTATGGATTCATTAACAATAATACACTTAGACATGGCCCATAAAAAAGAATTAGTTGGAAGACTATCAGGAGACCTGATAATATTTTCATTCAAAATGACAAACTGGGCCGGGCACAGTGGCTCATGCCTGTAATCCCAGCACTTTGGGAGGCCGAGGCAGGTGGATCATGAGGTCAGAAGTTCAAGACCAGCCTGGTCAACATGGTGAAACCTTGTCTCTACTAAAAATACAAAAAAACTAGCTGGGCATGATAGCATGTGCCTATAGCTACTCAGGAGGATGAGGCCGGAGAATCGCTTGAACCCAGGAGGCAGAGATGGCAGTGAGCCAAGATTGTGCCATTGCACTCCAGCCTGGGTGACAGAGCAAGACTCCATCTCAAGAAAAAAAAAATGTCAAACTGTCATTATTGAAGGATGATTTTTTTTTTATAAGAGTAACTCTGAAAATTTTGCCTGAGCTATAGTCCCGGAATGGTTCAGGGGCCTTTATAGTATCAAAACTCTGCCAATAATGACCACAGCTTCAAACCAGCCACTTAACAGACAGATTCTTGAGAGTGTATCAGCAGGAGAATTGAAGACAATTTGGAATAGCGCCTTATCCAAATTATCCCAGTCATACATCTCTAGTCTCATGCCACTGGCAAAAGGAGAGCTGAGACTCAGCGTCCTTCACTAGCAGGAGTCAATTCTTTTAGCATTGCTGATGTTTCAGGACCCGCATCAACAGACTCCCAGAGAGTGTCCAAGATAAACGAGAATGTATGCTGGATGTACTTTTAACCACAGAAGTTAGTCTTTGCTGAGAAGTATGGAGCAGGAGCAAGCTGCCCCCTGCCACTCTGTTCAAGATCCTGGGGACAGTGTTATGTGAGGCTGGGGCACAAGAGAACCAGTGTGACCTTGCCAGGTGGGCCAACATTAAAGCGCCCTTTGAGGGTGGGCTGACCACAGTGGAACCAGGACTGATGGGAGTTAAAGAGGGCAGCACATGCGATCACTCCTCTCCACTCTCTCCAGTGAAAGAAGAGAATCTCCTGGTAGTTCCTGTTATTTTAAGTTCACAAGTAATATGTGAATATGCATCACTGTAAAGAGTATGAATATGTGAATTATTTTAAAATGTCAATACATAAATTAAACAATTTAAACTTTATAAAATGCCTTCTTGCTGACTTTTCTTAATCTTATTCTTTTTCATAGATTTAACCATTGTTTTCAGTTGTTTGGATATTCCTCCAAACATATTTTTATATATTTACAGACAGTATTTATATTATAATATTTTATTTATTACATAATATATGCTTATATACAGCATATATCATATGATATATCAATATATGAATACAAATATATAATGTAGTAAATATATTGTTGCATACATAAAATATGTCTATATATGAAAAAGTTATAGATTTTTAAATATATATGTATATGTACATATATGTATGTATGTATACAAAACATTTTACCTGTTATCCAGCAACTTGCTTATTTTTGACTCAGCATTTTGTCTTGGAGACTTGCCATATTAATGCATTGATCTACCTCTTTTTAATTGCTACGTAGTATGATAATATAGTATCATACTTCAATACTCATTTTTCTATTGCTTGCCATAGAGACAGTTCCTCATACTCTGAGACTGGAAGTGCTGCTCTGCCCTTCACTGGGCACCCGGAAACGTTCTTCTCCGTGTTTCATTCTGACAAGTAAGAGTTTTCTCTGTAGTTGATTCATAAAAGAACAAATGTTACAGAAAAGGTTATTTTGTTTTTGTTTTAATGAATACTCAAAATTCTGTTTCTATTATATTAGCACCAGTAGTATAAAAGAGAGCGTGTTTTCCCCACACTTTCCCAACGCTTGCCATTGCCAATCTGTTTAATGTTTTTCCATTTCATGGCCAGAAATAGTAAATCAGTTACACTTCTATCACCCAGTGTTTACGCACCTGCTAATGTAAGACAGAAACATCATCAATGCTTAAACATGGTTTTTAAAAAGGGTAAGCAAGGAGAGAGTGAGTATCTCAGCTTATTAAAGCAGTTTTTGTGAATGAAATGGTGGAAACAATATTGTCTGCCCCACAGAGTTGGTTTGAGAAAAAGGAGAAAGTCTTTACACAAGTGTTTGGGCATTGTGCAAATATGACTTATTTAGCTATTGTTATTGTAACTTTTGAGTTACTATAGTTTGATGCATTTTGGGGAGAATGGAATGAGACCAAATGATTTTTTTCCCCAGTAGTCCACTAGGCTGTTCCATTCCCTTCCTACTGACTTGTACAGAAACAAATAGCAGCAAAGCTAGGGCCGTGTATGATAGCTTGAGAGTGACTGGAAGAAAGATTTTGTTGTTACAGAAAACATGATAAAGCTTTAAGACTCAAAAATGAGATACTAGGGAGAAAATATGTCTTAAAACTACAGCCCTCACAGCTCTCACCAGGTCATTTATTAAGGTTGTGTTTGCAGTAATCGACCTTGAAAGATGAGGTAATAGCTCCCTTCATGATAAAGAGAAGGTTTGTTTATTGTATGCTATAAAAGAATGGTTCCCCAAGCTGAATATTCCTCAGCTGTGATACAAACTTACTACATCTATCTGTGCCCTCTATTTCCTGTGACATGGAGACAGGGGAGCTGACGTATATCATGCTGCTTGCTGTGCTGGGAAAAAGCAGAAAGTCTTAGTCTCTGATCTAAGAGTCTTATGTCTTCTGCCAGAATCCATAAAATAGTAACAGGTTAACTTATTACCTTTGAAACTAAGGTAAAATCTAATTCCAGACCTAACAGTTTTTACCGGAATTGCTGTTGATTCCTGATACACACTTTCCTTCTCCGACTATAGAACCTCTCTATAAGCACCATGAACCAAGGCCTTATAGAATGCCTCAGCTATTGACTTCGTACCTGTACAAAATTGCCGTAGATCAAGGAACCTTTTTTTTTTTTTTTGAGACGGAGTTTCGCTCTTGTTACCCAGGCTGGAGTGCAATGGCGCGATCTCGGCTCACCGCAACCTCCGCCTTCTGGGCTCAGGCAATTCTCCTGCCTCAGCCTCCTGAGTAGCTGGGATTACAGGCACGCGCCACCACGCCCAGCTAGTTTTTTGTGTTTTTTTTAGTAGAGACGGAGTTTCACCATGTTGACCAGGATGGTCTTGATCTCTCGACCTCGTGATCCACCCGCCTCGGCCTCCCAAAGTGCTGGGATTACAGGCTTGAGCCACCGCGCCCGGCCGAATATCTTGTTCTTATAAAAATGGAGGCTTAAGTGGGTGTCACGGTACACACCTATAGTCCTAGCTACTCAGGAAGTGAAGTGGGAGGATGGCTTGAGCTCAGGATTTTGAGGCTGCAGTGAACCGTGATCGCACCATTGCACTCTAGCCAGGGTGACCAAATGAGACCTGTCACTAAAAAATAAAAATAAATGTTGTAAAGGCAACCCCATATTTTCATTGCGGTGTTAGAAATACTTAGAGAGTGCAACCAGATCTGAGTGTTGCAAGGGATGGACTGCATCCAACACTCCTTAGCGCCACATCGGATCCTTTGGCCTCACCCTCCTGAGGTCTCTGGCTTTTTCCACTTACTCTGATCTACTTCATCCAGTCACGCCCAATAACACCTGTCTCATGCCCGTGCCACATACTTTTGCTACCTGCCCTGGCTTTCCTGTTGATACTGAGGCACAAATCACCTGAGAACTTCTCAGGGAACTCATGTCATCACAACCCAGAAGTTCTGGAGAATTAATGTCATTAGTCCCACAGGAGCGATATGTAACCAATGGGAAAAGGAGCTGAGTGAATAAATTCTTCTCCATTTGCCTCCTACCCCTACGCCTCCAAACAGCAGACACTGAGAGTGCCACTCACTTAAGGGGAAGTCATATCACCCACCACCACCACTACCCAGATTCACTGGTTTATCCTTGAGCCCAAATAATTACAGCAATTACATTAGAACGCAATGGCACCTAACAGACTCCAATCTTCCACACACACCAAAGCCTTCCAGGCAAGGCAGGGTCAAGCAAAAAATCCTTAGTGCTCAAGTTCTTTTGAGTTGCAGAGAAAGTGTCCAAAAATTATCCCCTAAGAGGCAACCTAAATCTCTCAGTCTCCCACACCATGGTGGAAAAGCGATATTCTGGTTTTTCCTGCTCCGGCTTTGCTTGGTCTTCTTTCAGGTTTTCTCATAGTAGGCTTGGTGCTGATGGTTACACCCAGGTCCTTAGCCATTGCCCACGGCTCTCTGAGCCATCAGACGGGTAAAGCCTGTCGTGTGTAAGAGGTACTTCCCAGCACTGGGGCGAGTGAGCCAACCTCATTCAGCCAGACACACCCATGAAATGATGCTGAAGGTCCCACTCCCAAGGGGCCACTCCTTGTTTCATCTGGAATGAGTGCCAGACACTTCCAACTCATGACTTCTTTCATGCGGACCCTGAGAATGCAGTTGTGGATAGCGACACTGCTTCAATTGTTTCTTGGCCTCCATTTTTCTCATCAGCTTAGCTCCCTACATAAGCCCACAAAGAGCCAACCTTTTTGCTTTCCAGGATGAAAAACACTGAAAAATGCAGTTAACTAGAAATAATGTTTGGGGAACAAGAAGGAGATGTGATCATAACTCAATTATTACTTTTTTCTTTTTCCTTTTTTTTAACAAAGCACTAAAGGCCTTAGGTGGACTTGATACAAGTTGTCGGGATCAGCAGGGCTTGGGGCCAGTAGGGTGTGAGCCTTAAGACTTGCTTTGCAAAAACCTGGTTGGCATCTGCCTTTATAACGATACCCAGGCTAGTGGAAGTTAAAAACAAATAAACAGTAAAAACTTTAAAGAATGGCAGGATATCTTTTGTCAAGTATAGGCATTACAAACAAATGAATGACAGACACTGTGATTTATACTTACATTGTTTCTTAAATGAAAGGGCAATTGACATCTGAAGATGGGAAGAACCCAATTGGAACAAATTGAATTAATTTTATAAACTGATCAGATAACTCTAAGAAATCATATCACTGCCTTGTGTGGTTGTACCCAAGCGAGTCAAGGAATGTGTCACACTCTGAGAATGAATGATGCGTCCTTTATTAAGCTGGTGACAGAGAGTAGCTAATGCCCAAAATTCTCCGACCCCGAAGAAAAAGTTAGGTGGTCTTTTATACACTAGTTTTAACAGGAAGTGGGGAGACCTAGCTGAAACAAAGTTTTCACAAAGGCAGAGTAAACAAAAAGTTAAAAAGGAAAAACTGATAGATAAGAAATAAAACAGTGCCAGGTGTGAGGAGTACAGCTGTTATGAAAGACATAAACTTATAGATAAGGCGGGCTCTGGGCGCCCACTGCAGCTGTGTTTCCAGGCTCTGCTGATACCACTTTACTCTGCCTCTTATCAAGAAAGGCATTTCTGGGTGCCCAGAGTCAGTCTGACCTTGCTTTATGCTATAGTTACATACTTGATGGGGAGGAGGTTACTAAAATGCAGAAGCCAAGATGGAGTCTGTTCAGCTCCAAAAGGCTAACATAAAGCCTGAACAGCTTTTCGTCAGGGAAAGGAGAGTTAGTTTTATCTGGCAAAAAGCAGGGTATCACAGTCTTTTATCTCATTTTACCCCAGATGAATGTCAATAGGTTAGACTAGATCTGCTGGAGTCCATGGTCATGCCTTGGAAACCATTTCTCTGCAGCATAGATAACTCAGCAGAGGATTTGCACAGAGCTTCCTTTGCAGTGGTAGGAACCATATGGTGGGCACTGGAATATTCTTCACTCGTTCTCCGTGGCCTTTCCTAGAAACCTGCTCCAGCCCTTGACAATGAGCAATAAGAAGCCATCATTTTGCTCAGAACGGAGACTGCGACCACATGAAATGAAAAGGAAGCTGTACCGTGTAGACCGTGCCATGTACCTGGGAGGGTTACTGTCAGTGTTCCTTGTGCCAGGCCAGTTTCTTGGCCATCATTTTGCTAACTTGCCTACATATTTGCTAGAAGTTGTTCTAAATGAGAGAATTTTCTGTTGCTAGTCCCAAGTAAATTGATTCTTTTTAAATTCTGCCTTAAATCAATCCACATTTTAGATCTGTTATTTAAAATCTGTTTGACAATGTTGCAAAAAAAAAAAAAAACCCACATGTAATGGAACTATTACCTTATGGCAATGTGTTTTAATAACATAAACTATGAAATTACTAAGAAAATTCAATATCAAGGGATACTATTAGAAGGAACCCTAAAAGTCATCAAGGCCAACTTTCCACCCAGTTCCAAAATCACTGCCACACACCAAATTCCTCACTCTGTGACACATGGCTTACACGGCCCAAGCTGCTATACTTACACCCGGCTCCCCACCAGGTCTCCTCGAGTCTGACCATTGCCCATTGCTAGAAACTTAAGTCTCACAAGGAAATAGTACTGTCATTGGTGCTTCACCTCAGAATTAGAGAAAACATAGAGCTGATTCTCATCTCTTCCAATTAACCGCTATTCCAGAAAATCTCTTTCCTCCACCTTGAGTTACAGAATGGAGACTCACAAGTATACCTGGTTGAAAACAGATATGGGGATAAAAAGAAGGAATGAAGAGGGAAGAAGGGCTCACACATTAAAATTCCCTGTGGCATATGAGACTTTATGTATTATTTTTCTATAAAGTATCTTCAGTAACTGCCTCCATGGAAAAATTAATTTCAAAACACAAATAAAAGCAAAAAGCAATGAAGAGCAAAGGTAGGACTTGGCTGGGTATTTAGAAGGCTAAGGCCAGCCTGAGTGAGGAGCTGTGAGGTGACATGTGACAGAGAGAAGCCATTCTAAGGAGGACCCTGGACAAGGAGGAGCGGGGCTGAGCTGCAAAGGGCGCAGTCACTGCCACATGAAATTTGTCAGCAGAATGCCACGCTGATCTGGACTCACGCTGAGTTATTTGGAAATATTGCCCATTTTCTATCCCTGTCATCATTAGCCAGTAGTATCTTTCTTCTAAGACAACTCTCAGACCATGTTCTTACTCTGTCCTCAGTCTCATGAAACCGTGTTTTTCTGAGCTCCACTGTTCATTTCATTCTGAATTTATCGGTTCCTTTTCAAGCTCAGTTGTTCTGCTCTAACTTTGAAAAACCCTACCCAGAAGTCTGACAAAATGGATTTTGAAAATAGCCCTTCTTGTGAATTTCAGGCTGAAGGGGTAAATATCAAGCTGCAGAGTCTCTCCCAGAACCCAATTCTGTGTTTGGTCTGATAATGTGAGGCAATGACAATATAAGTCTTGCTTGGGGCACACTATTTTTAAATTCCTTACTGATCCAGACAGATACTGTGAAGCGAGATTGTGCAGGTTCATACATATCATTTGAACAGCAAGTTCTCAGGAGAAGGAAGGTGCTGTTGAGAAAGCATAGCCGAGAGCAGTGATTTCTGGGGAAAGGGAGAGAAGAGAGCCTCTGAACAACTGTCTATACTTCCCATTCCCTAAGCTCTCTGGGCTTTGGGCTGGACCAATACTGGAGAACATATCCGCTAAAGCCAGTAAATGTTGGGAGAAACGTGGGGGAAAATAGGTCTACCTGATTCTCTGTCAAGTTTACCAATGGCTGGAGAAAGGACTTGGCAAAGCAATGACAGGACTTCAGGACCCACTCAGGTGACTTGAAGACTGACATTTTCCAGGATAGAAAGCTTTCCATTTATTCTGAGATCCTGACTTGAGTAAACCTGAGCAAATCACATCCACAGGGTTTCTTCCTATTTCGGCTAAGCAAGCTGTATGATTCAGAGCAAACTAAAACGAGAGGTAACCGAGTGAGGTTTTCAAGACCAAACAAGTTTCGGTATGAAACTGTTCCTCTAAGGCATTGTCAGCTATGACCAAGTCAAGCAGGAATGCTACCACCAAGCACCAAGCTGGCTTCACAGCAAGCACAGGCACATAATTTACAAACTCTCCACTGTGTGTCGCTCTACATATACACACACTCCCGCTGTGATATTGTGATAGGTCCGTTTAAAGGAGCTGAGTTAATAAAAAGAAGCTGAAGCATTGGAAGCAGGATTAAGAAATGCAGATGTTAAGGACAGCACTAAGCACAGCTAAATTGGAAAACCATTTTAAAAATTAACGAGAAATGATCCCTCAAGTTTTGCATGCCTACATCACCCAAAGTGCAATTTACAAAGAAGTAAGATTTGATTTTAAAAATCAAAATTACAGGTGTCATCTCAAAATCAACGTCCTAATATAAATACCAGATTCAGTTTCGACTCCAAAACAATTCAGTTATGTGGCCTTCACCTTAAAAGAATAGCCACTGTTCTCGAAATGTATATCGAACTAGGCTCTTACACGTAAGGTTCAGCGAATGCCCATGGAGAGATGTTGGTGGGAGAATGCAGGCACTCTGGGCCTCCAAATCCAATTTAACTTGGAGCCAGCAGCCACCACTGATAAGTCCTTCCTTGAGACAGGGTTCTGGGCATACTCTCTCTCTGCAATTGGTTTTAGAAACTTCGAGACCAGCTGTTAACACTCCTGAGCTAGATCGCACAACCTCAGAATACACCCAGATGAGTCCAATTCAACATAGACAGTGTCATAGCATGCAGGACAGGGACTAATAGAATAAAGGGAAAAGGTGCTCCCCCGATCATACCTGATTGTCCACTTGCAGCGAACTAAATTACCTATCTAGGACAGTGTTGAATGAAGACTCTTGCTGTAGTGGAAATGAATAGCTGCCTTTCTCTCTTCCTATCTTTAATCCACAAACCCACCTTTGCATCGTGAGTGAGCCAGGCTCAGAGAGCTCCTGGAGTTACCCATTTGTGTGATAAGATGGCAGAAATCCTGAGCGGACAGCACAGAATATCATAGGCTAGGAAAGGCTCTTGGGTTCTGGGTGCCAGGGAAGCTCCACGGGCGACAGAGACAGACAAGAGTGGTCACTGCGGCCGGGGTTAAGCAGCCTTCCTGCTGTGGCATTGGTCAGCCACGGGAGCGGTGTTTCCCAACTGGGGACAGTTTTGCCCCCAGAGGAAAGGTGGTAATGTAGAGACATTTTAGGGTGTCACACTGGGGGAATGCTACTGATATCCAGGGACTAACATCTAGCTACGGGTGCTGCTAAACACCCTGCAACACACAGGACAGCCCCTCAGTAAAGAATTACCTGGCACAAAATGCTAATAACACCAAGAGAAGCCCAGCTCTAGAGTGTCAGCAGCCCCACTTTGAGTAAGAAGTTGGTTCAAAGGAGGCTTGTCAAGGATTTGAGTGTTTCTTGAAAGGAAGTAATCATGATATGCTCGGGTGTGTCCTGGTTGAGACCTTTGGATTGGGCTTGGTACTTGCTACTACAATTCTTATAAACAATTATAGAGTATATATATGAATTCTTGGGCCGGGTACGGTGGGTCACACCTGTAATCCCAGCACTTTGGGAGGCCAAGGCGGGTGGATCATCTGAGGTTGGAAGTTCAAGACCAACCTGGCCAACATGGTGAAACCCCATCTCTACTAAAAATACAAAAATTAGCCGGGTGTAGTGTCTCACCCCTGTAATCCCAGCCACTTGGGAGACTGAGGCAGAGGAATTGCTTGAAGCCAGGAGGCAGAGGTTGCAGTGAGCTGCTGAGATCACACCATTGCACTTCAGCCTGGGTGACAGAGTGAGACTTTGTCTCAAAAAAAAAAAAAAAAAAGAAAGAATTCTTGCAATTCCCATACATAAAGAAAAGTTCTGAAAATCCTACTTTCTGTTTTACAGTCAACAGAAAAAGATGCTATAGGGCAGGACGTTTGTTTATTTTGTAGACCGGTACATGCCGAGTTCTTAGAACAATTCCTGGTGTATGGTAGACACTCACAGTGTATTTTATCAAGTGAATAAGAGACTTAGATCCACGCAGAATCTTTCTCAGGCCTCCTCATCATTGGAAAAGTAGTGGCTAATAATAACTGAATCTTAATTGATTATTTATTAAGTGCCACGAACTGTTCTAAATGCTTATGTTATCTAAATTAACTGAATTAATCTTCACAGTCACTTTTTATAAAGTAGGCACTATGATGAATCCCTATCTTGCAGACAAGAAAGATTAGGCAAAGAGAGGTCAAATGACTTGTCCAAGGTCACACAACCAGTAAGTGCTAGAGTCAGGATTCAAACCCAAGGACTGTGGCTCCAGAATCCAGGTTCTTAACATCCCACAGTGCCATCTTCCCCAGGGAAGGCCTCCCCCTGCAGTGTCTCACTCAGCCCCAGTGGGAAATATCCCTAAAGTCAGAAAATATGAGTACTTCCTGGCCTAGACTCAAGCCCTAAAATTATGAGAAAGATGCTAGGCCAGAAAAAGAAAGAGTTGAACCATCCCCGAGTTCTAGAAGAACCAGGGGCGCCTCTGAGGCTGGGAGGTGATGGCTGCTACGTTTGGAGAAGACGCTAGTGATTTGCCTGGCTCTCTACTCGGCTTCCTGAACTTCTATCCCCACCAGCTCAGTGGTGCCTCTGAACTTCCTCCGAGAGAACTGGAGGAGCCCAGCGTCCAGCACCTCAGCTTCACTTTGATGTTAGCCTTAAGGTTAAGCATCTCCTGACTCTGCTCTGGATAAACCCCCAGCTTGCGCCCTAGTTCCTGTAAGCCAACAACCTCCTTAGCTTCTGTCAGCCTACTCCTTCCCTCCCAAGGTGACAGCTTTGCTCTTAAAACCCCCTTTTTATACCTGTAATCCCAGCACTCTGGGAGGCCGAGGTGGGTGGATCATGAGGTCAGGAGGTCGAGACCATCCAGGCCAACATGGTAAAACCCCATCTCTACTAAAATACAAAAAATCAGCTGGGTGTGGTGGCACATGCCTGTAGTCCCAGCTACTTGAGAGGCTGAGGCAGGGGAATCGCTTGAACCCGGGAGCAGGAGCTTGCAGTGAATCGAGATCATGCCACTGCACTCTAGCCTGGGTGACAGAGCCAGACTCCATCTCAAAACAAACAAACAAAAAACACTTTTTCAATTATGTCCTATTTCTTCTGCCTGCCCACATCCTCACAGGCTGTCTTGGCTCTGCTGTGATATCCCCACACACGACTCCCCCACCAGCACCCTAACCTGCCTGGCCAGCCCTCCCTCATGCCACCGCCTGCCTGGGCTGCCCCCTGGCATGAGTTCCCATCCTTTCCACATGCCACGCTCCACCTGCCCGGACTTCCCACGGCTTGTAGCTGCACTTGGCCCGGAGCGGCTTCCCTGCCCCCCTGGGATGGGTGTGCCTGTCTCCATGTTCCTGCTTCTCATCTGTCTGGGGCAACCACCTCCTGAGAGCTGACACATCAGCTATGATGCTGCTGAGAAACCAAGCTAGGCCCATGCTGAGGTCAGCAAAACTACACCTCCATCCTCTACCCTGCTTCCCAGAGCCTGACGGTCGTGCCACCACCTCCAGGAAAGTCTTCCCAAACTCCCAAATAGAGTGGGCCCCTCATCCTTGGTGAACCGAGAGAACCCTGGATGTGTCTCTTTGAGGACACCTGTTGCAGCCATGATGTTTCTTTTTAATATATGTAACAGGACAGAGAATGTTCTTTTTGTTAGTAGCAGGTATCAGATTTGTCTTAGGGCAAAAATCATTTTCGCTGGGAAATATTTTCTTGAGATCACTTGGGTTTAATGAGCTCCTGCAAGAAATAACAGCTGGTATGCAAGCCTTGAAGGAAAGAGTAATACTGTAGCAGACAAGGAGGGGGATTTGTTTGATCCTCAGAGCAAATAAGGAGAGTAAAGGAAGGCGAAACCTACAGGCTTGGAGAGAAAGAATAAAGCCATCGAGATACAAAAGGCCCCACGCTCTGTGATGAGACCCTTCCCCTGGAAAAGCCCACCAGCCTTAGAAAACTAACGTATGAGTAGATGATTGTTAGAAAGCGATGATGAGCTTGGCTTTGGCATCAGATTTATTTGAAAGGAATTCAGACGCAGATCCAGAGACAACAGAATCATGAGACGGCAAGCCCTTGGGAATTATACATATATAAAATATGCTGCTAAGAGAATAGAAACTACTGTGTGAATAATCCTCATGTCTTATGGAAAATCATTGCCAGAGAGTTTCCAAGCCAGTGAATTATGCTTTGCTCCCTTGCTTGCTTGGACAGAGGGCACAGAGACCTGGGCGTTGGGGCTGTCATACTCTCAGGCCTCCAGAGAGCGACAAAACCAGCCTTCCTGGGTCAGTGTGAGGGTGTGGCCTGTGTGGAGTGCCCCAGGGGAAGGGTGGGGAGTGCTGTCAGAATCTGGGTGGGGTAAGGTGCAATGGGGTGGGGAGGAACCATTTCAGCATTTGGCTTTTGCATGTTTTTTGGTCTCACAATTAACCTTCTAGACTAGAGGGTGTGAGACCTGGGTATGTATATACTGGTGACTGAGGGGACTCCAGGCAAGACATGAAAGCTAAGAGAGCTTCAGGGTGACCAACCCAACCTAGAAGCTTACACCGGGCTCTGCTTTGATGCATCCCATCCCTTTACCTGGCCTAATTTACTTAACCAACTGATTTCACAACATCAGTGAGAGGCCTGCAGAAGTTGACCTCACTTGCTAATTTGAAGGCTATGTAAGTTAGGCCCAGGTAATACAATTTTCAGAGAAATCATAAGAGCAGGGACTCTAAGAGAAAAATAATGATCTTATAATTGAATGAGCCATCCATTTACTGCTTGGGATGATAGTTGTTTACTCTGCACTCTAACCAAAAGACTAGGTAGCCTCTGTTGAAACCACCAGTCCGTGTGATTTCCGATCAGCTGATTTCTATGTGTAATTCACACAAATGAGTATTTGTGTACTGTCTAGACCACGTCACCATTCCATCAGAAGCTCTAGCAATGCTTACACACGTTATGTACTAGAACACATTATTTTCCTGGAAACAATGATAATAAATGCCATTTACTTCCTCTAATGAAAACATATCTGCCTATATATCATCCAAGAGGAGTAAAAACAAGGAGGTCTTAAAATGCTCTGAATGAGGCTCTGTGACTGGCCCCATTACCTCTTCACAATCAACTGAGTTCAAAGAAAGAATAAGCAATTGCTCACTCTGAGTTTGACTTTAACTAGAGGCTGATGTCATGGCCATTTAGGCTGCAGCGGGATAACACTCCAGTAATAACAACTGGAGTCATAGAAGGGATACTTGTGCTCTGCAGCCTGAAACAAACCTATGTTAAGTAAGCACTTAGGATTCCCACAGTTCTGCTGTGAGTCTTTAAGATTGAACACTAACTGCCCTCCAATCTCCCACAAATCACCACCAAATATTCAAAACCTTGACCTTTGAATACATGTTCTAGCAGGCGGTGCCCTTAGAGATTCCATGTATTGACTCATTTAATTATGATGTCAACACACTTACTACCCCCTTTTGACAAAAAAGGAAACTGAGGCTTGGGCAGGTTAAGTAATGTTCCGGAGGACATACAGTTAATATGTTGCAGAAGCTGGATTTAACCTCAGCAAGCCTGACTCCAAGACCCACATACCTAAACAATGTGCTACACCAAATTCAAAAAACAAGAAAACTCAACAAAAAGGAAAAATGATATGTGAATGGAACATTATAACCAACATACACGAAACTACCTAAACAAGGAAAAATGGAACAAAAAA